>NC_139255.1:57925499-58260499 GCF_977018435.1 Lepisma saccharinum
GGACTCCTTGGCATAGTAGTTAAGGTAATGTGCTGCAAATCCAGAGAACTCAGAATCCAACACTCTTGAGACATGGAATTATGCGTCCTCCATATATCCATGGGCGTAACTTTGGACCTAACTTTCAGGGGGCAGAATTTAACTTGAGCCTAATTTTGAAGAGGCAGAATTAAATTGGGCCTAATTTTGAGGGGGCAGAATTAAATTGGGCCTAATTTTGAGGGGGCAGAATTAAACTGGACCTAATTTTGAGGGGGCAGAATCAAACTGGGCCTAATTTTGAGAGGAGAGAATTAAACCTGGGGCTAAACTCTGGGGGAAGAGACTCGAAAAGTATTCCATCTCATAAAAACAGCGTGTAGGATTATTTGCTAAATAACTGTGACGTTTGCGAAATTACAAATATTACTCTGTATTACTTTGATCCTCAGCTACCCTAGCTTGCGAATTTTAATAAACCCGAAAATTTTGGGGAGCAAGTGGTCCCCCTTGCCCCCGCCAAGTTATGCCTATGCATATATCTATATTATTGGTTCATCATGCATCCTCATAACTGCGATTAACTTAGAGCTAGAGAAGCGACGTAAATATATAAATATCTCTCTGGGTATGTGTGATCTTCTTTCATCTCTCTTGACATCATAACGCCACGGTTCTGCATGTATCAAACTTAAATGATACGTAACAAATGCTTGTATATATATATATATATATATATATATATATATATATATATATATATATATATATATATATACCGCGTGAGGCACCTAAAAGTACCACCTGAAATAGCGAAGAAACCAGAAAAAGTAGCGATGTGAGGTTTGCGGGAAACAATAATATCAAATGGGGCTCGTAAATCGGAGGTATGGGGTGGGTCGACAAATATCGACAAATGGGGCATCTGGAGCAAAGTCATATTTTTTTTAATGGAACGATATACAATAACATGCATAATATAAAAGAGCACACGCAGAGAAACACAACGCCGTTAGTCTCATGCATCTACTGCACATAGGAACGAAGATATGGCCATGTGAAAATATGTAAACAAACTAACAAGTGGCCAACTTGACCGTCAGTACCACGGCATGTAAGACTTCTCAGGTGCCAGACAGAACTGCCTTTACCCAGAGCAAGTTTTGATAGCAGGTCCACGAGATCGTGTTAGTTCATAGCAAGCAGTCGTAGTGGTAAGAGCGAAGATTATGGTGTTCACAAACATAGAAAAAGCGGACATGATCCTGATTTATGGGGAATGCCGAAAGAATGCCTCGGAAGCCTACCGTGTGTACGCAGAGAGATATCCGGACAGACGACAGCCATCTCGACGTCTGTTTGGTAAGTTATTTATTAAATTAAGAGACACCGGAAGTGTAACACCAAGATCACGTGTGCGGAACAAGCCAACTACAGGTGAGGCAGGTGCAACAAATGTTCTCGCCGCTGTTGCTGTGAATCCGCACGTTAGCTCCCGTGAAATTGCCAGGGATGCTGGGATGAGTCAGCGAAGTGTATTGCGCATTCTGCACACACACAAGTTTCACCCATATCATATCTCCCTCCATCAGGAACTTCACGGGAATGATTTTGTGGACCGTGTTCGGTTTTGAACATGGATGTTACGACACGACACATCCGATTTGTCACGTATCCTCTTCACTGACGAGGCAACTTTTACCAATCATGGAAATGTCAACCTAAGGAACATGCACTATTGGTCGGTGACAAATCCACATTGGCTTCGCCAAGTGGAACGCCAGCGCCCATGGAGTGTGAACGTGTGGTGTGGTATAGTGGGTGAACATCTCATTGGCCCTTTTTTTTATACAACGGACACTGAACGCTGACCGATACATACAGTTTTTACAACATGAACTGCCTGTACTATTGGAGGACATACCACTTCAGACAAGGAGGGACATGTGGTACCAACATGACGGGTGCCCAGCTCACAGTGCAAGACGCGCTACAGCATGTGTGGAAAATACATTTCCAAATCGTTGGATTGGACGTGGAGGGCCTGTCAAATGGCCGGCTCGTTCCCCAGATTTGTCACCGTTCGACTTTTTCCTGTGGGGAAAGCTGAAGGACATTGTCTACCGGGATGTGCCAACAACTTCAGAGGATATGCAACACCGCATTACTGCGGCCTGTAGGGACATTCCCTACGAGATGCTACATTCTGTGCAACGATCTTTGCGTGGGCGCCTCGTTGCCTGTATCGCAGCTGACGGCCACAACTTTGAACACACACTTTGACAGGTTTTCGCTTCTTACGCAGTGGTTCTTCGACATACTGTCATGGTCATTTTCATTATGCTGTAACACTGTCAAATACATGGTGCTGACGATGTGCACTGTATTTTTTTCTTCCTTTAACACGTTCTGTCTTCATCTTGTCCAATGGCTTCCGACATCTCATACTTGTACAGTCATGGAAAAAAGTTCTTCCCCATAAGGCTTTAATAGGAGCAAGTAATGCAGGAGGGTAGGCAACACATATTGCACCCTTCGATGATCGGGTGATTTTGCCTGTCTTAACACCGAGAAATGTGTTCCACGCGAAGGTCAACATGACAGGAAAGCAAAGAGGGTCACGTGACTATTGGTTACGTGGAGTGTTGTGCTTCTCCACGTCCCCAGTTCTTGATCCACATTGCAGAAAAAGTAGAGCTGCATGCAATATATGAAAATAGGTTGTTTTCAACTACACGCTTAATTATGATTTTCCCAATTGTAAATCTATCAGACGTGTCTCCCGATTTAGTCGGGACAGTCTTTTACTTTGAATTCCTGTTTGTCATAGGCGTAACTTGACGGGAGCAGAAAGGGCATTTGTAACCCCCCCCCCAAAAAAAATCAGGTTTCTTAAAGCTGCTAAAACAGGAATTAAATACTATGATTTGACGCGTCCAAAAAAAGTATTATATTGAAAGATTTTTCCCAAATACGTAGATAGCAATTTAATACTTTGAAAGTGTCTCAGATTTGTTTATTGTCACAACTTAGTGTGGCACAGGTCTACTACAAAAGTGGAATTTCGTAACAGAAATATGAACCCACTCCTTTTATTTCGTAGCCGATTTCATCTTGAAACTGAAATTAAGAATATTAGTTAACAATGTCATTGGTAAACAATAAAAAAATGTGTTAGACCCAATTCTTTAATACCTTATCATAATCTTTATCGCAAGTTGAAATTTTGTTGTAAGTCCACTTTATGCAAAAAAAAAAAAGGTAAAGTTCTCACCTGTGCTTGGCGCTACGCCATGAAGGCGTATAGGGGGTGTGGGGGTAACGCCCCACACTTTCTTGATTCGTTCGTGAGTGGGGGTGATGTGATCAGCATCACGCCGCCCCACACTTTCTTGATTCGTTCGTGAGTGGGGGTGATGTGATCAGCATCACGCCCTTGACCACCAGGGTTTCCCCCAGGTACCCATGTCATTCGACGCTGGTTGGGCGCTGGGGCCGCTTCCAACGTTAGAAAAGTTCCCGGGCTTGAACCGGCCGGGAATCGAACCCGGGACCTATAGCATGGTAGTCAGACGCGTTACCGACTGAGTCACCGGCACAGATAGACTAATCTGAAGTGCATACAGTTTAAAGTGGGATCCGAACCACTATGTGCGATCACCAACATCTTATTTGACCGCCTCGAAAGAATTCTAAGTCCCGAAATCGTAAACTTAGCAACATTGCACTTCAGCTCCAAGTGAGAGTAGCCAACTTTGAGTAGGTCCTTCCACTAGACGATAAACGCTGCGGTGATAAGTTTTCAATTTAACACTTTCCATGAACTTAGAAACTATAAACTGCTATTATAATACACAATCAAACAGAAATAATAAATTGGAAAAAGAACCTTGAAGGATATTTACGATTCTGCTTGCTCGACTTGAAATTTGATGTGTTTGAAACACTGAATAGAGTTTTTCTCCACCTGGAGGAAATTGCCATCAAGTTTGTGCAGAAAGAAGCAAATTTGTGAGGAGTTTATGCGACATTTTATTTACAATACCTTGCATAATATCGAACAGTTCTCAAAAACATATATTTTACACGACTTGTCGAGAAAATGTGCTTGAAACACAGGAAGGTGAGAGTCTTCATAAACGTCAACATGTTTTTAAGGGTATAACGCCATTAAGTTAACGTAGAGCAGTTTGTTAGGTGCTGCTAACCTTATTTTTCGTCAAGCGTGAAAGGTCGCGGGTTCAAATCCCACCCTCTTCTCTTTCTTTTTTTTATTTCTTTTTGTTTGCTGAACAGATACTGTTGATATTAGAATATTTAAAAAATGAATCCGATGCACACTTGAGGGATGTCCCTTCTGCGCATATTTCCCCTTAGAAGTTGGAGATTTCCAGGATTTAAAGTTAAAACTTTTCTTTTTAGTTATTGTTCATATGTTGTGTTAACACACACATGATTAATTCACAAATCACATACATGTATTCAGGATGCAAAATGTAATATTATGTAAGATATGTATTGTTTGCTCTTCACTGACACCTAAAATATTGATTATTTGATTTCGATATACTAAAAAAAGATATACAGTTATGTTAAGTAGTGATGTAGTGCAGTACTGTAACGAAGGAGAGCGTTTAATGAGTTCAAATTCCTAACATTGGTAATTTTATGTCCGTTCCTTCGTAATGACTGTTGTCAATCCCCTCACCATCATCTTACCATGCGTCTAAAACTAATAGTAAATCGCTAATTAACATAAATAAATTGTTATTGCGACGAAGGCCGATACGATAAGAAACTACTATTTATATAGTGAGTGACAAACAAAAAATTCAAAACCTCATAATGATCGTTAATTCCTCACTGCTTTGTATCTAAAATGTTTGTCTTCTTTGAACAGAAAGTTCGAGTATCAGATATAACAAACTTTCCGCACTAACTTTGCAATTTTCGAAACCACCATTACAGGTTAGCTCAATGTAACTTGATTCTGCGCATTCCACATGGCATGTGACTTCCTCCTATCATCGAAATAACTTTCTCTTACTATTTCCTTTCCTCTCGTGAAATACAGAGACCAATGTTAACTTCTTAGCACGGTGGATAAACTTTACACCCAACGATATACTCCTGAAAAAAATCCTGCCTAGGTGGAGAATCGAACCTACGACCTCCCTCGTAAGAATCAAGCACACTACCTCTTCTCCAGGTGGCTCATGTTAAAATTTGCTACCAGTTTGAAGAAACCAATTCACATAATGTCATAGCTATCTATAATTTCCTCATGGCAATTTTCATGAGGAAACGAATTCAGATAAAATCGAGAAACGCTGAAAGGGAAAAATGATGAACATGTCTATTTTTGTTTTGTCATATTTTGTAAATTGTGTAAAAATTCCGTGTTTTGAACAAGCAATCGTTTAGTTACGAAGTATTTTGTTGTTTGTTTAAAGTAGGAACAGGAGAGCGAAAAGGAGTCATTTGAACCAGACCCCGTTTGACAAGAAACTTCAGCTTTTTTCCAAATACTGTATGAAAAGAGAGAGGAACGTATGAAATATAAAATATGTGTGAAATTAAAACAATGGAAACCTTGAAAGATAATACTAACGAACTTCAAACTATGAAAAACTCCCAATCATTTTCGAAATATGAACTTGATGTTTTTCTTTATTATGAAGTGGAGATATGGGACGATACGATCCCTCAGCAAGAAAATTTTAAGTAAGCTACCTCCAACTTTTTTGGAAGTGGCCGCGGTGGCTCAGTCGGTAACGCGTCTGACTACCATGCTAAAGGTCCCGGGTTCGATCCCCGGCCGGTTCAAATCCGGGAACTTTTCTAACGGTGGAAGCGGCCCCGGCGCACACCCAGCGTCGAATAACATGGGTACCTGGGGGAAACCCTGGGGGGTAAAGGCGGTCAGGGGCGTGATGCTGATCACATCACCCCCACTCACGACCGGATCAAGAAAGTGTGGGGCGTTACCCCCACACCCCCTATACGCCTTCATGGCGTGGTGCTATGCACAGGGGAACACTTTACTTTTTTTTCACTTTTACCTCCAACTTTTTCAATGGTCATAATTACTAATTAGGGTCCGGAAGTTGATGAAAAATCAACTTTTTTTCTGACCCTTAAAAACAATGCTAAACCTGATATCATGTCCGTTTCCCTTAAGTTAGAGCCGGAAAACACTTTCTATTTCAATTTTTTTTGCATTTCTCAGCCTTTTTTGGCTTTTAGTTTATTTGTCAGTATTTTTAACAGTTTTTGTTGCATTTTTACTTATTTTTGAGGTTTATTTTTCTCCTTCCCTGTTGTTTCGTGCATTTTAAATGCATTTACTAGTAAAACTTAGATATTTAGATTTCTTGACATGGTTCTATTAGCAAATTCACCATGAATCGAAAATACGGCCAATGGAAAAGCATAATAATATTCTTAACTGAAATGTTTGGCAATGGATTAAAATACTTTGTGTGAGATCTACTTTGAGGTTCGTTTTCTGGACACTATTATCGCTTTAATCTGTGTTTTAAAGTAAAATTAGTCACAATATTAAATGCAATTACACTCTGGTATACGCGAAGCAGAACTGTATTTTCGGATGCTGGCCGACTACAGTATCATAGAAGGCCCACTCTGAAAGGAGATGAATTGGTTGATTTGGTGTTTTAAGTCAACTTTATGCATAGTAAGGCTAATCGGGACTGGGCCTACAGTTTAAAGTGGGATCTGAACCGAGTGCATAAAATAACGTGAATCGTGTGGTGTAGGGGTATCGTTTGCTTATGGAATGGAAGGTCATGGGTTCAAACCAACTTCTTTGCAAAATCTTTTTCGGGAAGTAAACGGCTTTGGACGAGAATGCTTATCTACGTTTCTTGGTTATTTCCGTTGATATTTGTGCGATTTATGTCCAGCATTTCCGGATGCTGAAAGTTGACATGTAAGTTCTTAATATGTGTTAACTTATAACAGCTGAATGAAAGGAAAAGTATTTCCTAAAATCCTGCCAATCACTCAAAGATTAAAAACATTAGTAGAAGCATTACTTGAGACATGCACAGTGGCGATGATTATGGAGTGTGGAGGGGAAGATGACCCAGCACTATGCTAAACATTATCTACCAAAGAAAAGAAACTGTCCTTGCCCTCCCCCCTCCCCCCACTTTGTCCCATCAGTTTTGAAACCCAATCGCCGCCACCGAGCATGCATCGCATAAATATTTACAGTAATATCATATAATATTATATTATGTTATTAGAACACTTCGTACTCGGTAAATAAAAAGGAAAAAATAATAAGGAAAGGGTGGGATTTGAACCTACGATGTTTCGATCTTGACGAAAACAGAAAAAAAAGAAAGTGCTGTCATCTAACCAACTACTCCAGGAGAATGCTAACAGAAAGCTCAGTAAAACACGTTAATCTCAGTTGAAGCAACATTGTGCCGGAGTTTCGAACCATTTTTCGCCAAGAACCAAGGAAAAGACACTTTGCAGAATCGTTTGGTGTTGTGCAAGGTATTTTTACTAAACATTTCGCATAACATCATCATAAATTTGCCTTCTTGCATTCAAATGTGACCGCAATTCTTTCCAGGTGGATGAGAACCTGTTCAGTGTTTCACAATGCACATACATTTTCCTATTTTCAAATTCAGAACGAAGAATCTTGAAATATTTTCAACATTCGTATTTCTACTTAACATTTTTTGTCTACTCATATATTTAATTACTGCTTTAGGGTAGTTTTACTTTATGGAATGTGAAAGAATGAAAAAAAATCGCGAGCGCTTTCATTCAGGAAGAAGAAATGTTGCATAGTTGGCTACTCTTAGTTGGCTCTGAAGCGATATGCTGCCAGATTTACGAATTCCGGACTTTGAAATTTTTCAGGGCGGTCAAATAAGATGTTGCGAAGTGTACCCCAGACCCCTTGATTACCAAGGCCTTACCACTACGCCATCAGCGAGGCGCACACAATCTTTGTATTTTGACCTTTTTAAACCTATATGTATCATATAAGAGGTTGTTTAACGTTGCTATGCCTCTATGGATTATATTTAGCCAGTATTCGAGCACATAGCGTCAGGTTTCATAGAATATAAGCTTCTCTTCCATGTTTATGGTTTCCTGTCTGCAGTAGAAAAACTGGCAGGTTCCCATAGCTTTTCTTTCAATAGTCTTCCAATGGTTGCTTATCATATCACTCAAATTTGATTCATTCGTTTCGAACACAATCCCCGATGGCGCAGTGGGATCGTGGGCGCCTTGTAATTAAGGGATCCCGGGTTCGATACTCGGTGGAGGAACATAGTGGTTCGGATCCCCCTTTAAATTATAGGTCCATTCACGATTAGCCTAACAGGACATAAAGTGGACTTAAGACACCAAATCAAGCAACTAACACAATCCCGTTATTGTCCATATTATCGAATCCAGAACCTTCGTCGCGAATAACATAAGCAGGAAGACAACGTGAAATAACCGAACAGAAACAGAACCTAAAACCTACATCGGATAGATTGGATTAAGTCGACGATACAGCACGGGTTCTGAAATGAAAAAGAATACGAAAGTTGAAGGACCTTTATACGCACCCACTTTTCCTCCACTCAATGGGGAAGATATCCTTCTAGCTGAGAAGCCTTTACGTAGGAGTGCCCTGAGGGAACTTCAAGGCCACGACGATAAAGTGCAATGACGGGACCAAAACATACGGCAGATAGCTGTGTTCCTCCTTATTTCGTACGCCATTGATAACTGGAACACGTGACCTCGTCTTTGGTAGAGCAGAAGCCTGCTTGCTTGCCACCACCCTTTAGTTCAGTGACCTTCGCCTGTAGTCAGCAAGAGTGAATGACTCACCATATACTTGTCTGTGAGGCTACACAAGAATAGATATTTCGTTAGTGGCTGTAAGTATTGTTTCATCTGCAGTTATATCAGTTACCATTTCAATAGTTTCCTTCCTAATGGTTACTTTAGTGACAAACATGTAAATTAGTTCTCGAGAGTGAACGTTTTATCTATTTGAACGGGGGATTTTTATACAGCCTGCATGTATTATTTTTTCCTGAAACAAGAAGAAATTCGAAGACGCAAAAAGAGTTGTATAAGAGTAGTTAACAAAAGGAAAAAAGAAGAAGAAATCGAAAATGTAAATGCTGAAATAAATTATGGTAGAGATCGAGTGAATAACATTTTGTCATGGGGCCTCCTCGATGGCGTAGTGATAACGTCGTCGCCTTGTAATCAGTGGATCCCGGGTTTGATACACGGTGGATGCACATAGTGGTTAGTATCCCACTTTAAACTGAAGGTCGAGTCCAGATTAGCATATCTGTGCACCAAACCAAAACTAAGAAAGAAATTGTCACAGTGTAAGAAAATTTCATGTTCAACCACATACGAAACACAAGGGAATAATATATTGCAGTTTGGAGTTCACATCTGTAGCATCTAACCAGCACAATTATGAATCGCAACATATCGTATCAGATCCATTTTTATTATACATGTATGATAATATAAGAGAAGTAGAGGAAAGAGAAAACCAAGCGAAACACGGACGCCTTCTCCAGAATTTCAAATCTCGTTACATAAGGTTCTGGGTTGGAGTCCCAAAAGGCATGACTTTCTTGTTCTTGCCCTTTTATCTGCTTCATTGCATCATAATTCATCGTTATGGTTTACCTGCAGGGGAAGAATACTGGCAATAATTGCCAATACAAAGCCAATGACAAACAGAACAACTCGATTACGGAGGTGCCAAGGAGAAACGAGACTTGACAGTTTCTCCGTCTCTCGGTTTGTCGAATTGAAAATTGCTCTCCCGTTCTCGGTCTCGATTAGTTAAATATAGAAATCGAAAATGTATGTGAATGAATATACATGTATTTTATATATTCCGGTTTTGTAGGAGATTTCGTGAGAGATGAAATAAGTACTCTTCCATCGTATTTATTTTTATAATTTTTATTCCCTGTTCGATGATCGCGACGATAAGGACGAGTGACCATTACATGAAATTGATGACGAAATAGTCAAACACCCCCGACAAGGACGGTACTCAAACCCGGGAACTTTGGCGACGATATCGAATGTCAATCACTTAATGAGCTTGACCACCGAGCCTGCTTAATGTTGTTTCTGTCAGGTAATTCGTAATAATATCCTACATTCACTATCATTTGCTTCATAATTTATCTTATTGTTGTGATTAACCTGAATTCAAAGAATTAGTTGAAAGGCAAAAATGCAAGATTGAATGTCTCTGATGTTACTTCGTGCCGAATAATATGACGTGGTATTATGATATGAATTTTTTAATCATATACTATGCCTATTCATTCCATTGATTGGTCCCAATTGAGCACACAAAATATGGTATAATGTCCACTCCATGGAGGAGCGGTTAGCACAGCGCGCTACGATGCCATGGGTCCCTGGTTAGAATCTCGACTTGGGCGTGGGTGTCCTTGGTAAGTGTCCCTTCATCAATTTCATCATAGCATCACTCATCTTCATCGTCGCTATTTGCCAAAAGTGAAAGAATAGCAAATCTAAATAACAAACATCCAATCAAATCGAACATCTCTACCGATTTAATTCTATACGGTACCGAATTCCCACTTTATTACTGCATCTTAAGTCATTTTACAGCATCTCAATTGTTTTCCGATTCGAAAACATTTGGAATGTTGTTTTGTTCAGTTGATTGTGCATTGTTTCGTTGTTTGGATTGTTTAATTAACGTCGCATTAATTAGTTTTAGATCGATCGTGACGGGGGAAGCAAGAGCACAAAGAAAGCAAAAAAGACAAGGAAGAGACCACGGCTTTCTTTAAAGATAGCATCCCGTGAATACAACTCAAGTGACTGCAGAATATTATGAATAAAATTTATTTCGCTTTTTCCTTTTATTTCTGTTTCAGTTATTTTACTTCGCTTTTCTTCTACCACTCGCGTTACTCGTGTCGGTGAGGAAGAATATAAACTCGTGAAATGGACGATGGTACAAAAAAATATATGCCTCTCCCACGGTTCGAAACTGTCAGTACAAAATATTGTCTTATTTTTAAAATTTACGGGCAAATATGGTTTGTCACGCAGCAATTTTCGCTTATCTCTTTCTCAAGGGGTTCCATTGCCTCTCTGATGTCGTAGTGGTAACATCTTCGCCATGTAATGAAAGGCTTCCGAATTCAATACCAAATAGAGAGGCATTTGGTTCGGATCCCATTTTAATCTGTAGGTCCAGTGCATGAACTGGACTTAAACAATTAACGTGTGGCATGTGGTCTGTGATGAGAACCATCATTTCAGCGAACCTCTTGACAATGACTCTAATATCACTTGAAAGAATAGTATTTCTTTACGAGTAGGTCTTGTCAAGAAACCAGTTCCTGAAATTTTCTTCTGGAGGCATCGTAGCACCCAGCTGTTTGTTGTGGCTGGGGCACGAGTCATGTGACTCATGCTATCAAAGCTCAATCCTTCCCGAGAACTCAGAATCACCAGGCAAACTTAAGCGAATATTTTGTTATTTGGGTTGCATAAACAACAGGCTTTAAGACGTTACGAAATTCTACGTCCCGTGGCCCAGGTATTTTTTTCTAAGACTGTGCATGCCGTGGTACTTGTTAGTTTGTTTCCATATTTTCACATGGCCATATCTTTGTTCCTATGTGCAGTAGATGCATGAGACCAACGGCGTTGTGTTTCTCTGCGTGTGCTCTTTTATATTATGCATGTTATTGTATATCGTTCCATTTAAAGAAATATGACTTTGCTCCAGATGCCCCATTTGTCGATATTTTTCGACCCACCCCATACCTCCGATTTACGAGCCCCATTTGATGATATTGTTTCCCACAAACCTCACATCGCTACTGTTTCTGGTTTCTTCGCTATTTCAGGTGGTACTTTTAGGTGCCTCACGCGGTATACACACACACACACACACACACACTATATATATATATATATATATAATGTGTGTGAGTGTACACACACACACACATACATACATACATACATACATACATACATACATATTTAATTACGGCAGTGTGTGTACTACTGTCCTTTTGCTGAAAATCACTTTTTTAATAACATTTTACTGAACATCATTTGATCTTCCAGCCCATAAATGTATCCCTTTCTTCATCTAACTGATTAGATACGTTGCAAACAAAAGTGACTTGGAACCGGCTGAAGTAAATGTATTAAGCAAATATATTCTGATCCTCCTTCCTACGCCATCACACACATTGCAGCATTGTGCCATTTTTTTTTTTTTTTTACACAGTTCTTTTCTTTTTAGAAAAGTCATTACCGCACCATTACCAAGTAAAAGTTGTTTGTTTTCATGTCCTCAACGCGCTCTATCGGTATTATACGGTAACAGTCTGTAGAGATGAAAACACATGCTAGTGAAGAACCATGATTTGTATAGCCTAACCAAGGTAAGATTGTCCCACGCCAAACTCGCGAACTAAAATACACAGTCATTTGTTTCCTACCCTTCTGTAGGACCTTTGCGACTACAGCGCCAGAAAGGCATCCTTACATTAGTCAAGCTGTATGTATTTATGTTATGTATGGTTAATTATTTATTTGATTAATACTAATTGGTATTCTTGTATTCTTTCAGGTTAGTCTTCAAGACGTTCTCGTGGGTCATTCTCAATGTTGCTGCATGTTCATGTAAACCTTATAGAGTACCTTTAAGTAAGTACGTAACGAATATCTATGAAATCTTGCATGGAAAACTTTCAGGTCCAGATCTGGCTGTACAGTCACGAACAGAAATGCAAAACGGCTTGCGCGAGTAAATTTTAAATTTTTATCACCTAAACCGCGACTGTTTTTGTATTTATTGCGGAACACGGATATCCGAAAAGGGCATGAATGCCGAGAAAAACGTAGAGGATATCGAAGAGGCATGCTTTGTCGAACACACCTCCATAATCCTTTTCCACTTCTCTTAAGCATTGACACTTGTATCCTTACAGGATATGCAATGAGAGAATTCGTTGCGATTCTTGTTGCCTGACTGTAAGGTGTTTTGCGACTGATACAAGCATTGTTTTTCAGTTTTATTTAAATTCCAACTTACACTTCTTCCACACGTCAATTTGCAAGGGCAAATCAGGGAGAGAGTGGAATTTTTTAAACACTTTTGGACATTTGAAATACCAGTAGAAATATGAGCACCTAGAGGCAATTTCTTGTCTCTTTCATGGCCTTTATGTACGGTATTATTACCTCCTCCATTTACAGTATTTTCTGCTCCTAGATCATTCTTCCCTTGATCCATTTTAGGTGTAACTAACCCTCTTTTGTTCTCCTTTTTCATATTCCTTTTCTGTTTACTTCTACCCTTCGTTCGTCTATCTTCTTTGTTACTCCCTCTCCCAAAACTAACCATACGTCTTCATTTCAGTCCCGACTTACATCCTCATTACAGTCTTGACTTACATCCTCGCTTCAGCCTTGACTTACATCCTCACTCCAGTCCCAACTTACATCCCCACTCCAGTCCCGACTTAAGCCCCCATCACACGGAACTGGATATCTAGTAGGAATGCCCTAGTTGGCGCTGAACTAACTTTCTTGGTAGCAATCATGGCCGCCTGGTTGACTGCTTGACTGGTTTGGAGGAATAGGACATGTTCTAATTGCTACTTGCCTTCCTCGACTGGATTCTGTGGAACAGCCAATCAGAGCAAAGTTTCGCCATGTGAAGATAATCTGTGAATGTGCAAATGAGCGCTTTTGTCTGTGGTTTCCGAGTGTTACTCCAGCAATGTATAACGTATACAGCATGAAAGGCGCGTTTGAAACAACTAAAATATTCTTCCATACCTGTACAGTAAACGTTGTAATGTATGTATTTAAGCAGCGCCATTGTTTTGTACCTAATAACGTTTTATACGAAACGTTATTCTTCTCGGTTGAATAGTTATCTGCTTTTAAAAATGTGAAGTGATACATTGTTTACATCTCACGCGGCCGCCATTACAACTTCCCTCGTATGGGAACAAAAGTCTATCGACAAGTACGCTGATAAGTATCGTGTGAGCCGAAAACTAGCAAATTGGTAGCCAGTCCAGCGCCAACTAGGGCATACCTACTGGAAATCCAGTTCCGTGTGATGAGGGCTTTGCATCCCCACTCCAGTCCCGACTTACATCCCCACTCCTGTTACGTACCCGCACAAGTAAACCATATATCCCAATGATTGAAATAAGTAATCATAGATGGCAGCAAGCGGAAGAAATATTACGATCCCAGATTATAGTAAGAATGCGCACGCGAATTGAATGAAGGTGTTTGGTGAACTGAAATTAATTGTGCTTACATAAATTTATGAACTGAGATAAACAATGGAGATGGATAAAGGCGAGATAAAGAAATGCTCTTTTTGGTTGTTTTCCCCGGAGCGGCGCCAGCACAGTGGCGGCCCCCAAGCACTTCCGTTGCGGCGCATCTATTGCTGACCCGGATCGAGGTTAAGTGCGGGACAGGCGGCGCCCCTTGATTAACCCCGTTTCTCTGCTTGTATTAAGCCATGTGGCAGAAAATATTGATTCGAATTATTGTTGCATCTTTGACAAAGCCCAAAAAAGAAGGGAAATATAGCAGGGAAGAAACGGGAATCAATCCAATGTTTAATAAATTAAGGAATTTGGATATAAGTTATTTTGTAAATAAGATATATATTTAATAGAAGAATAAATATATGAAAGGCATATGATTTCATCGATAGAAGAAGAAGTATATTAAATAATAGAAGAAGTTGTTTATAAAAGAATAAGTATAATGATTAGTAGAAGAAGAAGATAATTAATCAATTGATAGAAGAAGTATACTAATCAATTTATAGAAGAAGAAGCATATTAACCAATGAACGATAGAAGAAGAAGTCTTTCACATATCCATAAAGAAGAAGAGGGAGCCTATTAGCGGAGGAAGAAGAAGCTTGTTAGCCAAATAGAAGAAGTCCATCACGTATCCATAAAGAAGAAGAAGAAGCCTCCCAGTAGATGAAATATGTTTAATAGAGATATATGTGACCAAGAAACAAAGAGACAGCTTTAAATATAGGTAATCCTGTATATGAATTGAATGTAATATGAAAATTAAGAATATACGGTGCATTGTACCTTCCGTAGTAGGTTAAACAAGTTGTTTCCTTTGTTTTTTCTCCTTCTCAAATAAGTTATCAGTCAGTTTTAGTTGCCCTGAGAATCTCATGTTTTACCCTGGCCTAAGTCGGACTGGTGTCACCATCTCCGGGACGTGACACTCCAGTCCCGACTTACATCCACACTCCAGTCCCGACTTACATCCTGACTTCAGTCCTCACTTTCTCATTCACACACTCCCAATACTTATGATTTGGTTAAATCTCTTCCCATTTTTTCTTTACGTCTCGTTTTTAACTATTGGTGTTCCACAAGCTTTTAGATGAACCGTGGATTGTTGCTTTTTCTTTCTCATAATTTTAATTGATTGTTCTTGTAAAAACAAAAAGAACAAAATATATTCTATTTCTATATCAGGGTCGTCCACTGCAACCCGCGGGCCATTGCCTTTCATGTGACTCATCTAAGTATTTATAGAAGCCTCCACGTTTATTTTGAGGCATTATAATCAATGTTAATATAATGTGACGCGAGATGAATTGTTCAAACAGAACACACCTTGTAAAGTCTCCATTCATGAATTTCACCCTTCATCCTGATGGTAGCGATTAGGCAGGACGTTAAATCAGAACACAAAAAATGGAGACTGTGTGGTCCACAGAACCATTTCTACTGCCACAGACTGTGTTTAGTTCGTCCCAAGAGAAACTTGAGTACTCTGAGGAGAGCAACGTTCGGGAAGCATCATCAACACATGGCAATGACCGATACCCAGGAGAGTCATTGTTGACTCTTAAACTTGAACTATTTATCGAAGTTTGCTCTGATACGAATCGAGTGCTGAAGGTCTTCTGCCAATATTTACACCTTAGCTTGTGAGGTTCTGCGAAGTTCCTTCCTTTTCTGTCTGTTGTATAATGGAATTCATTCTATTTACCGCTGGACATGGCTGCACTAGCTTCAGAATCATTTAGTTATGTTATTGTTTGCTGTAAAATTTGAGTGAAGACTTTAATATACACAGTATTTTCCAGTTCCCATATGGAAAGTCCGATGGGACAACTGGGTCATTAGTGCAGATTGAAGGAATATGTTAATTAAAGTTTATATGAAGAACGTCATTATGCATGTTAGAATGTAATTTTAGCAATTAAAAATCATTTAGTTGAAGACATGACGTACGTATATGTTCGTGGAAAAATTGAAAAAGTGTAGAAATCAAGGATTTTCTCAAAGTTTTATAACATGTCAGTGCATAATTATGGGCTTAAAATGCAGTAAGAGTTTCATGGAAAAAGTTACGTAAAACCATACGTAAATTGGATTTTTTTCAAGATTTCACCTCTTTTTTCTCAGCACGTGAGGTGCATAGGTGGAATGCATCCAAGACTGAACAATGTAATAAAAACAAATATGTATTGTACTTACGACTGCTGCATATATGCGTTATTCTATATACAATTAGGGGACATTTTTTACTTAGAAAACAAAAATATAATTGAGCGGATAGTTAGGATTTTTTTTTGATGCTCGATGTGCTCGATGCTATAGAGGCCCATAACTGCATTTTCACTATTTCTTTATTAACGTATTGAAAATTTCATGCTAATTGCATTTTGTCCATGCTAATGACTTACCAACCATATTTGATTCTTTACTCTTTAAGGTATTTAGTTGAATCCCCCCCTCCGTTTTGGGCTTCTGATTTCAAATCATTCAACAAGTAAATTCTAATTTTATTATTAGTCTCTGAAACCTAAATATTTGTCAACACAAATCTGGATCCCCAATAATAATATTTCTGCATTCGTCACTTATACATTGTACATAACTTTTTACAAACTGTTTACTATATTCGATAGTCAGTTGTTTCTTTTTGGACTTGTACATCCATAAATTTATACCACGAGTCATCATAACTCAACATTGTAACTTTTGTGCTAGTCAAATCTGTTGAATTATACTCAGTCCATGCTAACGATAGCAAATTAATACACTAACCTTGGTCTCAGAAGAAAAGTATTTGTAATCTCATCAGTCAAGAAGAAGAAAAGCATGGGCTAGAAATTGGCTCCAAAGAAAGTACCGTAATCATGTTGTACTCACAAATAAGATTCTTCCAAAGCACATGGTTACTCACTGTAGGTGGAAACAGTGTTGTCACTTGTAGTACTATTACTCTAAAGATAAATAATATTCATGTCTTCCAAAACTCAAATTAAAGTTTGGCCATGTTGATGACATACAATCTAACTGACAAAGCTTTTTCATTATGATTTTTGGGGCATAAAGTAGTGTGTGCTTAGAATATGGGAATTGTTTAGAATGACTCCACAAGCTTAGTAAAAATTGTTACTGAGCTGGGATATAAAATTGTCCTCTAATTGTAGAATGACCCATGTGTCATCATGTCTGATTTACACGTCTGGTCAAAATATCTAAGTAGTCTTGAGGAAATTATCCTCTATGGTATCCTCTATCAGAATTTGCAGGGTGTAAGGGATGAACCTTTCTGAAAACACCCACATGTCAACCTCTCACCCTCTTTAGCTTCCCCGATGGTGTAGTGGTAACGTCGCCGCCTTGTAATCAAGGGGTCCCAAGTTCGATACCCGGCAGAGGCACGTAGTGGTTCAGATCGCACTTTAAAGCGTTGGTCCTGTCCCGATTAACCTCACTGTGGATAAAGTGGACTTAGACCAACAATTCCTCCTCAACAATTCCTTCCTTCCAGAGTGGTTAGTACAGACAGCTACGAGCATGCGCTCTTTGTGAGCGCCCGTTCATAAACTCTTCATCATATTATGATTTTGTTTTCCTCCACTCCCATCTAGAAACATTTTCGCAAAGTATCCCCCAGTTATATCATTGTCACCAGTAGAACATCCCTCCAGCTAAACCTATTCGCGATTAAAATTACCACCTGAGCGCTAGTGTCGCTTCCAATATGACAGCTCTACGTAGGATGGCTCTTTGTTTATATTCAGTGGTAGTACGTAATAGCAGCGTGTTGTCATTGCAGGTATGGAAGAAACGTTTAAATTACGCGTTATATTTAAATATTGCGAATGCGATGTGAATTCCAGGAACTATAACGAAAGTGAAGCTGTGCTGAGAACGAAGCATTTAATTATGATAATAAAAAATAACACTGAAAACGCAGACGAAACTAATATATACGCACTGGATCTTCAAAGCAGTGCTGTTTCATCTGCACTGCTGCATCTCGTAACTGCCTAACTGGGGCTCTCAGAAATGATTTGAAAATAAAGCAATTCACCTGTATTGCAAAGCTTGGGCAGAAAATAAATGTAAACATACCGTTGCAGTTTTTTCCCCAAAGAGGCAGGCTGGTTTAATAATAGCACATGATAATAATAACAACAACAACAACAATTTCATTGAAGCTATCTTCAGTCTTCACTGAAAATTGATTTACTGAATGTAACAGCAACATTAGCATGTAAATTATGTTTTTCTGACTTACCTTTATGATTACGGACATTAATTAATTCTCAAACTTATTTTCATCTTCGCACTTAATCGACTTGCACCTGTTCATAAATTAAATTACATACATAATACATTGTTTTCGAAAAAAATGTTATATAAAGAACAATTTAAAACTTAATTTCATGGCAATAAAATCATCTTTCCGAAAGATTCAGTTATGCCAATCTTGTCAATCAGTTCTGTTTTCCCTGATTTATTTAAACATTTCATTTTGTTGATTCCTCGGGGTGAAAAACGCATGTAAGCTTTTCACTTGTCCTGAACCACAAAACGATTTAGTGCAAAATAACTGAACAGTACACGCTACTTTTTGGCATGTTCCACATGCTTTGAACGGCTTCAACACGGCGAAGCGCGGCGAAGTGTCCTACGTGGAGTGGTTCCTGAAAATCTCGCCAGATGGCATATCGGATAATTTTAATCGCGAATAGCTCGACCAACCTCCCCCCCCTCCCCCAGTTAACATTTTCCATGGTCCAAATATCTTTCTTAATATTTCATCAGCAAGAACCTTAATTCATGTTGCTCTTCTAGTGACTGGTTTTCTTCCACTTTTGGCTAATCGCGAAGATGAGTGATGATATGATGAAATTGATGAAGTGACGCTCGCAATGAACACCCATGTCCAGGCCGGGATTCCAACCTGTGACCCCTGGCATCGTAGCACCCAGCCACGGAGGCCGCCTTCTAGTGCAAGAGACCCATTTCACATACATACAAAACAACGAGCATAATTGCTGTTTTGTGTTATGGTTTCTCCAATCTAACAGGATGCGTTGGGGATTTTCCGGATGGGCAGATGCGACGTCACCGCCTGTTGGCACTTGGTCATGTGAGTCCCCCTGGGAAAGCCCAAACATACACTCCACTCCTCCCGACCGCGTTACGCTGATGGGATGAGACGATTCTTGGAAATCTCGCAGCATCCAGAACTGGTGCAGGCAACGGGGTTAATTTTTCGCGACATTTCCTTGTAAGCAGTCCCCTGGTCTAGAACCAAAGTGATCTGAAACACACATGACATATACGTATGTGCGTGTTCAACCACTTGCTGAAGTTCATATTAAGTTTGTTGCTTGATTCTAGTTTATACACATAAGGTTATTCGGGGCTGGTCGCATAGGCGTAACTTGGCGGGGGCAAGGGAAGGCACTTGCCCCCCCCCCAAAGTTTCAGGTTTGTTAAAACTTAAAAGTTAGAGGACCTGAGGAACAAATCAATAAAGAGTAATATTTGTGATTTTGCAAACGTCACAGTTATTTAGCAAATAATCCTAGACGCTGTATTTATTGAATGGGAGTCTCTTGCCCCAAAACTTAAGCCCCAAATTTCGCTCTACCCCCCAAAAATTACGCCCAGTTTGATTCTCCTCCCTCAAAATTAGGCCGAGTTTGATTCTGCTCCCTCAAAATTAGGCCCAGTTTGAATCTACCCACCCCCAAAATTAGGCCCAATTTGATTCTCCTCCCTCAAAATTAGGCCCAGTTTGAATCTACCCACCCCCAAAATTAGGCCCAATTTGATTCTGCTCCCTCAAAATTAGGCCCAGTTTGATTCTGCTCCCTCAAAATTAGGCCGTTTGATTCTACCCACCCCCAAAATTAGGCCCATTTTGAATCTACCCACCCCCAAAATTAGGCCCAATTTGATTCTGCTCCCTCAAAATTAGGCCCAGTTTGATTCTGCTCCCTCAAAATTAGGCCCAGTTTGAATCTACCCCCCCCCCCCAAAATTACGCCCAGTTTGATTCTGCTCCCTCAAAATTAGGCCCAGTTTGATTCTGCTCCCTCAAAATTAGGCCCAGTTTGAATCTACCCACCCCCAAAATTAGGCCCAATTTGATTCTGCTCCCTCAAAATTAGGCCGTTTGAATCTACCCACCCCCAAAATTAGGCCCAATTTGATTCTGCTCCCTCAAAATTAGGCCCAGTTTGATTCTGCTCCCTCAAAATTAGGCCGTTTGATTCTACCCACCCCCAAAATTAGGCCAAGTTTGAATCTACTCACCCCCAAAATTAGGCCCAGTTTGAATCTACCCACCCCCAAAATTTGGCCCAGTTTGAATCTATCCACCCCCAAAATTAGGCCCAGTTTGAATCTACCCACCCCCAAAATTAGGCAGTTTGATTCTACCCCCCAAAATTAGGCCGTTTGATTCTACCCCCCAAAAAATGAGGCCCAGTTTGATTCTACCCCCAAAATTAGGCCGTTTGATTCTACCCCCCCAAAAAAAATTAGGCCCAGTTTGATTCTACCCCCTAAAAAAATTAGGCCCAGTTTGATTCTACCTCCCCAAAATTAGGTCCAGTTTGATTCTGCTTCCCTCAAAATTAGGCCCAGTTTCTGCTCCCCTAAAAATTAGGTTCCAAGTTACGCCCATGACTGGTCATACAGTTTAAACTGGAATCCGAACCAGTATGTGCCTCCACCGGGTCTGGAACACAGGACCCCTTTATTACTAGGCGACGAAGTTACAACTACGCCATCGGGGAGGCTCACAATGTATCGTTATCGAGTCGATATTTGTAAATATCGGAGTATCGATATCGTAAACTATCGACCTTACTATACCGATAATACCGACGTCGATACTAATATTATCGAGATCGACGGTGACCCTTACGAACAAGCTTGTCCTTGACTTGTACTGTACAGTCAACGGCAGAGATAATAGTAGGCAAATTGTCCATCACTAATTTATTTATTTTTTATTCTACATCCTGTGTTGTTTTAAAAAATTGAATTTTGTTCATGCGAAGTACATGTTTTGCTCTGCTAATTGAAGTTTTTATTTCAATTCGCGATCATCATATTGTGGAAAACCAACTGTAGGAAAATGGTGATGGACAATTCGCATACAATTTATTTTGCCGTTGGGTGTACATGGCACGAATGGAACAGTACCGTATATTTTTACTTACTTTTAGTTCCGAATAGGGGAAGGGGCGCAAACTACCGAATTACTCCACTCCAATGTGTTGTGGGGTTCCTGTTTTCGCTAATTCAACGAGCCACACGATTTTCCTATAGTTAAAATTACAATTCAAACGTCAGATTGACAAAAGTTATATCTATATTCACACTGTATTGAACTTCAATATCGGACAGCTTTAAATCAGAGGTGAACACAGTAGGAGAAAAGTATTTTATATGTTTCAATTTACTTTGCGACACGGAGATGTCATGTAAAACGTATATGTACAGTCATCGGCAAAAGTGGGACACCTAGATACTGAAGTACTCGCATCACTGCAATGTGTTGTCTGTTGCCTAACTCGACGGCGATGAATTGGTTTAAATACCGGGTGGCCAGAATTAAAGTTACCCAACTCTGCTACCATCTTATGTATGCCCCACGTTAGGAGCGCCACTATGCTTCGACCCTGAGGGTACGTACTTAAATGTTATTTGCCACAGCTACAGAAATATCTTAATCTCAGGGGATAGGTTCTTTATTCGAGAATTCTAAATAAGAAAGAGTTTTATAGCCAAGAGGATATAGTTAAATGCGGATCTATATTCTGAAAACTGTACACAATACAGAGAAAATATATAGCGTAGCTTGTATATACATTGAAATATATGCTGATTCTAAATTTACGTCGGTTATATTCTTCTTATAAATATATGTATAATTGAAATCATCTTCTTTTCTTCTCACAATTTTTGGGAAAAGGCTTCTTCTTCTTTTCTTCCTTCTATTTTGGTAAAAGGCTTCTTCTTCCTTCCTATCTTTGATTTGGGAAAAGGCTTCTTCTTCTTTTCTTTCTATTTTTGGAAAAGGCTTATTCTTCTTTTCTTTCTTCTAATTTATTGTCTTTGCCTTTAAAGCGTAATCTCATTTATTACATGCATGCGCTCGTTTTCCCCGTTTCTTTGGCATTATACAAACGACACAAGCTATACTTATAGAAAGATTAGGGGCGACTAAACTGACAGTAGCGCCATCTCCTATGTAACGATCAAAAGGGGAATAGCCCAGGATCGCTAACAGCAAGCGCTGCCTATGGCCCAGTGCGTCTAATAAGTAGCGCAACCGTAAGTGCTTCGGGGCGTCTACTGTACGGACGCGATAAGAAGCGGCGTGCAATCAGAACGCAGAACGGCAGAACGTGACCAAATTCTGTCTCCTCGTTGGCTGCCATGTGGCTAGGGTGTTTCTACGTTGCCACGTTCGCACAAACACACGGACAGGCTAGTCAGCTGTTGGCAAGCTCGAGCATTCTGGCAAGCATGAAACATTTTATCTTCCTGCTCTACACAGCAACCGAAAACCTTCACTGAAAGAACCTTTGTTGTGTTTTTATTATGCTACATTGCAAGCATCAGCTACCGGCATCTTTTTACTTATGTTGTATCGTATCATAATTACCAACAAAAGAAAATGCGTCTTCTGTTATGAACAACACTGTGGCAAATCGTTCTCCTTTGATTTCATGCCGCCTCTTTTTGCCTTCTTTGTCACGCCGCGATTGTTGAAGCTTCAGAACGTACAAATGAAATGTATTTCTTGAAAATTACGTATAAACAAATTACGTACAACTTCGTTTCGTTAACACGTTTTTAAATTATATTTTGAGGAACCTACAAAAATTCACCTCCAAAACAGAATTTTACATAACTGAGTTACTGTATTACGGAGAAGAATTTATCAAGAACAAATCAATTGTGTGTGAATTGATTGAGTTCGTGTTTTAAAGTCCACTTTATGCACACTACGGCTATCTGGAATGGACCTACAGTTGGAAGTGGGATCCGAACCACTTTGTGCCTCGACAGGGTATCAAACCCAGGACTACTTGATTACAAGGCGACAACACTTACTGTACCTTACCACTGTGCCATCGCGGAGGCGCATGTGGGTGTGTGAAGTGAGATAATTTGGGAGCTATATGAGAATACAGGCTCTGGCAATACAGAGTTCAATAAATTACAACGAAACGCTTGGCAATTGCTCGATTTCCTTAACATTAATGATAGATACATTTGGTACATGTGTTATTAATGCTTTGAGCTACCTGTATGCAAAAACATAAAAAATGAATGAAAGAACAGAAGTAGTAGTTAAATAATCAGTTGTTTTTGCTTACCGGCTACCATTGCAGTGGCGCTATCCCAAGATCATCTTCATTGTTGGTTGGTAAAGGAACATCTTCATCTGAGCTACTACTGTCACTGCTGTCTTCCCGCCCAAGTGAAATTACAAAATCCTCCATTTGCTGCTCTTCAACTCCCTCCTTTTCCCATGCTTCGGAAATAATCTTCCTTGTGTGTTCTATAGCCGAACGCCACCTATCTGCTGTCACATCCCCGATAGCCTGTTCTGTCAATTGCAACATTTTATCCGGTGTAAAAGGTGGCAAAGTGTTCCTCTGTGCTACCAGCCCTTTGACCTGTGCCCAAATAAGTTCGATTGCATTGTACATACAATGATAAGGCGGGAGACGGACCACCGTATGTCCCGCTTCTTCTGCAAGCTTGTCTATTCGATATATGGGGAACTGGGGTTTAGGAGCTGCAGTAGTTCAGCCTTCCTCATGTTTCTGTGGGCTCGCGAAAATCCTGAAGTAGGTCAATCTGGCAACAGCGCGTCGCTACCAGAGTGGGTGGTCCCACGCCGCTTGCTAGCGCGTCCCGACAATAATTAAACACAGCGCCACCCAGGGACGGACAAACACAAAAGCTGACGATGTTCTCCTCGTCAGAGGTATTAAATCAAATTTTGATCACTACGATCAAAAAGGAGATACATTTCTGAATTCATTTGCTCACTTATTAACTTTCCTAATTGTTTCATATACGAGCATATTCTTAATTATCTTAATTGGCTATATACAACATTTTATTCACTCCTATATTTTTTATATTCTTCCTTTATATATTTTTGCATTTACTAAAATATATATAATCACTCTTCTCCGCTCCTAGTTTCTACAAAGAGCTCGGCTCTTCTTTATACGACGCGCTGCCATCTATCGTTGCTCTCGGGAAACAGTTCTTCCTTGCATTTTTCATTGTGTCGTCGGAACTGGCACGTGACAACTCTGAGTCCCCTGTAGCCTGTTTGAGGCATCGTAGAACTCTGAAATTTGGTGAATCCACCATGCTAGACCATGGGGAAGAGGATGGCGATAAAAGGGAAAGAGTAGTTCAATTTTCCGCCACCAGGTTCAAATGTGGCGCTGTAATAATGTACAAATTTCTTCATCTTTCTTAACCCATGCGTCGTCATGGGTCCCTTTCGAAGTCCTTTCGCATGCCGATAACCTCGCAGTGCACCTGCACTATTACTACCGTTCTGATAAAACAACTTCACCAGCAATGAACGTTCTTTCTTATTTAATGGCATGGTGATCACTTCCGAACTTTTGTTCAGGACTCACGCTAAGTGATTTAGCTGAGTTATTAATCAGAAAGACATTTGTTAGTGGCTGGAAGTTGCGAGAAAATAATCTCTCGTTTATTGCAAGATTGCAAGGTAAAGGCAAATCCATAACCAATTGGAGCAGTTTACGTCATTATTACAACCCATCATGGAAGTACAACGCCACAGTACCTCTGTACGGTCCATTCTGCGCCACTGACAACGCAAGTGTGAACGGAACAACGTAATGCTCCTTCACTGTGGAGCAGGTTTTTCACGTGTCGTAATGCGATTATGAAAGAGTCAACGAGTTTCCATTCATTCGAAATGTTTTCAGCAGCACTTGGAGATTAACGGTACATTTAGAGATAAAAAAAGACTGAATGGACTCTGTAGTTGTGAATGAACAGTGATGTCAACAATGCAACGAAAAAAGAACATTGTAAGGAAGTTTTGGTTATTTCAAAATACGAATCTTCATTGTACAAGGAGAGGATATGCGCATTAAGATAAAGTGATAAGGTGCCTCTTGTTTCATCGGCGCAATAACACACTTGACAGGCAGTTTAAGAGCAACGTGACGAATCCATATTGAGTTATTGATTCAGTAATCAGTGGTGGATCTAGGAACGCTCCAAGGGGGATCCCAGATATAAAAAAATATCACGTTTAATAGCTAGTTGTTACAATTCTCACCACTCCGAAGTTCCTCAATGGTCAACATATATATATTAAAATTTTTGGTCTTAAATTTTATTGCTGCGCCTCTAGCGAATTACGGAGGCTAGGTATCGGACGAAGCAGGTTTTTGGACTACTTTCGAATTTTCGACATGATTACCAGCTAGCCTTATAAAAATTGAAAAGATGTGGTTGATTTGGTGTTTTAAGTCCACGTTGTGCACAGTAAGGCTAATCGGGACTGAACCTACAGTTTAAAGTGGGATCCGAACCACTATGTGCCTCCACCGGGTATCGAACCCGGGACTCCTTGATTACAAGGCGACGACGCTACCACTGCGCCATCGGGGAGGCACAAAATGGAAGAGATTGATTGATTGATTTGCTTTATTTTACTTCGCTTTTTGTGCCACTTTTAGCTAATTTGCGAAGATGGGGATGAGTGACGATATGATGAAATTGATGAATGGACACTCGCACACATCCATGCCCAGAAATAATTCGAACCCGGGACCCCTGGCGTCGTAGCGCGTAGTGCTAACCACTCCGCCACGGGAGCCGGCATTGAAAAGAGAATTAGTATATTATATTTTTATTAGCTTGAAAACTTTTTGATTCTTTCCCCGGCCCCTAGAAAATTAAGTTCCAAGTTCGATTCTGCAACCCCCCTCGCCACCAAGTCAGATCCCAAGTTACACATATGACATAATCGATACAGCCATCTTATGTCTCCCTTCGATTGATAATGAATGTAAATGTGTGTGTGTACTGTAATAATTGAAAATTCATTTATGTAACCAACTTTCAATGTTCATAAATCCACAAAATTGGTAGTAGTTCGAAATAAACACAAACATTCGTGTCTATGATTTTTGAAAAAAAACAAATTCTACTCTTGAACCAGTTTTGCCGTTCTCAAATTTGAAAGCCTAAAAATAGTTTTTTTGTTTTCCAATAAACCAGTTTTCGGGAAAACAGTGTAAAACCAATATGAATTGTAAACTTGATTATTACTTGATTATTTTAATGCTACGGTATCATTTCAAGAGGATCTTGACGTGTCATTGAAATAAACATTTCCTCTACTTATTTTGTTTTCTGATTTTTTTTGGGACATATTTATGTTTAACCTCATGCATTTCTCTCGGCCGTTTTCTTTTTTGTGTTCTTTAAGGACGTGCATAATGAAAGAAGAGGGACAATAACAAATAGTGGCCTTGGGAGGCTCATTACGAATATTGATATTACATAACAGATCAAAGGTTCACCACAACTTCCAGCATATAATTAGCTTCCCTCTGGCACCTTCAGAGAAACGCCACCAGGTGGCTCAGAATAGATATATCATGAGCATACCAGGCCCGTAGCTAGAATTGATCTCCAGGGGGGCCCACAGGTTAACGGGGGGCTTTGTAAATCAAGTACATTTTCAAAAGCTTAACAGTTTTAAATCAAGGTTATGTGTGTGTGTGATTTTTTAGGGGGGGCATTAAGTTAATATAAAATATAAAATTTCGAAATATCGTACAAATACGTCAGTTTTTTTATATATATATTCTGAAACATTTCTTGAAGTACTCGTATTAATCGACTGCTATTGACATCATCTCTTACTACAAACTTTTACTACTTTTGATCATAGACGAAAAAATGAACAATATTTTCACCAAGTTGTGAGAAAAATAATATTTGTTGTCTACATTTTCATTCACTCTTCACTGCAAACAAATTATAGAAAATAGTTTTACATAATGTCAAAGGGGCTGACGAAAGTGCCAGGGGGCTGAGTCCCCCCCTGGCCCCTGCCTGGCTATGGACTTCCAGCATACTCGCTTTTGGATGTATTTGTGACTCCCGGGGACGTAATACTCCTAATGCAACACTTCTTAAGAATTAGTTTAGCTCAGAACATGATTTGTTCTTTTGGATATTTTGCTTTTGTTCCAGGGGTAGATTTCGATACTCGTGGAAGCTGCTTTGTCGTATGCTTGTCTTGTGTTTTTCACTAGTACTAGTAGCAGTAGTAGTAGTAGTAGTAGTAGTACTACTAATAAATCCTGACACTACTAAGTGGAAGCATTGTAGTCGATTAGGTAGTTCTCCAAGCCGACTTCCGTGGCAATGTGGCCACGGTTACCGGATTTGAATCCCGCCTTGGGTTTTCTGTGAGTGTTCCTTCGTATTATCACTCTCTCCCATAGTCGCGATTAGCCAAAAGTGGCAGAAAAACTACGCTAAATAACAAGAATGAGACCAAAAAGTAACTATCCAAGAAATGTAATTTTAGCTCTTAATCTATGCCAGTTATTGTGGTGAGAAAATGACTTGCAGAGCCCAGACCTCCCATAAACTCAAAGCTTCTAATCAACGCACTATACAGGGTGTATCATAAGTGGTAGCGCAATCTGAAACGGTGAGAAGTACACGTTACAAGCAAATAAGTCTCAGGAAACATGGAGTCGCGAGATAATCGCCAATGTATGGTTACGACTCACCACTGACATCATTGTTTGTACAGTCACGGACTCTTCTGGGTTGTAACAATACCATTGACTTTCAATAGAATCATTACAATCCAGAACTGTCCGTGACTGTACCATAGCCCGCTACGATAACAATTAAACATCCATTCACTAGAAAAAATGGTGTTTACGCTGGTGTTTTCTACCAGCGTAAACACACACAGTTGCACATGAAAACTCCGCTCGGCATCAGTCGAGCGCCTCTAGCGGAGAAATGTGGAGTTTCAGTCAGCACACGAAATCGTATTTGCGACGGCGAAGCGCCGAGGCTGGAAGGATCGTAGCGGGATATGGTCTGTACAGTCAACGGCAAAGATAATGGTAGGCAAATTGTCCACTACTATTTTTCATTACTTTTTTTATTCTACGTCCTGTGTTGTTTTAAGGATTGAAACTATGTTGGTTCGAAGCAGGCATTGTTCTTTGCTTATTGACGTCATTATTTCAATTCATTGTCATTGCTTGTGTAATACAGACCGAACGAAAATGGTGGTGGACAACTCGTCTACTGTTTCTTTTGCCGTTGTGTGTACACATCGTATGCTTTGCACGTGTGAGGTGACATAGTCCTGCTTAGTAACAAATAACAGAAAAAGGTTTACCTCGCTCGACATTACTGTTGCTTTTATTATCAAGGACTATTGTACTGTGCAGTATGTTACCTGTTGGGCTGTGTTCAGTTTTAAACAAAGATACCTCGGCGTGCGCAAAGAGACAAGCGTGTAGGTATACAGTGGCGGCTATTAGGGGCGGGCAGAGGGCAGTTGCCCCCACACCAGTTTTTAACCCAATCGTCGCCACTGAGAAAGTAAGTTTCTGGTACAACACGGGTAAGCTAGGTTTCTGTTAACTTCAAGGTGTTGTCTGTTTCCAGAGGGGCTGGGGGGGGGGGTCGTTTTTCTAGAAGTTTCCTGAAGTATATATCACGTCACATGCACGAGACAAATAGGTATGTGTGGACATCGGCGCGAGTGACAAATCTCTACATTAGACAGATTCTAGCCCGAGTACGACAGGAGGATTCCCCTAACCGATATGTCTGAAACGGCAGCCAACATATATTTTATTCCTGGGAAATGACAAATTATGATAATAGCAATATCGCACGAAGGTGTTGTCATCGGCTCGTAGCATTAGTAATAATGAGAAGCAATTCAATCGTAAAAATCCTTGTTTCCGCTTGTTTCGCAGTCCCTGATGAATATTTGAGATGTTTGTGACTTGTGAAGCAACAATAACATTTCTTTCCTCAAGTGGGAGGTTGGAGTTATATATTATTATACAGATAGGTAGGGACTTGTACGCGCGTAACTCTTTTCGCTTCGGAGCGCTTAATTATTCATTCCTCATTTTGCGTTCTTCTCGCAATTACCGGAGGCTAAAAGGGGCCATCCAAGGCAAAATGGCGGTGTTGCAAGAGGACAGATTTTAAAGAAGTGTTGCCAACTTCGTGGACGAAAATTTGCCAAAATTGCGATCACTAGCGTACACAGGACGTTTTTTCGGAGGGGTCTGAAATTGTAAAAGTGGTACGTAGGGCGGGATACGCTACAAATTATTTCGCAATTACTATTTGTAACGTTCAATCTAAAAGTTACTGTAATGAAGGGTCATTTTGAGAAGGGCTTGCATTTACCATTTTGGATTTTAGCAAGTTTCTTTCCGCTTTCATTTAGAAATTTTGGTTTTCTCAAAATTTCGAGAGAGGAGCTAATGTGATGAGCACCACGCTCCGACCGCCTTTACCCCCAGGTTTGCCCCCAGGTACCCATTGATTTAAGGCTGGGTGAACCCTGAAGCCGCTTCATTCGGGGACAAGGCTGTTAAAATTCCAACCTTAGATCATCCCACTCCGGGGATCGAACCCGGATCTCCCGAGTGGAAGTCAAACACCCTACGGACTAGACCACCGCGGATCCTAATCGGGACGGGGCCTACAGTTTGAAGTTTATTGGGTATCCAACGCGGTGACGTTACCACTACGCGATCGGGAGGCCCACGTGGGTTCGAGGTGGTGACGCTATCTCCTTACCACCAAAGGGGTCCCTGGTTCGATCCTCTTGTGAAGGCATATTCTTGGTGGTTTGGATCCCATTAAACACTGTAGTTCCAATCCCGATTAGCCTCTGTGCATAAAGTGAATTTTGTGTTCTGACTATCACAGATAGTTTTTCACTTACATCATGAAACAACATCATGAATTCCATTTTCAGACAAGTATATAGTATTCGTCCAAATATTGCGATACTCAAATTGTTTAAGTAAGAGCTATTCCTTATGGAGACAGGGGTAACATATTCGACTCCTAGAATTGTGCGGGGCTTAGGTCTGAAAAGATTACGGAAATTGCAGGAAATTTTGTAAAATCATTTAGGAACATGAAAAGTTTAGGGATTTGTTTGTGCTTCCTAGAATTGGAGGTTGAAAAGACACATTCCACAATAATTTTGCTGTTTGTACATTGACGGACACTTCTGGATTGAAATGATTTCATTAAAGTCATTGGGGGTTTTTACAACCCAAAAGTGACCGTGACTGTACATATCTTCATGTGTAGAAACATTATCTTAATTTATTTTCAAACATGTTGAATAAACATCATTGGCGTTGCATGGAAATGTATTGAAAAATACAGTAAAACCTCGTTAATCAGGACACCGATAAGCCGGACTTCGCTTAATCCGGACAGGCGAAAGGAAAATAAAAGCAGAATGCAAGGTTTCAAATGTGGCTCGAAGTCAACAAGAGAACTTCCCAACGAAAAGGCAGTCAACCACTGATGAAATTCTGTTTCCCGCAGACTTTGTACTGTACTGTATAGTGTATTTAGGCCTATGTCCTTTAAATACACCATAATAAACGTGTTTTGTTGCTATAAACAGAGTTTTAATGCACTTTCTACTGTTCTTTAGGTTATTTCAGTTAATCCGGATTTTGGTTAAACCGGTCAACTTATCCCTCCATTGGTCCGGATTAACGAGGTTATACTGTACTTTGAATACTTGGGGGAAAGTGTATGGATTTGGTTTGTCAAAGTGAGTGGTTTTGAGTTTTGTTGAAAGTTCACTTTATGAGCAAATAGGATAATCGGGACAAGAGCTACATCCGCTCCCTATGTGCGTCCACCGGGGATCGAACCCGGATTAGGAAACGACCACTTTAGAATTACGTCATAGGTCAAAATGAGTAGCATCCCCGTGGAAGATTCATATCCTTCTATGCCTGCATAGAACAATAAGCTGTATAAGTTTCCTTGACGTACTCCAAAGGTAACAATAGTACGCCCCCTGCAGTCCGTAGCCAGAAGTCAGGGGCGCCGACTTGTCAAAATTATTGGGGGGCTCTGATCACTGAAATAAATTAATGAATGACTCACTCTCTCCCTTTTTTTAAGTTTTGGCCTCAGTGTTCGGAATCTCATAAAAGCCCATGAATTCCTCAAAAATTTCAAAATTTTTATTCACAGTTCGAATGCAGAATATTAGTTGTCTATGGATGTATATGTCACAAGTTTCGTCAACCATAATAGCAAAATATTCCCGACTTCTAATATCTGCTACCACGGAGCGCAAAACAGATCTCCCTAATATATCAACGATCTCGTTCTGAATGTCATGTGAGAGCCATTTGTAGCCCGAACGTACCATCCACTCTCCTAGTTCATGCACATCGTCTTTTGAAACTCTTTTTAGTAAAGATGTTAACAATACTCATAATTACATACTTAGTGTATAGTAATAAGTCATGTGTTTTGCTATCTCTGGTCATAGCCCCCCAAAGTTGATGGTTTAGCGGTCTCAGCCCCCCAAATTGATGGTCTAGAACATTTCAAATGTGTATTTAAAGTTAAGTTCATCTGGCACAATTCAGAGTAAATTTTACAAGAGAAGCAAAAAAATACATTAGATCCTCTGAAGCAAAATTATTAGGGGGGGCTTTGCCCCACATCGTTAACATTGGGTGTGCTCGAGCCCCCCAAGCCCCATGGAGTCGCCGCCTATGCTAGAAGTAAATCATGAAAAAAATTCCGTTACGTACCCACGTCTAGTGTAAGTGAATAGCGGATGGCAACACTGCACCAAAAGTTTCAGCCTTGTTGCAGGTGTAATGGCAGGGGAAGCCACGTGGATCTTTTCCCAAACATTATGTGCTTCGATTTGTCAGCGGCAGATTGTTAGGCGGGGAGAAAACACAGCAATTGGCCAAATGAGCAGTGGCTGGCTGTAAGTAATGAGGTCTGGCCGCATTAGGGAGAAGGCATGTTTAATTTATCAGCAAATATTACGATTTTGCCCTCGGCCTTTCGAATGTTTCTCCGCAGCGAACAATTCTTTGAGAAGTGCTCTTATTCAATAAAGGAGCGTTATTTTTCTTCCCCCCTTTTTTTTAAAGCAGAGTGAGTTGTTTTGGTTTGTTGGCAGACTTCTGCCCCCTCTGGTGGGAAAACTGCGAAATGTTTTTTCTTCTGCCATTGTGCAGAAATTTAGCCATTCGGTTAGTCATGTTAGTGGGAAACAAACTCATGAATCTGTGGAACGAGGCTGTGCATATAGGTAGAGAAGGGGAAAGAGCGAGTGGGTGAAGCAAAGCAGCGCGCACTGCTGCAAACTGGTGGTAGCTGCAGCCGCGTCTTCCCCTCCATGCACTCACTTCCCCTCTCACGCGTTCCTTCGTCTTTCACTCTCGAGTTACTACTTGCTCAGAGGTCTTGTTTACACAAAAGAGGAGAATGTAGTAATAGCATATGGAAATTACAGTAAAACCTCGTTAATCCAGACTAATGGGGGGGGGATAAGTTGACTGGTTTAACGAAAGTCCGGATTAACTGAAATAACCTAAAAGAACAGTAGAAACTGCATTAGAACTCCGTTTATAGCAACAAAACACGTTTATTATGGTGTATTTAAAGAGCATTCCTGCGTCAATGCGGCTTCTTCCCGAAAGTCTTCGGGAAACAGAATTTCATCAATGGTTGACTGCCTTTTCTTTGGGAAGCTCTCGTGTTGACTTCTAGCCACATTTAGAACCTTGCATTCTGCTTCTTCTTCTTGTTTTTTTCCTGTCCGGATTAAGCAAAGTCCAGCTTATCGGGGACCGGATTAACGAGATTTTACTGTATATGCAAAAATGGGGATAATAACAATAGCATTTTGGTGGTTTACAAATCACGATTCGCAAATAAAATACAAGATTTTTTTGATTTAGATTTTTTTTGTGCGAGCCATAGGCTGTACGCACTACATAGCTTTGATTTTTTCCACAATATTTTGTTACATTTAGTTTTCTTTTAAGCTGTCTCTTACTTTGTCCCCTATATACACATTCTTCCCCTCCCTCGACAGTTCTTCTTTCAGTCTTTCTTCCTTCTTCCTCGGCCCACTTCTCTTTTCCTGCACTCACCAAAAAACGCATACATTTTGCTTTACACACACTTACACTATAAAGATGGCCGTCTGGAGCATGATGACTCATTTCGCTGCCTTCTCTAATAGCTTTCCCTTCCGTTCTCTTACTTCTCCCAGGTATTTCCCCACTTGCTGCCCCGCTTCCTTTATCTTTATTCTGTCGTCTACCACTTCTATCGCCTCCCTCCCTGTTAAGTTTTTCATCCATTTGTCCCTTAGGTCACGTGTAGAACGGCAGTTCAGTAGGATATGCTCGCCCGTCTCCTCCCCATCGCACAAAGAACATATCGTTTCTCCTGCTTCGTTTCTCTTTCTTAGTTGTTTCCATCCCCCTAATCTGAACCATGCCAGCGCGCCTCTTTAATTTTTCCCCACAACCTGGAAATATTTCGCTTCCCCCCATTCTCTTACTCTTAGCTGTTCCCTGATTGAGGAAAATTGCTATTAGCATCATATGAAGATATGTGTTATACATAAAAATCGCTTATCTGGTAATTATTGTTTTGTAAATTCTTACGCTTCCCTCCCCCAAATATTACGACACCTGCTTTACGGCGTAAGGTGCCTCTTGCATTAACGACGGGATCCTGCAATCTGCCGAATGCAGAAGTGAATTTCAAGGTCACTTGCCGATACCCAGCTTTTGCATATTAAGAAAAATATAGCGAACATCGCCCAGAGAGGCGCCGTTGCGTCATACTTGATTTATAATTCCCCCCCTCCTTCCCTCCTCTACCCCAGTGTCATCATTACTAACATTCTCTGCGGCTTACTTATTGCATAATTTGATGTTTATTGCAGCCGTTATGGAAAAAGGGGGAACTTAACGACATAATAAACCATCTTTGAGGCTGTTCTGCCCCCCCCCTCTTTCCCCCCCCCCCAACTCTCTCGGAAGAAGGTGTGTAATTATTCCGTCCGTGTGCATCGCTCGAAGGTCAGGCAAGAGATGCAGTTGCGTATTTCCCGAATTTTTGATTTGGCGAGAAAATTATGAATTTTTATGCACCTTCAGGTTTTTTTACGTTTCTTTTATAGAATTTTGTGGTTATTGTATTTTACTTGTATACGTCTCTAGGTCACTTGTAACCAGAGGCGTACGCACGTTCTTCGATCTGGGGGGCTATAGGTTTACTGTTACGTAAGAGTTTGGCCGATACCGATGCTTGAAAAATTGTAATACAGTAAACCCTCGTCATTTCGGACCTGGTTCCCGTTTTTTGTTCCAGATATGGGTACCAAATTTTCGAATCCGGTTACTGATTCTCGGTTTCAGCTCATCACAGTTGTTTTTTCGATTCCGAATCCTGATATTGATTCTCTGTTCCATTTCTGGAACATTTCCATTTTATCTGATTCTAGGTTCCGGGTTCGGATACTGGTTCTCGGTTCTGAATCCGGGTACTGATTCTCGGTTCCGGGTTCGGGTACTGATTCTCGGTTCCGAATTCGGGTACTGATTCTCGGTTCCGGGTTCGGATACTCGTTCTCGGTTCTGAATCCGGGTACTGATTCTCGGTTCCGGGTTCGGGTACTGATTCTCGGTTCTGAATCCGGGTACTGATTCTCGGTTCCGGGTTCGGGTACTGATTCTCGGTTCCGAATTCGGGTACTGATTCTCGGTTTTGGGTTCGGGTACTGGTTCTCGGTTCTGAATCCGGGAACTGATTCTCTGTTCCGGGTTTTGGATATTAGTTCTCGGTTCTGAATCCGGGTACCGACTGTCATTTCAGGACACTTGTACACGATTTTGGGTTTTTGATCCAGGTAAACTGTTCTCATTGGATCCTGATATTCTCGAAACCGGGTAACCTGGATCCGATAATATTTGGCAATCACTAGTGCACATCTTCCACTTCTGGTTCTCCGTTTCCGGTGGAGGAAACTGTAGCCCTTTATTCTCTCCACGACGGCCGGTTGTGGAAACCTGCCGCTCAAACCCTACCCTTAAATTAATAGTCGCAGGCGAAGAACTCTTCGTAAATTTCCTTTTTACTCCTCTTAAATTGAACAATAAAAACCACTCGAACGTAGCCCCATTGCCAATTGCATCTCTCTAACGCCCGTCACCTGCGTAACCTCATGTGCATTTCCTGGCGTGCTGACGGGGGGAAGGGGGGGCTGTGTCTGGAGGGCCCGTCTCCCTTCAACCTTGGACCGCCTCGGCTGCGCCTTGCGGCTGTTTCGCGGCTTCGTTCTTTTTCGCCTTTGCAAGGTTGTTACGTCACAATCTGACCTTCCGTCCCGTACTAAATGTTTTTATTGAGGGCATCGCTGAAATCTCGGGGAGATTTCAGACCGAAGCGACACGTGTAGACTTGGAAATGAACAACCAAGAACAACCAAAGGGACACGATAAGCTGCATGTGGCGCTCGGACTGGGCTGTTATCTCAATACATGGTGTCGTTTCGGTGAATGCTTCCTTATTGCCTGAAGTGACGCGTGTCGTTCGGCACTTCGGCGTGAAGCCGGCGTGCCGCTTGTCGCTTCGGTCCGAAAGCTCTCATCAATCTGACAAGCGACACGTGCAGCTTGTCGTGTCTGTTTGGTAAGAATGGTGGTAGCCTCCGTGGCGGAGTGGTTATCACAGCACGCTACGACGCCACAGGTTCCGGGTTCGAATCCCGGCCAGGGCATGGTTGTTCTTTATGTGTGTCCCTTCATCAATGGAATCATATCATCCCTCATCCTCATCTTCGCGATTAACCAAAAATTGATTGATTGATTTGGTGTTTTAAGTCCACTTCATGCACAACAGGGGCGTATATTCTAGGCTAGCTAAGCTATCTGTGAAGCCTGATGTCTAGAAAATAAAATTCAGGAGAAAAATCGATCAGAAATTGTAAATATTATTATTCATATCAGTGAGATGATGCTGATTCTGGAGTTGGCAACCTTATTTCCTATGAGTTGGCAACCTGATTTCCTATGAGTTGGCAACCTGATTTCCTATGAGTTGGCAACCTGATTCCCTATGAGTTGGCAACCTGATTTCTTTTGAGTTGGCAACCTGATTTCTTTTGAGTTGGCAACCTAATTTCTTAGGAATTGGTAAATTTATTTCTATTCATAGTCTAGGACCACGTGACATTGTGAGATAGCCCAGATATTGGACTCAGTATACGCCACTTATGCACAGTAAGGCTAATCGGGACTGGACCTACAGTTTAAAGTGTGCCTTCACCGGGTTTCGAACCCGGGATCCCTTGATTACAAGGCAACAAGTGCGCCATCGGGGAGGCCAAGGAAGTGGCAGAAAAGCAAAGTAACCAAATCAAATCAGATAGAGATGACTTGCCCAGTCCCGATTAGCCTATCTGTGCATAAAGTGGACTTAGAGAAACTCAAACTCGATGAGAACAGCTGTGCTGACGACATGATTCGAACCTGGGACCTTCGGAGACGATCGATGGTATCCGAGTGTTGAATTTGAATGGATGCTAAGCTCAGCGTTATGGTACGATTAAGTAAAACAGGGCATCGTGATAATGCAACAGCTCAAAAGGGTTGGAATCACGGTGGATGCAGAGGGAAGCACGTGACTATGGTCGGGGTGAAAGTTTCTTCGTGATGAAGGCGTTTCAGGGGCCACTGGGCGCATTACCAAGGGCAGTGGGGCATCCGCGCTTCCCCGCCCAACTGGAACGAAGCGCCGACAGTTCTTCCAACTGCAGGGGCTCCAAAAGCACCGATAGAGACTGGTTATTTTCCTAATATCTCTGACAGCATGATTTTGGCTATAGATTGTCTCAACCTTAAAAGTCAGTATGGAAGTAAATGGAGTACTTCCCTCTCTCTCTAATACACGGGTTTTGCCAATAGCTCTGTCCTTCTCTACCACCGCTGCGTCGCCAGATGTTCCAAAATTTACAAAATGTTAAATCATATATTTCAAACAGTGAAATCATTATCCTGTAGAGTTTTTTATGTTCTATTTACTGACGACATTATATAACCTGTCATAAATTCATATGATCTGAATTTTTCATAATTATGCAATTTTGCTTGATTTTTTTTCCAGTAAATACTTCAAAAGCCATAAATACCAAACCGCTTGAACAACTTCGCCATTTTTTTTTCGTACGGGATCTATGATGTTTGTAGATATGATATTATTCGCCCGAGTGAATACGAGGAGAGTTATATATATATACACATTGGATATTTTGTATAAATCATCAGACCGTAACACGAAAAAGTTGGTTAGCGAGAAACTTTTCGGTTTGTCGCGATACACATGCAGACCAAGCGAGAAAAGTGTTGGCCATTGTTGGAAGTTATTTTTAGAATGCATTGTTACTCCACAGCACCGTTATTTATTCCGCAATTGTAGTTTGTTTATGCGGGATGTCTGGCGTATCAAATTCATTGCGCGCCACCGAGGTTACAATTCAGTTGCAGGCAGGTGCCCCTGTTCGTAGGAAGTGCAGTGTGCTTTATTTTCCGTAAAAAATGTATCTTAATGTTTGTTTTTGCATTTCTTTAATTCTGTTTATGTAAAGGATACAACATTCAACGAAAGAAGTAACAATAGTTGCGTCGTGTATTACACATATAATGCAAATGTAAAATGGTAAATAGTTACGTCGAAATATAAACATTTACATGCAAATCTTGAGGTAACTATCGCTTTTTCTCCTAAAATGCATCAAATACATAGATTTTGAAGTTTTCCTATACGATATTAAGGAAGTAAATTTGTCGCAATCATCAGCGATTAACAGTGACTCGATGCGACTCCGTTTGTTGATCTGGCAACGCCGCGCTCCATTTAACCCATACTGACTTTTAAGGTTGAGACGCTCTATAGCGAGCCTATAGCGTAAAGCGTGAGCAAGAGACCGATGGGTGCTGGGTTGAGATGACATCAGCGGCTCGCTCGTTGATTGGATACTCGGGAGTAGTGACTCGTTCCCAAGCTACAAATGCAGAGCAGCCAGGGATGTTAGGAAGTAATCTTACTCTACCAGTCTTTGAACCAGATGTTCTTCCACGTCTGCTTTATGCACAGAGAGGACAAATCGGGTACGCAAATACCGGGGAATCGAACACGGAACCCTTTGAATGCAGGCACGGTGTTCGTCAGTCAAATCTGATCTGTACTCGCGAATTGTGCGAATTGTGTAGTAGAGTGATAAGCAGAGTTAGGATTTTTAGGGGAAAATTTCATTGGGAAAAAGGAAGGGAAATGGTGCTAAAAGAGGACCCAAAAAGGGGCAAAAAACGTGCTGATAATTATACTACTTATTAAAACTTTCCCTCCTAGTTTATTAGTCTAAGCTATTCACTCGAAGCTGTGTACACATCACACACATAGATTGTGTTACAGTTATTCACCAGAGTCTGGGAAAAACACAAAGCTGTTGTACCTTACAACATTAAGCATTTCTAAATTTTTAAAAGTGAGTTTGTTTCTTTTCGGAGATAAAATATCTTTATATAAGCTGAAGCTTCTCTCTGCATCCACAGAAACAAGTGGGGCAAACTTAGTATTCACTCAGAATGGCAACTCTGTGGAAGTGGCAAATTCCGCCTGTGTAAAAGATGCACAGAAGTCAACATTAAATTCCTTCAAATTTTGGTTCTTGGAAGAACACTGCTCAAATGCATTGCGTAAGAGAGGCTGCCGAGATTTACTTCCTTGCAGATTCTTGTTCTTTCGATGCTTAGAGCTGGAAATATGTTGCTGGATGCGATGTCTGGTGTTTTTCATCTAATGTGATTCCCGTATCACAAACCGTGCATCGAATAACAGTTCCATCACTTTCTATGAACTCGTGCGTAAATTCTTGAGCCAGACTGAGAAATCGGGATCTGGGCACTTTTGGCATGGTAAAGTACATGCACTAACAGGATCTAACAGTGTGAAAAAGCAGGTAAGGAACTTACATCCACAAACAATATCTGTCCACTGCGCACACATGAAACGTGAAACCCACCAGTTCAGAAACACATTGTTGCATCATTGCTTCCAAGATCAAACTGCGTTTCCTTGTTCCTTCTATCTTAGAAAAAAATAACGGCGATCTGGTGCATATCAGTAGCGGTCTTTCCATTGTTGATTTCAAATAGGCAACAATCAAGCACAGTTTAAATACATTCAATTTCAGTTAACAATGCGTAAACATCTTAAAGAGAAAAGTGTCGCGAAAAAAAAAATCAATTATTTGCTGAGGAAATATATTTAACAACACCCGTAAAAAGACACAAAAACGGGAGGAAAAGCAATTAAGGACACGAAAAAGGGGGAAAACCGATAATGTCCCATAAAAGGGAGGGAAGGGGACAGGTTATCAAAAAAGGGGAAAAAAGGTGCTGGAAAATTAGCTCCATTGTCACGTTGAGGCAACATTTCACACACTGAGTCCTTCCAGAGAGGTCTCACTTTCACTATGAAAAAAAGGTGCGCACCTAAAAATCCTAACTCTGGTGATAAGCGTCCTGGGTTGAATTGTTCAATTGTTGTTTCAAGTCCACAGTATGGCTAATCAGGACTGGACATACAGTTTAAAGTGGGATCCGAACCACAGTGCTATGTGCCTCCACCATCACGTCTTGGATTAGAATCAGTCCTAAAGCCTTACTTGTTCTTCTCAACTCGGCTACTTCTTATCATCCCAATTGCCGGGCTCCGTGGCGGAGTGGTTAGCACAACCCGGGTTCGAATCCCAGTGTAGGCATAGCTGTTCTTTGTGAATGTCCACTCATCAACATCCTCGCGATTAGCCAAAAGTGGCAGAAAAGCGAAGGAAAATAAACCAATCATCAAAATTAACATTGGCGTACAAGAGTCATATAACTGACATAAAATACAAAATAATTTCCTTATGAACATGCAAATCATGTGCAAATAGTATAAAATGTACTTCTGTGCAAAATGCAAGCTTTGAACAAACTATAGATGTATTTTAAAAGAAACGTTTAATGTTAAAAATAATTACTTATGTGCTTAAATAGTTCATGCCAAGTTTTTCGTTCCCAAAAAAGTATTTTTATATTATGACAAAAATGCCGCGAAGTTGTTAGAGCAATTTATTTATTTATTTATTTATTTATTGAGGCCTTGAATACAATGGTAGTCTAGGTCCCAGGTTCCAATCCTGGTCAGCAGGCGGGTGCGGTGCCTGGGGCATACAATATTGGCGGGGCCTAAAACTAATTTTTTTCAGATATCTGAGTAAATCGGATTTTTGTACCTTAGTGTGAAGTACATCTATCCTATATAATTGTAAAAACATTATTACATTTTATTTGTATCTACATTTCGTGTTATGTAAATACAATAAGCAGAACAGGTTGAAGGTTTAAACTGAGTTTTATGGGTCTAATAAAAGTTACTAAATTAATGTTTCATTTCATTTCCCAATATCAAACTACAGTAAAACTTATCCTAACGGACACCTCTAAATTACGGACTTTTTAAATTCCTCCGCAGAAATACATGGGGTTTAATGGCAATATACATTCTCAATAACGGACGCGGCCACTGAAAAACTACATCCCCAATGCAAATAAAACTTCTTAATAACGGACAGACTGAAAGAAAACGGTCTCAATTCCTGGAATTCGACACAACAATGGCCAGGATTTTGAACTAGCGCGCATTGTTTCAACACACGTATTTCTTTTTAAATGTGCAGACAGTATTCTTTGTGGTTATCTTGTGAAGTTTGTGTCACTTCTGCTACGATGTCGCAGAAACGCAAAGACTGACTTTAAAGGAAAAGTTGAAGTCATCAACGTCTACGAGAAACAGAAACTTAGTGTTCGAGACATAGCCGTGCGGTTTTTCTGTTGGAAAAACATAGATAAGTGACATTTTAAGAAACAAAAGTGACATCCTTAAATTGTGGACTGGAAATAAAAATACCGGGTGTCCGAGAAGTCTTTGTATGAAATCAAAAATGAACTGTATCCGCATTTTGCAACATAGACATGAAAAAATGGTACCAAAATGTTCGGAAACTATTAGTTTTATTGGCAATAGGAAAGAAATCAATAAATCTCCACGTGGACACCCTTGGTAGCACGGAGTACATCTAGTCGAAATTCAACTTCTAGCCATGCATTAGCCAACATCACAGGAGGGATTTATGTGATGACTTGGGTTATCCGTTGTCGCAGAGTTGCAAGATCGGATACACGAGTTATGTAGACATTGTCTTTCACATAACCCCATAGAAAAAATCTAAAGGGGGTTATGTCTGGAGATCGTGCAGGCCACGCTGTCGGTCCACCTCGACCAGGAAATGTCTGACCAAGGTAGGAACGAACCTCCACACTACAATGTGGCGGTGCACCGTCTTGTTGAAAGATAACACCTGGGTGGTATTCTAGCAATAGAAGAACAGCAAACAATTGCAACATGTCGAGATACACTCCGGATGTTGCAGTGTCCTCACAGAGAAAGAATGGTCCGATTATTCTGTCATGCAGCAGCGCGAACCAAAAATTCACCTTCGGGATGCCCATGGTCGACTCCCTCACCTCATGAGGGGGCTCTTTACCCCAGATACGCACGTTGTGTCTATTCACTAAACCACTGACATGAAAGACCGCCTCGTCTGAAAAGCAACACGTTCCAGATAGCCATTATCAGCGTCAATGCGTTTGCCGTCATTGGGCAACAAAGCCTGCAGGATTTGCACTTTGTGTGCATGAAACAGTAAACGTTTGTGTAACACATCATGAACAGAATTTTTTGGCATCTGTAATTCACGTGAGGCCGTACGCACGGATTTCTTCGGACTGCGCACAAAAGCCACTCGGACATCTTCCACCCTTTCGTCTGAGGTTGATTGTTGGCCACTTCTCGGTGCGTCAGCAACAGATCCTGTGGTCTTTAATTTGTCATACCACGACCATCGGGCGGCACCTTTCCGTACGATGTTTGAAACTGTGACCTGCTCTCGTGAAACCACAGGACACACTCAGCTTTTTCCTGATTTGTGTACATTTCCGGTTTGCTGGACACTGGGATGCTACACTACTGCAACGTTACAGAAACCTGAAACAAAATAAACTTGAATAGTTTCCGAACATTTTTGGTACCATTTTTTCATGTCTATGTTGCATATAGCGGATACAGTTAATTTTGTTTTCATACAAAGACGTCTCGGACACCCGGTATTTCTGGTAAACGCTCATTTCCCAATACACCAGGCTTGAAAGTTGACAACTTAACATTTGAATGGTTTTGTCGTGCTCGTAACGTAACGTAACCTAACCTAACCTAATATGCCTATGAGTGTTACGCTACGTGCACTGTATTTTTGAAATTTGTAATGTATGTAGGGATACTTTAGTAAATTTAAATTCACGTATGTAGTACAGTATTTTGTTTCCTGAATGTAGGAAAAAACAACATTATGTTCGTAAAGTACGTACTGTAATATTCTTATCCTATTGTGTAACATCCTACACTTTTTTCTGAATGGCGGGCACTTCTTAATAATAACCGACATTTATTTCTCCCCCAGGCCTGTCCGTTATTGAGAAGTTTTACTGTACTATTTTATCTATGAAAGGTACAATTTTTAATCATAATCCAATAACATAATTCTGTTTTGTTTATATTTCATCGAATTTTGACGCTGTTGTGAAAATATAAATATAAAATACTTTTCACACCATGATTTCGATGAAACGAACGGCGCATAATAACTACGTTTGATTCATATGTTTGAACACGATTTTCTGTAGGTATGTTTTTAGGATATAACTTCAGTACTTTAGATATTTTTAAGTATGTCAAAACAATCCAAAAGTCTGGAAAAATCAGATCAGTTGCTTAATTGTAAGAACCAGAGGGCTTATCCGATGGCGCAGGGGTAGCATGGAAGAACCAGCGTCCTATAAACTGGTAATGAACAACAGAAATATTTTTTTTTTATCTGGCAAAGGAGCACCAAGAAGGGCGGGGGGGGGGATCTCTGGCGGGTGACCGAATTGTCCCTCTCTAGGGCCGGCCCTGCTCATCAGACATGAAATTATCATTGTAGGGGTAGTATCGATACAAGACTTGGCAATCTTGACCTTGTCTAGGGTTTTAAACATTCATTTTGTTCTAGTCTCGGTTTTGTCTCCTTATATATATTGAAAGTTTCATCCATGAACGTTAACAGTGTATGGAAGTCAATTGTCTTCATATTTTTTTTCTGTTTTATGCCGAATTTTACCCTGAATATATGCAGCACAGGCTCACAATTGCCAATATCGCATTGACTTTGTAATAATAACCAATATACATGACTTATCTATAAATTATCAGGTGGGTGTCCGTTGGTACGTCTAATGTAATTTTTCAAATATCATAGCAAAATCTGGGACATTAAGTGTCATCTTGTCTCGACAAGTCACTGGTCTCGTTATAGTGTCGATTTTTACAAGCTCGTCTCGATCCAGGTGTCTTTATATCATTGTGCTTGTCCATCATCGTCGTCGCGATAAAAGCAGTAGGTAGAAAAGCAACGTAAAGAAACCAAGAAAGTGATTTGTTGACGAGGATGGCAACCCTGGCCATACTTAAAGCGAATTCGTCGCGCTCTCTGGCCATTACATAATCATTACGAATCCCCACAACAGCTGTTGGGCTTATATCACAGATTTCACTGGAAACAGCCCGAATGAGTGACTTTCCCCCCTTCCGTCGGGGGCATGTGTGCCGTCTCACGGGGAGGAATGCGGGCTCTTCGCTTGCCTGCACACATTCCCTCCCCTCCCCCTTCCCGAGAGAATCAAGAACAGATAAAGGAGGAGAAAGCGACGGTGTCGGAGGATAGAAATCGAGGATGCAGATAATATTTTTCCAGAGGATAACAGCAATCAGCTCTATCCGGACTTGTTTCGGGTTCATCCCGAGGAACTGGCGGTCATGAGGAGGCAATTTGGAGAACGAGATCATATTTCAATTGGAGCTGGGATTACGCCTTACCCGCTGTAATGTCAACAAATGTCAACCTTTCTTCCACGTAGTACACCCTGGACTCATGGCCATATACCAATAATGGGTAATGGTGTAAATTTCATAGCAGGAGCGTATATTCTAGGCTAGATGATGATGGTGATTCTAAAGTTGGCAACCTGATTTCCTATGAGTTGGCAACCTGATTTCTTAGGAGTTGGCAAACTTATTTCTATTCACGTGGCATAGTGAGATAGCCCAGATCTTGAGCTCAGTATACGCCACTGTTTCATAGTTTTAAATGTATTTCCTTTTATGTGCGAGCCATAGGCTGTACGCACTACATAATTTTGATTTTTTTCTACAATATTTTGTTACATTCTAAATCTAAATTCCATAGTTACTACAAGGGAGAGTCAAATCAAAACCTTCATTTGTTTTTGTTTCTTATCTAGTAGATTTCTGTGTGTAGGGTTGCACAAGTTTACTGTATTTTAGCACAGATGTATTGCTGGTCTACATATATTTTCAACTTGAGTTAGTGCCTGTAGACCTTAAGAAGAATAAGTCTTTGGGGTCCACGTGCAGTCACTTATGAGCCTCTGCGAAGGCCTTTCCACCCATCTGCCTCCGAACTGAAGTCATTGTCAAGCTTTCACCTCCATTAGTAAACTTGCTGGCGTGGCAAGCATGCACAGAGATATCGCATTTTCATTTGTCGAGAAATTTCTGTAAGTTTTAGGCTGACAGAGGGCAAAAAACCACTCGTCTTCACTTGTGCAAGTGTGTATAGGAGGCGCCATCTTTAAAATTTAAAGTAAAGTTGTTTTGAAGCTCACTTGATTACAATGTTGCAGCCTTGAGGTCGTTTTGCAAATAACATTTGATACCTCAAGTAAATTTGAGCTGTATACAGTTTGCCCTACAATTTATATTTGACTTTTAAGGTTTTCATTTTGACTCATTTATCTAAATTATAACACGACGCCAGGGGTCCCGGGCTCGAATCCCGGCCTGGGCGTGGACGTTTGTGAGTGTCCATTCATTAATTTCATCACATCATCATTCATTCCCATCTTTGCAAATTAGCCAAAAGCGAAGTAAAATAAAGCAAATCAATCAATCAACCTAAATCATAATAGTAAGATTTTCTACAGGATTTGAATGCAAATATTTGCGTGATAAAGATACATTAATCATGTCAACCCTAAAAATATTATCATTACAGTTAACTTTATTTCAATTGGGTTGTGTATAACGAAACTTTCCTTAAGTGGTGAAACGTGAAACTCCTCCTGCTGTCCCTAAAGACAGACTTCTATTGACTGAAACTGCGTTCAATACCGCATCAAGTAATGGGAGGATATTTACAATAATAGATTGAACAGTGAAAGCTTGATCTATTGTTGACAATAATATTAGTATAACATATGCATTGTCTGTTGTCATTGTCAAGATCTAAAAGGAAGAGAGGAAAAGACGAAGAGAATACAAATGAAGGGATAACCTTTGGTATTTAATAGAAGGAAAAAGGCAGTAATAGCATGAATGTGGAATATATGTCGGAAAATTTTTCAAAATATGGAAATTATATGAAAAAATAGCTAAAATATGTGCTTATATATATCCAGAGCATTCCCTGGCATTCGCTACGAGATTCGGCGGCAAGCGGCCCGGAGTCAGCGATTGTCTTTGCCGGTGAACGGGGTCCGCTACAGTCGCTAGAGTCGCTAGAGTCGGCTATTAAAATTACAGTTTTCATATTGTGTACTAACCTTGACTACAGAAGGTGTTGAAAATGATGTCCCTCTGCTGCAACACATTCCTGGCATCTACGAAGGAAATTAGCATTAACACGTGCAAGTTCGTCTACTGTAATTCTCCCGATTTCTCGTACAATACTCTCTTTTAACTCACGGATGGTGCATACTTTATTTTTTAGATTTCCCTATTTTTCTTTCCACTTTTATTCAGAACTGACCCTGTTACTCTAAATTTTTTTACGAGGTGGGAACACCAGGAAATTTCGTTGCAAAACTTCGTCGCACTTCTCCACAATTCCTATTTCCGAAGTAACACTCGACAAGATAAATCCTTTGTTGTGATGTAAACTTCTGTGGTGCCATATTAAGCCACAATCTTCAATCTTCAACACACGGACACGACACAACACAACTTCCGAGGGAGGATTATGCTGGCGTCAGTCTGCAACGTCAACAGAAAGGGAAAGAGAGCGAAGGCAGGGAGAGCGAAAATAACAGACTGTAGCGTGCGACTGTCGCGGACCCCGTTCACCGGGAAAGACAAGCGCTGACGCCGGGCCGCTTGCCGCCGAGTCTCGTAGCGAATGTCACGGAATGCTCTGTATATGTAAATATGGAAAATAAAAATAAAATTTGGGGGTTCACACATCAGGATTCTCAAAGATAAGACAAAATAATATTGATTTTAGCATCACATGATGACATGTAATATATATTCCTAAATCAGTTTCCTGCTTATGAAGTTAGTGATCCTTAGTTTCTTGAACTCGCCGGATTTCATTATTATTGCCGCGTGAATATTTTCAGATGTCCTAACATCAAACATTAATTATATTGAGTTTCGAAATAATTTACATTGCATTATTTTCCTCGTATTTTAACATTTATCGACACGTTTTTGTTAATTTCCGACGTATACGCTACAAGATGGGTCTATTGTTATCAGTGATGAATGCAGGAAGTGGCCCCGAGGAGGGGGTTGGGAAATCCCCATCGGAATTTAAAAATCTCCCCCCCCCCCTGGAAATTTTCGTAACCTGACAATATGCAAAAAATTTGACAACCTTGTTCACATACCTTTTGTGTTTTTTCATAGTAATAATCACTGATTCAGTCCACTTTATAATTAAACGTCAAAATAATGAGCGAATTAAAATTATCGTCCGTTTTGAATTGCTAAATTAAGAAATAGGATGGATCAGGATACGCTTCAAACTTGTGTGAAGGTGTCGACAGAAAGGTTCATTGATGACGTCATCCACTAATATGCTGTAGAAAGCCTAGAAAACTTAGTTTGCTGTAAATTTATATTATTGCATGCTACAATATTATTTTATTCATTCTCATAATTTCAATGTTAAACGACCAATAAGAAATCGTCTATATATAAATGTAATCGTAAATTCGTGACGTCGTAAATAATGCAAAAACTAAATATAAAGAGACCTGCCGCAAAATTAAGCTGAGGAAAACAATCTATATAGAGAGACTGCCGCAAATAAACATTCCATATTAGGTATGGTCAAAGGTAAGGTTCCCCCTGCATACAGCAAATGTGCCATGAAAGAACATTTAGGGTATGTGAGGGTTGGGCTCCACACCCCCACTATATATTCTCGATCTCGTCCTCCAGGGTTGTCCCCCAGGTTCCCATTTATTTGAGGCTGGGTGAGCCACAGAACCAATGTATGCAGTGACTAGGCCGATAGAATTCCGACCTCAGAACACCCTCCCCAAGAATCGAACCCGGGTCTCGCAGTCAGATACCCAACCAACTAGGTCAGGGTCTAATTCCATCTTGCAAAAAAATATTTTTCAGGAACTGAGAAAGCATCAACAATGGATTTTTTTGATTGCCAATAGTCCACATAGACTAACAATAGCACGAAAAGTGGTGTCTATAAATATGACTTGCTGCAATACAAAAACCGTTAATTTTTTAATACTGTATATATATAGACGCTCCGCAAAAAAGTCCGAATTTTGGACAGTCTATATATAGATCCGCCGCAGGGAATGGGTTAAAATGATAGTTAATTACTAATTATACTTAATTTAATTACATATCAGAAGTAAGGGGCAATTTAAAACTCTAAGTGTTGTTTTATTAGTATTGTAATTTCGGGCCCATGCCCCCCTATCCCCGTGAAGTCTGTCCCGGAGTACAGCGTCTGGATTCAACATTGATTGTTGTCACTCGCATCCAGACAGACTTGCAAATATGTTCCATATATTGTGCGTAGTTCAGTGATACAAAGTTTAAAGCATTTCACACGCTACACTTTTTTGCTTCCCCCTTCCCGAAAGTGCTAGGTTTTTTCCTAGTGATGAACGACCTTCACTGCCACAAATTCCGGATAATTCCAGTTCACGTTGCCCTTTATGCGAGTGCATTATCTGAAAGAAACCGGATTCCTTGACCTTCGTAAATATGCCATTCGCAACTTTGCTCCGCAAATAACAGGAGTAGAGAAGAATGCTTTGTAAACACGGTGCCTTGTCAGCTTATGCTTTCATTTAGATAAGGAGGCTGCCACATTCTCACGTTGACTTCAAGCATGGAAGCTCTATTGTTGCGAGGTGCGGGCAGAAGGAATAGAGAGCTTGTGTGACGTCAGCTGAAGCCAACATAGCTTGCGGCGGCCGCCATGTTGGGATGTGCCACCCGGCTGTTGCGTTTAGTTGTTAACTTTCAGCGAGAGGGAATTTCGTCGGGAAAATATAGGCTGCTTGTATGTTTCTTTTAAATCGTCAGAAACAATAACACGAAGGTCTTAGTAACTACAGAGCATTCCCTGACAGTCGCTACAAGCGCTGACACCCGGCAGCTTGCCGCCGATTCTCGTAGCGAATGTCACGGAATGCTCTGTAGTTTTAACGAAAAACAAAGAGATCTGGGGCGTGTTCACGTTTACCATAATGTTATACTACGTTAGTATACCAGAAAGAGTTTAATGATAACAATAGAATCAAAACAGGAGTTGCATTATGACACGTCCTTTCCCATTGCACTAATATTTATTGTTATTAATTATCTTTTCTCTTGTTGTACAAATGTTTATTGTTCTTTAATCTTAATTTCTGTAATTTACCTATCGCTGATAATGTCAGGATAGTATCTGACCTGTATATACTTATCTTGTAAGGGCTGTTACCATGGCAATTACGAGTGTGTTTTGTCTTGACTTTGAAGTTCGGGCTCGGTTTTTGAATAGAGTGATCAAGTTGAATCATAAGGAGTTTAATTTCTTTGAGTGCCATGGATTATATGTTAGGCATAATAGTATTTAGTTTGAAAAGAAGTAAAATAGACTTCCTTTTTCTTAGTGCAAACTTAACTTTGATTTTTATTTGGTTTGAACAACGAAGAGAGATATTACCTCATACCGTGAGAGGCATCACGTGTATGCTTTCGAGTCTTTCATGTGAACTTATTATTTGCTCTGGTAGTTAAATCATGTTCTTTTGACTAATGAACGTGTCAATTATAACACCTACACTCGTAAATGTAACACAAAACATTATTATATAAAAAAATAAGGTATGTACGTACAAATGTATAACACGATTTAATAACACAATTTACGCCACCTCACTAAGTTAGCCTAAGACAAGATTACAGGCAGTTTCGGATCGAAATATCAGGCGATAAGCTACACACGATAGGCTACAAAAGACAGGAGCCCGTTTATTCGATGGAAGCATTCAGACCGAAGTGATAAGCGACATGTGTCTCTTGAGAACAGACTCTCGGGAATGAATGCAATAAAAAAAAAAATTGCTTTGGGGAGAATTCACACCGAAGCGACAATCAACAGAAATGTTTCACACTGTAGCGACATGATAGGCTGCACAACCCTACGTTCGGTCGGTGAAATCCTCAAGCGACACGTGTCAGCTGTCGCTTTGGTGTGAATTCTCCGTTACACTGAAGGGGCCCATGTCGCTTGTCGCCTTCTATACTCTAAGGATGGGCATAATCAATTCAAAATATTCGATTATTTTAATAATTCGAGATATTCGATTATTTTAATAATTCGAGATATTCGATCTTTTTTTTTATCAATCATCGATTATTCTAAAAACTTTTCAAACTGTCCATAGTCGATTCGTAACCGATTCATCGGTAATTCCAAATCGGTTACAGACATCTAATCGGTTACATTCATTCAGTTGCAATCTCAGCAGAATCGATTTGAAACATTTCGAGTGATTTGAGTGAGTGAAACCGTATGGTCCAAATGTACTAGGTACGTAAGGTTCATTTTCCACATAGTTAAGGAGAGAAATTAACCTAATGTCAATATGAAATAAGGACCAGAAACAACGGTTAAATGTTAGTGAATGATTAATCTTTCAGTCAGTGGAGCTTGGGCCATAACTAATGTTGCTACACTCAGAGCCCTCTGGAGCCCGGACGAAGAAACAGATTGCTGTGAACCTTAGGTGTGTCCGAAATGTAGAAGATCATACTTGAAACGAGCATCCTCCGAGTGCGGTCTAGAAGTCGTGGACTGGAAGTCTTTCGAATTGCACTTCGACTGCAGCGCCAAATACGATCATTAGATAAAACTGAGGACACGTTGTTTCCCCTCTTTTTAAACACTTGTTTTTCACCATATAAATCACATAGCATTTTCAAATGTTCTTACACATACATGTCCACACATTAGAAGAACTTCAACCAACAACTTGCTGGCCTAAACCTGTGCTGCTGGCTTTCTACCTCCGTGATTTCAAACAAATGAACGAGTGTAGAAATCACGTGATCAAGTCAGCAACGATCCGTACTCCGAGCTGTGGTCTCGATCGCTCGTGTACTTGGCGCTTTCGAACTGCACTAGGTGACTTCACTTCCGTCAAGACTATACCTCAAGCCTGCACTTTGTTCCATTCGGACACAGCCTTAATATAGGAGACCACGAGGAACAGCATGCTGTTGAAAAAAATAGTAATTCAAATTTTCACCACCAGGTTGAAATGTGGCGCTGAAGTAACAATCAGTTATTTGAGTTTGTCGGTACAGCAGTGTTCAATATGTACCCTGTCAACGCGAACAGCCCAGAAGCACAAAGCGTTTCCAGATATGTTGTTCAATGTATACCTGACTTCAGCGCCAATATGTTGTTCAATGTATACCTGACTTCAGCGCCACATTTCAACCTGGTGTTGAAAATTTCAACTAATTATTTTCCTTCGGTATTTACTTCCTCGTGATCTCTATAGCCTCTATACCAAGTTTCAGCGCAAACCAATACTTCGAACTGACTCCAGAGGGCTCTGAGAAAGGCAACTTTAATTGTGACCACCCTATATATAACTGGTACAGACGTAGGCAGATCTAAAATTATTAATTGGGAGTAGAACATAATATCGAGCAAGTATATAAGACGTAACATTGATACTAAAAAGAACCTGACATAATATGTGTCTGTAGTATTCGCATTCGTTTTAAACTCAGCTTGTAGTCAGATAAAGTAACAGGTACTGAATCTTCAAAGTAGATCACTGTACAATGTACTTCAACTAGGAAACGAACCCAGGACCCTTTGATCTCGCGTCTCATGTGGTTGATACAAAAATGTACTACAGTAAATAGAAGTGACGGGGAGAAAAGGCTAATTTTTGTAGGCAATGAAATTAAAACATTATGTTTTTATCTGGGTTTAAATTCTGGTTAGACGTTATAATACATCAAATCAGGGGAGTAATATACAGGCGGGCGGGCTCTAAGCCTAAGGGGGCCCGAAAAAAGTAGAATTTTTTGTCATATTTGTCAGGTGAACCATTTACGCAAAAATTTACGATAACTTGCGTGGATATTTTTACCCATTTTTTTTTCTTTTCTCGAATAAAAGGAAATTTGCCTCGTCCTTTCTTTTTTCCCCTCGACCTTGCACTCACGATTTTAATATGTTAACAATAAAGCACCTCCAACTGCCACGAAGCAAGTGTGAGGCATTTACAGGGGATGGACAAAATTACGCAAGCACCTGTGAAGAAAAGCCGAAATGCTGTAGCTATACCGCGTTTGTTAGAACCTGTCCCTTTTCCCGCGCTAGCGATCGCTTGACAGTTTCGGTGCCAATGAGAAACGAGGAAAAAAATCGTCTGCTGGGCAGCGAGGAGCGAATGGAAGCCAGAAGAGAGGCGCTTACGTAGACGCTGTTGCGTATTTTAATTGGCTGCCTGGCTTTGACTTTCCCCAGCACGGAGAAAAGCCAGCGATCAGCTAGCGCGGGAACCGGGACAGGTTGTAACAAACGCGGTTTAATAAGGTGCAGGACCGCCTTTAGCTTCCAAAACGGCCTGCAGTCTCAGAGGAATGGACACGTACAAGTCCTGGATGGTGGATAATGGGATCTTGCACCATTCTTAATGCAAAACATGGTCACAATCCTTCCCAGTGTCCTCCTGTCTCTGTCACTCAGTGTACATTTTCATCCACGCAGGTGTTTATCTGATGATGTCTTTCCGGACACATGATCTTGGATAGTCTCTCTCTTGATACGCCAAATAACATGGCTACTTTGGTAACAGAGGCGCCCGCAAGGCGGGCACCAACAATTTGCCCTCTTTGAAACACTGTCAGCTTGGACATGATTCAGTATCAACTGCACTGCACGCTATCTACAGTGCAACTGTCGGCTCCTACCACTCCGACAGGGTCCTATATCACTGCACAAAACAAAACAATGTCGCACCACGTCCGATTTCAAGTGGAAAATTGTGTCGATATCACACGTTCTGTCGTGGTGTTTCCATATTTTTGTCCATCCTCTGTAAATGCTTGGGTTGTTTGCAACTCAAGACGGCAATGGATAATATAAGCAGTTCTTACTTCCTTCCTACAGCTTCATATTTCAGCTCCCGGAAAAAAAAAGAAATACATTATTAGATATAATTTTCTTCGGTAATATATTATTATTTAAATATTATAATTTCCTGACGTATCCCCTGAAGATTTTGTATCGATTCACATTGAGATTTCAAATTTATAAAAGGATGGGAAGCCTCGCGTTCTAATCTCGCCCAGGGCCTCGTGATATGTTGCTACGCCACTGATTATAGCTTTAGTAGATTTTTGTGAAATAGAAGTAATTGTACGTAATTCATATTGACAATGATTTACTGAGAAGCACGTGAGCTTGACGCAGTGGCGGCGATTAGGGGGGCGACGAAGGGCCACTTTTGTCCCAGCACTATGCTAAATCTTATCCTTCAAGGGAAAGCAAACTGTCCTTGCCCCCCAAATTTGGCACTTTGCCCCTCGTTAGTTTTGGAACCCAATCGCCGCCACTGAGCTTGAGATTTTATTCTCTCAGGAGAAACTGTCGCAGACATATTTGACCTAGAATATCCTTTGTGCCATCCAGTAGCGTACGCACGATTTCATAAAGGGGGGTGTTATTTCTAAACCTTTTTCCCAAATTCACATTATCATTGTTTTATTATACTTTAATTAAATAATAATAATCACAATTAATTAATAATACTTATAATTAATTAATTAGCTGAATTAATACTAATAATACTACAAATATCACTACTACTACTATTAAGTAGTAGAGATCTACATAAATATAGTATTTATGAAAACAATAGAACGAAATTACTTTCTAGTCATTCGATTTTTATCAAATCCTGGGAGCATTGTTTTGTTTCTTTGTTACGAAATAATTGTCTAGTGAGACATTTCAAGGGTGAAGAAGATCCATAAATACAAGAAAATATATTAAAATAAATTGAAATAATCAAAGTATGAAACTCATCCAAGGAGCTGCGGTGATCTGGTCGATAGAGCGTCTGACAAGTGACAATCACGCGGGAGATTCGGATTCGATTCCCGAAATTGGTTGGAATTTTTCCGGCTTTTTCCCCGCATAAATGTCCCCGATAAATCACATCTGGATTATCAAGCTGTTCTTACCAACAAAACATTTTACAATAGTTAAGCTTATTGTCGTTTTAATAATTGTCTAGTCAACAAGGTGAGACATTTTAAAGAGAGACATTCAAACGAGCTGTGGTAAACAATATAATGGGAAGGCGAATTGGTGACTGTATTCTTGTCCGCCTAGCCTTTGTCTATACATTAGCCTCTTACAACGTACCAATAACTTTATTTAGTTAATGGCAGTGTCTGCTGTCACGTTCTTTTTCTGCTGGAACCTCAAAAAAGATGCGCGTGGCAGCAGACTCGGTCTTTGTCTTATCGTGATTTCATCATGCTATGTATGCAATTACGTCTGTAACACATACTGTGAAGTTGTAGCAATTACTTTCACAAAAATGTTTTAAGATTATGTCCCTCAGCATTCTTCTAATAATAAACCTAAATGCTCTCGTAGTTAGGTTAAGTTCTGTTAGCATTAAAATAATATCGCTAAATGCTTTCTAAAGAAAAAGGTTCTAAATTACCTGTACATTCATTCCCACTAATCATAAACTTGCATTTCTCTCGTCTTTATCTGTTCTTAAGATTTGTAACATCCTCCTAGCAGACAAATTACGTGGCAGCAGCAAATTTGACGCTTATTCTTACTGCTGACACGTGCGTGGCAGCAGACTCGGCCTTAGTTAATTCTCATTGTTCACACACACAAAAAAAATACATGTTCGTTGAACACTGGCGTACGTAGAGGGATGGCCGATGGTGTTCCAGCCCCTACCGAAATGTTGATAAAATCAGAATTTTCAAATAAAAATCCGTTAAGAACTTTAAAAAATCAAAATATGTAAATGCGAAACCCCTTTTAAAGTGAATCCCGATTACCATTTTTGTCTTTGAATACAATTTTAATAGACTGAGAAGCTCCAAAAATACGAAATATTTTATTATGCATCCTGCCCTCCAAATCAAAGCCATTTGCTATCCACATTTACTATTCCAGCCCCTCCCGAAAAAAAAATCCTGTGTGTTGAACATTGTTGCAACTGAGATACAAAACAACTGTTTTCTCTTTTAAATCATAGTTACCCTAACCTAACCTCATAAGCTCGTGGTTATTTTCAAGGCATCACTGAAAGACGCATGTGTTTGGAATGCTGTGCTTTTCTCCATGCTGCATGGAAATAATAATTCAAATTATTATTATGTTATTATTAGTAGTAGTAGAAGTAGTAATAGTAATATTATTGTCCCAGATCTTTGACTGTGAAAAATTGGCCATTTAATTTTTTTCCACAGCATTTTTCATAATATTTCACAAGGTCAAGGGGGGGGTTTAAACCCCGTAACCCCCCCCCCCTTGCGTACGCCACTGGTGCCATCAGTTGACCAGTTAATGTAATATTGCCACATGAATATATTTTCTTCCTTGCTTCGTTATCAAAGAATCAACAACTTTAAATATCATTCACCAATTCTGGCGCCAAAAGTGCAAGATGGAAATATTGTGGTTTGGCAAAGCCCCCGTGTAAATCGTCATTGTTTTCTGACCGCGCACAACGAAGGCTGGCGAATAATTAGGATGCCAGTGTTGACCTGCAGCTCAGTTGGTTGAATAGCCATCGGCATTCGTGGTCAGGCATCCTTCAACAACCGCAAAGGTGTGCCATTGTCCTTCACGCAGTAGCATACGCAGGATTTCATCGGGGGGGGGGGGGTTATTTCTAAAACTTTCTCCAAATTCACATTACCATTGTTTTATTATACTTTAATTAAATAATAATACTCATAATTAATTAATAATGCTTATAATTAATTAGTTGAATTACTATACTATTACTAATACCTACCACTACTACTATTAAGCAGTAGAGATCTTCATAAATATAGTATTTATGAAAGCAATAGAACGAAATTACTTTGTCATTCGATTTTTAACAATTTCTACGGAGCATCATTTTTTCATTTTGTTTCTTTGTTACGAAATAATTGTGTAGTCAACGAGGCGATACATTTTAAGTGTGAAGAAAATACATAAAAATAAGAAAATTTATTAAAATAAATTGAAATAATCAAAGTATGGAACTCATCCAAGGAGCTGCGGTGGTTTGGTCGGCAGGGCGTCTGACAATCAGGCCGGAGATCCGGGTTCGATTCCCGGAATTGATTGGAATATTTCCGGTTTTGTCCCCGCATAAATGTCCCCGATAATTCACATCTGGATTGTCTCGCTGGTCTTACCAACAAAGCATTTTTAAATAGTTAAGCTTATTGTCTTTGCGTGCGGCGGTAAACAATGGTAAGGCGGACTGGTGACTATTGTTGTCTGCCTAGCCTTTGTCTGTACATTACCCGCTTACAACGAACCAAGAACTTTATTTAGTTAATGCTCATTGTTCACACACAAAAAATACATGTTCATTGGATATAGAACATTGTTGCAGCTGAGATACAAGACAACTTTTTTCTCTATTAAATCAAAGTGCCCTCATATTTTATTTTCAAGAATTCGTGTTTCTTTTTAAGACATTCACTCTGAAAGACGAGTGTGTTTGGAATGCTGTGATTTTCTCCTTGCTGCATGGGAATAATAATTCAAATTATTATTATTGACTGTGATAAATTGGCCATTTTTAATTTTTTGCACAGCATTTTTCATAATATTTCAAAAGCTCAAGGGGGGGTTTAAACCTTGTAACTCCCCCTTGCGTACGCCACTGCCTCCACGTGCTTGAGGGGCGTTCATGGGGTTGTAGCAAAGTATGTGCATGATCTATTTTTTCATTTAATGCCGCCGACCTCCTTCGTCTATTCTCCTTCCCCTTTTTTCAGTCTAGCCTACTTGCCGACGTCCGTGTCAGAGTGGTTCAATTAGGCATCTGGTTGATTGATTTGCTTTATATTACTTCGCTCTTTTTGCCACTTTTGGCTAATTTGCGAAGATTATATGATGAAATTGATGAATTGACACAAACATCCATTCCCAGGTCGGGATTCAAACCCGGGACACCTGGCGTCGTAGCGCGATGTGCTAACCACTCCACCACGTGGGCCGGCTCAATTAGGCATCTATAGGAAAATACGGCTGGTAATGTTTTTGCATAAAAGTTTCCAAGAAAATGTTCTTTTAGTGATTTTTAAGCAAAAAACGTAAGCAACACTTAATGGTGATAGTCATGGTACGTTTCCTTGTAGAAAATACTATAAGTTTTATCCGTGAGCTTGTGTATCGAACGCCATAGTCTCTTGTATACACATTGAGCACTGTGTTTAAACGATCGCCTCCATATAGAAGAGGAAATATATGCTGAATGGCAGCTCATTAAAAAAGAATGATGCCCTTTACGGCCTGTCGTGCTCCGAGGAGCAGCCATATTATATCCTGAAGCAGCCATTTTGTGCAACGTTGCTTGTCCACGATCAGCGAGCAAACAGTGCTTCCGAGGTTTTATGCTTGCATAATTACACACCAGGCAGCGCCACGTACGCTCTCAAATTGATTTCTACTCGAATTTTATTCCCTTCGAAGTGGAAGAGTGCAGACGCATTAACGACCTACTGCTAGCAAATTACTCCCGCGTTCTTTTCTTCTTCTTTTAAGGAGCAAATCTGACAGTCTCCCCCCCCCCCCCCCCCAACGGTTACCGCAACCTTTGCTTTTTAATGCCCGGAATGATCCCCTCTTTGTTTGCGCCGAACACATTTCCCCAGCGTCATGCAAACATGGAAATATATTATTTCAAGTCAAACCAGTTCTGTCTGGGTCGATTTTTCTGCAAGGAGAATACCGTGTGTTATTCTATGCGACAGAACAGGCCAATGAACTGAGACCCTTGGGTGACATGAGATGGGGATATTTGTAGCTAATAAGGTGGTCTGAAGGCTAGGGTAGGGTATGACCAGTGATGTGCGTCTACACGTAAACAACGATAGTCTACAATCTACACTTACATTACGTAATCTATGTAAACAACATGGCGAAAGGTGATAATTTAGCAAAGGGCGCCGTGGAATTAGAAGAAAATTATACTGCGTATCAGTTGCTGATGTGTGAGAAGAAATTTCCATACTCTTTCTTCCAAATTCGAACAATTTCTCACCTAGGAAGAAACCTAATATAGGAAATATTCTAGTGTTTTATGGGGAAAAGACCACTCTTGCCTCACGACTGCCATCTGTTGTTGTTTTTTGCATACTATTTATCTTCTTCCATAGTTGATAATAGAAGAGAAGAGAAATTTGTTGTAAATAGGATTCTTTTTATTTCGTTAGGAACCAATATAGTTGAAAATGTCACTTTCCTTTCATGAAACCCTTGAAAATTAATTTTAATGCACTTTAGATTGTCTACGTAGGGTATGTAAACTACAACCCAATGCAATCTACGCGTAGATTACGTGTAGACAACGCATGTAGATGTAAACTTATAGTCTACGGCACATCACTGGGTATGACTCATTGCACCAAACTCGAAGACCTTTTTGGTCAAGCACCGCATTTCATCTTCTAGTGGTTAGGTTAGGTTCAAATCTCTCAGCATACATACATTTAGCCTAACTACTAGAGCATTTAGCATGACGTCAAAAGACCAAATACAGCGCTTGATGAAGAAAGTGTTTGAGTTTCGTGCGATAAGTCAGGCCCAATTTTAACATGGAGCCGGGTCTCCCTTATCACACAACACTTGTGCAACCTTGTGTTCTGACGTCAGATGAGGACGCTGAGAACTAAATCTAGCTACCCTAACCTAACAACTTGGACATTTAGCCTAAAAATAAAATCAGTCTCTCGTGACGTTAGAACGCAAGGTTGCAGATGTGTTGTGCGATAAGGGAGACCCACTTGTGAAGTTTAGGTCTCTTAGCAAAAATAATACCTTTTTGATCAATCCCCGAAAAATTGCAGTGTATTTATGCAAATAGAACTAAACTGAACAAGAATAACTTAACAACGAAGGCATTTCACACTTACGTCAGGAAGCGAAGGGCGGGCTGGACCAGAAAGTTGGGTGAGTATCGTGCGATCAGTTATACCTGTCTGACTGCCACGCGGGGGACACGAGTTCGATTCCTGATGTGGGCCATATAAGTTGGGTATTTTCTCTTTGCGTAGCTCCTCTGGGGTTCACCCAGCCTATGAGTATCTGGGGACAACCCTGGTGGTCACCGGAGCGTTGTGCTGATCGCATAATGTCCACAAATTGCCGAGATCATGAATGCGTGGAGCTTTAGCTCCACACCCTTCCTATGTGCTACAATGAGCACGGGAAACTTTAGCTTCAATTTGCCTCATTTTTTAGTTATTTTACAAAACCTCTGCTACTTCTGGCCAGGTCCGTAACCAGAATTTTATTTCCGGAGGATGTGGGGGCTCATTCCTGCCACGTCCTCTCACGTGAGCATCTGCCAGCTTAGCACAGAGTAGAAACAATGAGATACCTCTGGGCACAGATCAGGGTGACTAACGCTACGAATATATGGAAAGAAACAATAGATTTAACCCACTACGGAGGGTACAATTCCTAATATATTCTTGAATAATTATATACAAATATTAGATAACTTTGGCAATCTTTTCATACAATATTTTTCTTCGATTTTTATGTCTTATTAATTGTAGCCAATCTTCTTCTTTGGGCTTCTTCTTCTTGTATTGGCTAAGGCTTCTTCTTATTATTGCTAAGGCTTCTTCTTCTTGTAATTAATAAGGCATCTTCTTCTTATTGCTACTACGGCTTCTTCTTCTTGTAATTACTAAGGCTTCTCCTTCTTGTAAGTACTAAGGTAAGGCTTCTTCTTCTTGTAATTACTAAGGCTTCTTCTTCTTGTAATTAATAAGGCATCTTCTTCTTATTACTACTACGGCTTCTTCTTCTTGTAATTACTAGGTCATCTTCTTCTTGTAATTACTAAGGCTTCTTTTTCTTGTAATTACTAGGTCATCTTCTTCTTGTAATTACTAAGGCTTCTTCTTCTTGTAATTACTAATGCTGCTGCTTCTTGTAATTACTAGGTCATTTTCTTCTTGTAATTACTAAGGCTTCTTCTTCTTGTAATTATTACACATTGTGTATTTTTTCTTCTCTGGGCTTCTTTGTCGATCTTATCCAAATTGACGTAAATATTAAGAAAATCGATCTCCCAGACAAACAAAGAGAAAGGGGTTGGTTAAAGATCGCCGCCTGGCTGGCGCTAACCTTAACTTGGAGCTGCAATAGATGCGCCTACCAAAAGTGCTTGGGTGCCTGCCGTGAGATGGCGCTACACCTGGGACAAAACAACCCAAAAGCCCCACGAAACTCTCAGTTCGTGGGAACCGAAAATAACACAGAATCGTAATTACAATTCGACTTCTTTACTTTTATATCATGATCACTTATGCTATTACTGAATATTAATCACCCTTTCCACCTTATTTATATCCTGTTATTGTATTAAGTTCATTTATTTCTTTCATTATAATTAGTATTAATATCTACAATCATTATTTCACCACAACAGCGCTTTCCTTTTTCTCTATTTACAATTGTATAAGTTTCTTGGGTGCTGCCATCTCTGGCCCACTTTCTAAGCTGCTTTATGTATCATCAAATATAAACGTCGTTCTTTTTGCATGCTGCCATGTATGATCCTATACCTCAAAGAACAACAATGCAATTTGTGTACGTGACATTCCTTATCAGAAGCTGCCATCTGATGGCGAGGAAGTGCTGTGTAGAAGCCCTGAAGGTGAATTTCTAAGTTTGTTACAACTTATTATACAAGATACTCTATGTGATCAGAAGTATCCGGACACCCACCTGAAAATAAACTACAAGTCTGGGCAACCCTCCATCGGGAACACTGGCAGTCAATACAGTGTGGGCCCACCCTTAGCCTTGATGACAGTGTTCACTCTCACAGGCATACTTTCAATCAGGTGCCGGAAGGTTTCCTGAGGAATGGCAGCCCAATCCTCGCAGAGCTCCAAAATGAGGATCGGTGTGGTCTAGCACGAAGTCGGCATTCCAAATCATCCCAGAGATGTTCTATGGGATTCAAATCAGGACTATGCACAGGCCAGTCCATTAGTGGGACGTTGTTGTCATCAAACCACTCCCCCACAAGCCCTGCAGTATGTACTGTGTTGCCCACGGGACGAGGCGGGACAGGCTTTTAAAAATTCGAGACGAGACGAGATTGACCATGTGTCATAAGACAAACGAATATTTTCGAGACGAGACAGCATTTCCACGAGACTCCACGAGACGAGACAGGCCAAAGTCTCGTCTCGTGGGCAACACTAGCTACTGATGCTCGGTCGTGTTGAAAGACACAATGGTCATCCCCGAACTGGTCTTCGACGGTAGGCAGCATGAAAGCTGTTAAAATGTCAACATAAGCTTGTGCCGTGACGTTGCCATGTAAAGCAACAAGGAGCCCAGCCCACTCCAGGAGAAACATGACCACACTGTAACCCCGCCACCTCCGAATTTCACTGTCGGCAATATACAGGGTAGATGTCGTTCACCAGGCATTCGACACATCCACACCCTACCATGGGATCGCCACATTGTGTACCGTGATTCATCACTCCACGCAACGGTTTTCCACTGTTCTATGGTCCAGTTTCGACGCTCCTTGCACCACACGAGGCGGCGTTTGGCATTTGTCTGTGTGATGTTTGACTTATGGGCTGCTGCTCGGCCATGGAAACCAAGTTGCCGCACCCTGCGCCAAACAGTAATGGTGCTTGGAGTAGATCCTGATGCAGTTCGGAATTCCTGTGTGATGGTGGCGATGGATGATTGACGATAATGCTGTACGACCCTCTTCAACACTCGATGGTCTCTGGAGGTCAACATGGGAGGTTGGCCTGCATGCTTTTGGGTTGTACACATCCCTTCACTATATCATCAGAAACAGTGGAAGAGGTATGTTTAGGAGGGTGGAAATCTCACACACAGACTTCCAACACAAGTGGCACCCAACCAACTGACCACGTTGAAAGTCTGTGAGTTCCTCAAACCATCCCATACTGCTGTCTCACACTGTCTGTAGTCTACTGAGTTCGCTGACTATGTGGTCCATGTGGTAGATGACAGTACTGTGTCGTCCTCTATGATAAACACACGTTTCGCGGTGTGTCCGGATACTTTTGATCACATAGAGTATTTAATCCTGCTACTATTTAAATTTGTAGCATTTATGGAGGGCTTCAGCCCCCCGAGCTCCCTCTTGATTGCGACGATGAAGGTGAGTGGTATGATTAAGTTAATGAAGGGATCCTCACAAGAACACCCATATGTATATATCAATATATATCAATTCGATCGCGACATTATAAAGAAAAAAGTGGCAATTTTAAACCAGAACAATGGTACCTTCCACGTAGGCGCCCAAAAGTCAACCTCACTTCCACGTAGTGCACCCTGGACAAAAGACTAACGAGGCTCTGGCGACTGGCACTATGGCCAGCATAATTTTGTGTGTATTGTCCTGTTTTATGTCCTTGTGTTTGCTGAGTGCCCGTTTACAGCCTCAGCTTTTAACAGAAGTCAGAAGATTTTAAGATTTTTAGTTGTGCAACGTTAGAGTTGTTATTTGTAATGGTAAGGGGCTGGCCCCCGTATAATGTGACGGGAGCAAAATAGCCTAAGTGCTGACGCTCCCAAAATTTTAAATTCAAATTCAAAAAATTCAAATCAAACCAGAAGAAAACTGCGCAATAGATATAAGCAAGCACCAACTTTATGCACGAATTCGAATATCAATTGTTTCAGTACTAAAGCTGGAAGATGGGGTCAAACGGGTAACAATGAAGCTTTCGTAAGTGACGTAGAAGCAATAACGGCACTAACAAGAAACGGGGAGCAGTGAAGAACCTGACTGTCACAAACTTCAAGCATCTTTTGAATTAGTGCTAGACCCCATGGTGTTACCTGTTCGACCCAAACACTCGGCTGAATCGGTACTCAATATCAATTTAAACGGCGAAGCATTGTCCACCCTAATGCAACATCCACCAATCAACCGTAACAACAGCTTCTTACGAAACCTCTTTGTCCTGTTCCGATGATCTTAAGTACTATTAAGACGCCATTGTTTCCGAGACGACAACATGGCCGCCACCGACAGGCCGTTGGCGTTCACGCGCGGCACGATGCGATGCGAAAGCCCTCCCTTGAACTCCTTTATTAACGCTGTAATTAAGATGCATTTACATACAAAGCTCTTCTAATAGACTCCGCGCTCCTGTAAATAAAGTTATTGTTTGTGATAACCTTGATCCCATCACCTCTTCTCTACTGCACAAGGAGAGATGGCTTTCAGACCCGGACCGTTTCATGATTTGGGAAAAATCCATGCCCGAGTTAAATTGTTCGTGTTATTTAGGTGTTGAATTACTTCGAAAGTTACGAAAGGGAGTCAAGAGTTTTAGCCCACCCTGTGAGTGGCGTCGCCAAAGGGCGGGTAAGGATGGGCTGTGGTGCACCGTGAAAATAGTCATCATGTACGTACATTGGAACTTCTGAGGATCAGGTATAGTACAAGACACAAAGACGGAGGGATGAAGAGAGGAAGATAGAGACAGATAAATAGAGAGAGAGAGAGAGAGAGAGAGAGAGAGAGAGAGAGAGAGAGAGACATGGACATCCGCAGGATTTTTTCCAGGGAGGGGCAAGGAAGGTATTTTTTTCCAGGGGGTAAACAAGGCACATTTTCTCTTAAAATAGTATTGTTCCCTAAAAAAACATTGCTTAAATTTGAAAATATGATGTTCATGCAATAATTAACACATATTATTGTGGCTAAAATGAAATTATATGTGTGAAATACATAATTTTTGGTTGACTTTCATTTTCCAGAGGGGGCCACGCCCCCCCCCCCCCTTACCTTCCTTCCGGACGCCCATGGAGAGAGAATGATTTGGCTTATTTTACTTCGCTTTGCTGCCACTTTTGGCTAATGGCGAAGATAAGGATGATTGGTTGAAATTATTGTAGGTTAAGTCACTGCCAATAAAAATGGGACACGTACAGTGGTTCCGGCCAAAGAATGGACTTGGAAATTCTACTTTTGTCTTTTCTGTCGAAAGCCAGGAAGGGTCACGTGAATCGCTGAACCAATCGGCTTTGTCCAATTGCCGTGGCGAGGGGGAATTCTCGTGGTATTCTGCGTTGCCAAATTTTTCGTTTCGAGTCATTTTCGAAACAGGTGGCGCCCTCAACAAGCCCAAGCCTAATGGTTGCCGCCGCGTAGCAAGCGAATGGGTCTCCGATTCCCTGCCTCTCCCGGAAATGCGAGCGAAGGAAGCTTGTTGACAGGAAGATGTGTCGCATACGACTGGACAAGAATCAGGTGTTTAACAATCTGTAGCAACACCGCTTTTTCCCCCTTGAAATGGAGGCGGAAAGTCTGGGTTTCCTCAAGTCCTTTCTTTGGCCGGGCGGACTTTAGATCCTGAAATACTCGCGTTATGTGTGTTGCCTAACTCCACGGCGTTGGTACAAGTTGAATTGAAAATTAGCTATTAAAATCCACTTATCGCCGTGGAGGTAGGCAACACACAATGCCTTGCAGTGAAGCGAGTATCTCAGGATGTAGTTGTCCCATTTTTATTGCCTGTGACTGTACAATCACAAAGAACATGTATGCCCAGACCGAGTCCCCAATCCGGGAACTTCGATGGCGGAATCGAGGATCACCGAGCCCGCAGTAACTAATCTCGAAACACTAAGATATTGTATTGATTACATGTCTATTCTGTACTCTCGTGGAAAGAAGTACTTCTTCCATAAGACTACTGGTATTAAGGCTAAATGGGGGAAGTATTTTCTTCCATGACTATACATACATTTGAAGCGAGGATGAAGGCGAATATTCCCCTCTGGTTGCTAATTTTTCCAGCCTTATATATATATATATATATATATATATATATATATATATATATATATATATATATATATATATATATATATATATATATATATATATATATACTAGCTGATTGCTCGATGTTACCCGGGTATTTATTTATCCCAATCTTCTATTACACAGGAAAATAATGAATTGCAACTATAGTGTAAAATTAACTTAGAGTTGAACAGCATTGGGAATGTCACTATTCATCTTAGTGACCCCGAAAACTATGTATTCCACACTAATATCGGTCGTTTTCGATTATTTTTACGTGTCACCCCCTTCCCACCCCCTTCCCCCCCCCTAGGGGTGCCAGTGGTCTTACCCCCACAGCAATTCTTTCCAGATTGTAAGTGATATGTGTTGAAATTGCTCGAGGATAGCAATATCGCACCTTCTGTGTAGGCAACCAACGTCGCCCTGCTGTGTTGCAGGAAGCATAACTTGCAGGATATGACACGAAAATGCCACGCAACAGAATGCTATTTTATGTCCCCTTCGCACCCCACCCCTAGGGGTGCCGGGAGTGCCTTACCCTCACAGTATTTCTTTCGAGATTGCAAGTGATACGTGTACTAAGTTTGGTTGAAATCGCTCCAGGCGTTCGAAAGTTATTGCTGAACAAACAAACACACATACATCCATTTTTATATATAGAGAATGGCCCTCCGCGATGGCGCAGTGGTAGCGCTGTCGCCTTGCAATCATGGGGTCCCGGGTTCGATACCCGGTGGAGGCACAAGTGGTTCGGAGTTATCACTGCGATTTTATAAATATTGTGTACAATTTTTGTACACTGAGATCACAGTGCACAATGTAGTATTTGTTTTATTATTATTATCCTTTCTTCATTTACTTGTAGGCTTATTTTGTAGTAACACGATGCTGGAATTTTCTGTTTTCCAAAGTAGTGTACGTTTTTAAAGATGTTATTCAGACACTAACACATAACTGAAATGTAACTAACTAACTCTCTAGCCTTCTTAACCCGAAGGTTTATGGCTGCAGCAACACAAGCCTTCAATCTGTCCCTATCCTGGGCAAGATCAATCCAATCTTTTCCCCATCTTCGTCTTTGCCTTCTTACAAGTCCCTTACCATCAGGTTTCCCAACAAGAATCCTGTAAACTCTTCTTTCCTCTCCCATTCGTGCCACATGGCCTGCCCAACTAAGTCTTCTCGGTTTAATCATTCTAATAATATCTAGACATGAATACAAATTATGCAGCTCTAAATTATGTAACCTTCTCCACTCACCTGTCTCCTCAACTCATCCCTTTTGGGTTCAAATATTTCTCTACAGATTATATTTTCAAATACTCTTAATTTATGTTCCTCTTTTAATGTAAGGGACTAAGTTTCACATCCACATAATACTACAGGCAAAATTACTGTTTTGTATATTTTAACCTTTAGTTTCGTAGATATTAAACGAGAAGACAAAAGTTTATGAAGAGAAAAGTAACATGCATTTCCTGAATTAACTCTGCTTTTTATTTACTCTTTAATATCATTTTCATTTGTTAGTATTACTCCCAAGTACTTGAATTTGGAAACGGATTCAAACGAATTATCAATAATTAGATTTTGATTATTACCTAACACTTGGTTTCGGCCTATAAGCATATATTTAGTTTTCTCTTTGCTAACTTCCAAACCTATCTCTTTACCTGCTTTTAGAGAGAGCTTTTTTTTAGAAACAGCTTTTAGTCAATCGTACGGGGATTTATTAAACGTTACCATGTTCAACAAAATGGTTCAGGTCAATTTAAACCAATCAGTTTTTCCGTTGTAGCGAAATAACGATAACACGATGGAAGGTAATCCATCTCTTCAAAGACACAAACTGCAATGTTATTATTCATAATTTGTGCATTACATAAGCCACACAGTGGGTAATGACATAAAAGAACCTACAGCATATGTAATTTATCTTATACAATGAGTCTAGGCAGACGGGGTTTTCTTTTTTAAAGAGACGTTGCCCTCCAAGAGGCAAATTACGATTCCTGAAGGTCAATGTTTTTTTCCTCTCCCCTGTATAAACCCTGACCCGCTGGAACAGTTCATTGCTTGGAAGAAACAAAAGAGAGACGAATCGGTGACGTTCCAACATGCAAATGAGGTATTGTTAAGGGTTTGATGTCAGAGGATCATGTGCTTCTGTCGATATGTCCCCAGTGGGGTAGCAACATATCGCGAGGCCCTGGGCGAGATTAGAACGCGAGGCTTCCCGTCTTTCTTTAAGTTTGAAACCTCAATGTGAATTGATACAAAATCTTCAGGGATACGTCAGCAAATTACAGTAAAACCTGTCTATCCCGGAACATGATGGTTCCGAGCAAAATTTTCCGCCTTAACAGTTTTCCTTCTTATACAGGGTTGACTTTAAATACAATATAGAGCGCTGCAGGAAATAATGGAAAGACAGATTTACATTTCGCACTACTTATAATGTAGAGTACTAATGCATGTACGTACATGAATAAAAATGCGATACATTCATCAATTTCATCAAATCATCACTCATCCCCATCTTCGCAAATTAGTCAAAAGTGGCACAAAAAGCGAAGTAAAATGGACACTCATAAATATCCATGGCAGGATTCGAACCCGGGACCCCTGGCGTCGTAGCGCGATGTGCATAGAGGGAAAGAGAAAGATTCAAAGATGGAATAAGAGAGGTGAAGAAAGATTGAGATAAAAGTGAAGAAAAAAGAAAGAAACAATGAGAGATAACAAGAAAAATAGAAAGATCACGAAAGAACAGAGGAGAAATAGACAGAGAATGGAGAAAGAGGGTAAGAGATGAAAGAAAGAAACGGAATCGTAACAGCTATGAGTATTGTAGCGCATTCTTTCATATCGACAATGTTACCGATAAGCGAGTGGCAACAGAGGCGTGTTCCACTTACAGTATTGCATTGTTGTCTTGCGACCGAAAAAATAAAGGAAGAAATTTCCGTCTGAGAATAAAAACATCTCGTTGGTTTTTAAATGGTGTTCCGCGGTCCGTTCTGGGGGCTTTTTTTTCTCCGTATTTACAGGTTTCCTTCTTATAGAGGTTCCGGGATATGCAGTTTTTACTGTATTATATTTAAATAATAATAATAAATTACTGACGAGAATAATATTTAATGATTTCATTCACCTTAAACATGTCTTTCTCAGTTTCCCGGGAGCTGAAATCTGAGGAAGGAAGAACTGCTAATATTATTCATCCCCTCCTTGAGTTGAAAGATAGAACGCAAGAATTTGAATGCCTCACGCCTTGCTTCCTAGCAGTTGGAGGTGCTTTATTGTTAACATATTAAAATCGTGAGTGCAAGGTAAAGAAGAAAGGACAAGATAGTATTTTTTATTCAATAAAAGAAAAAATGGGTAAAAATGTCCAAGCAAATTATCGTGAATTTTTGCGTAAATCTTTCGCCTGAGACGACAATAATTTTTACTCTTTTCGAGGCCCTTAGGCTTAGAACCCGCCCACCTGTATGTTGCGCCCCTGATTTGACGAAATCGTTTAAATTCTAGTTACACGTTATAATTTAAAGTCGGATAAAACAGAAAGTTTTAATTTTATTGCCCGCAAAATTTACGCTTTTCCATACTTTTTGTCACTTCTATTTTTACATTTTTCGAATCAAGTTCATGGGACGCGAGGCCCCGCGCGGTCCCCCACTTCGCCCACCCCTTGCTGCGCCACTGTATGTCCCTGTTTGTCCTTAGCAACCCCTGCGTTTGGGAATAAGCATTTCTTGATGATTAACGTTTTCCATCCTGAATGTGGGCTCTTGGCGAGAATTTCTGTTAATCTCCCCTTCTCTCTCTCTGTTTTCCTCTCTCGCAGTCTCTTTCGATTTTTCTGTCTGTATGTATTTCCTCCTTCCTCTCCCTAAACTTTTCTATATATCTTCATTCCTCTCTTTATCTCTGTGTGTCTGTCTGGTTTGTTTACTATCTCTTCTCTCTCCGAGCTATTCCATGAGAAATCAACTAATGAACAGGTACTTTTCAACCTTTTAATTCATTTGAAATTTTTCGTACTGAAAGGGCCATCTAAGGTAGGAAAATATATACAAAGTTGCAGATTCATATCTTGTGTACTTGTGTCACTTAAATTGAATACTGTTCTCCGATCTGGTCTATGGTATGCCCCTCAAATTCAGATAGACTAAATTCCGTCCTAAATTTCTTCCTGGCCATTGTTCGACACCGAATTCCGTCCACAAAACACTTGCAAAAGTCCATCCACCTGCAAATGTTAAATATTCAAACTCCTCAAGAGAGACATAGACAGGCTGACCATATATTCCTACATAAAATAGTGAATGGCAACATCAGAAGTCACCGCCTTCTTCACGAAATTCACTTTCGTGTGCCTGCCCGCTCAACAAGAAGCACTCAACTTTTTGCTTCTCAGAAGCCGAGATTGTGCCTCATCCAGCGCTCTCTGTTCCATAGACTGCCCAGTGAATACAATAATCTAGGAAGCCAAATAGACATTTTTGAAAATTTGGACCGTTTTAGAAGAAAGTTAACTACAAGTATGTAAGTCTCTTAACCACATGCAATTTTTCTATGTTATTATTTTTGTCCTTATGTTCTATAAAATCGTTCCAATGTAAACGGATACTGGATGCCTGTGCACAAATCACACCCGAGATATTACTCCGTGTCCACTTAGCATGGGAGAACAGTGTCAACATTGTGCATAGCACAAGAAGGACAGCATAATGAACACATTGTGTAACTTTCATATGACCATAATTTCCTTATCATTAAAGTTTTCATAAATCTGACTTCACCACTGAATTCCTGGTGAAATTCTAGCCCAAAACCATGCCCCCTTCCCATTTAAAGAAATGAAGTTGGATCCAAGATGGCGGACGTTGTCATGACATGCACCAAAAAGTTTCCCCCTAGGCCTAACATATTACTACCATGACCAATTGCTGCATTCTACACTCCCTTTCATTTTATAAGGGGTGATCAGGGACTTTTGACTCATCCTGTACACTTATAGTGTATGTATGAAAAAATTTAAAGACGTTTTTGTGAAAATGGCTACGAAAGTTTTCTTAGCAGCATCTTCATTTGTTTCTTCTTTTATTTTACCCTGACATAGGCATGCAATGTTGCATGTGAAAGAACATGTAACAAGATGTTGCACCCCTGTAATTCCGGAAATACAAAATATATGTATCTGCAATTTTGCATATTTTCCTACCTTTGTTAGCCCTTCCAGTATGAAAAATTTCAGATGGTTCAAAAAAAAATATAAGGTTGAGGACCTTGTTGATTTGACATGGAATCCCCCCCCCCTATCTGCACGTCATGGTATCCCTATCTAATTCAATCTCTCTGTATCTCCCCCACCACCACCCCCTTTTCCTCCTTCTCTGTGTATGAGTGTTTCTGTGAATTTGATTTATTTTACGTACATCACGTTCCGGCCAATTTTAGCCAATTGCCAATTCGTGAAATAGATGAAAGGACAATCAGAAACACGTGTAAACGTCAGGCCTTACTCTTCCAATCATGTAAGTATGTCGGACATGAAACTGTGTATTTATTTAAAGCTCACCCTGTATATAATGCATGTATGTGTGTGTGTTTGTATTCGCATCATACCCTACCCCTGTCGCTACTTTGTTGCTAATCTCCCTTATGACTCCAACCAACCATGGTGCTATCCCCCTCTGTTTCCCCAACAGGAACAGGTTGCGAAATGCCTCCACCCTACCCGCTACTTATGCATGATAATTCCCTCCCTTTCCAGAACATTACGCGAGCCTGTCTTTTACGAGCAGGAGGTGGGATAGTGTTGCTGCTCACCGATAGATGGCTCTGACTCACCGCCTGATTACTGTAAGCCATAAAAGCCAGATGCACTTGTGCAACAATGCGGCTAAGACGTTGCAATGCGTTTAGTGGACGCGCTGTGTCCTTTTACGTGTGACGGTTATTGCGGAGAAAAGAGAGGAGGAAGACAGAGCGAGAAAATAAAGAAGCAGGGAAAAGAGGAGAGAGAGAAAAGGAAAAGTTGGGGAAAGAGATAGGCAAGAGAGAAAGGTGAATAGTCGGGGAGAAGGAGAAACAGGGAAAGTTTGAAAGAGAGAAGGAAGAAAATGACAGAGAAAGGATAGGAGATGAAGAAAGAAAGAGAAAAACAGGGAAAAAATAGATAGGAAGGCAGGGGGAAGTGAGAGATGACAAAGTACAGTCCAGCCAGGGAAGACAAAACTGGAGTTGACGAGCTATATCTTTGCGGATGCCTTGGCTACTCCGCGCGTAGTGTGAGAGAGATACGTTTAAGTAGTTGCCACCTACTCGCACTTTGGGTGGTCGACAGAAAAAAGGACAGAACGCAATGATAATGACGCGCAGCCGGTAGCTCCTCCCCCTTGCTACTGCGCAGCCAGGCTTGGGCAGGGTTCACCCGCAAAGATACAGCTCGTCAACTCTAGCTGGGAAGGCCTATTCCAAACGCGTGAGGGGAAGTAGGTAGGAGCACCAGCCAAACTACGCTGTCATATTTCGTTTATATGGATTTTCTTGTTTTTATTTTCATTCTGAACCCTTCCATAATTTGAAACATATCTCTACTTACTTCATTGATGTTTCCACTGCAAACGATTTTCACGGAACCATTGCCTTCCCAAAATGTCATTGCTGCCACAGACCTCCAGATAACGGACCGGAAACGTGAGCCTTTTTATATGGGTCAAGTTTTAAGCCAAAAATTTCGTAGAGAGGGAGATACTATCATGGCGGCGAAGATACCTTCATATTTCTCCTTGTAACAACAATTTTGAAGATTGTGAGTCATTGCACCACACAAGATTGTAAGTTTTAAGTTTACTAAGAATCATATAACTCTACATATTACAGTCCACAAGAGAGTACAAATGTTTCCTTCACAAAAATGAAAACTTAACCTCTAATGTGCATCTCCGCCATATTTCTAGCCCCGGGATTATGCACGGCTTCAAACAATACCTCATCGTTTTCAGTCTGTAATTAGATGTCTGTGATTTCTGCCGTCACCCCTATTTTTACATGGAACAAGTCCAGTTGGCGCATGCGCACTTCTGTCCATGGTTTCGGCTAAGGCAGCTGGACTATAGGAAAGGGACAGATAGAGAGAGAGAGGCAGGGGCCAAGAAGGAAAAAGAGACGAACAGTGAAATTCCGAAAGAGAAGAGGAAGGAAAAGAAAGAGACAATGAAAAAAGCAGGGGAAATGAGAAATAAAGATAGAAACGGTTAAAAGAGAGAAAGATGAATAGGAAAGTATATACAGAGAGAGAGATAGAAGAAAGATACAAAGATATAACAGCAGGGAAAAGAGAAAGAAACAGAGAATGTCAGTAAGATAGAAACAGGGTAGAGATAGGGAAAGAAGAATTATATTATTTATTCCTTGTTTTCTTCCCAAAGGGGGCAGTCCTTCCCACTTCCACCACAAGTCTTTCCTATCAGAATAGGATTCGGGACTCGTTGCTCATTATCCATTCCTTATGCACCTTTATGAAGGCAGTTCCTTCTTAACCAATGCCCCAAACAATTTATTTTTCCTTCTTCTTCATCACCTTAAGTATTGTTCACTGTTATCATCATTATCATATTTACTTTCATTTACTTATTCATAGGGAGACAAATTTATGGTAAATAAAAACTGAGGAGAGCGGTAAATAAAATGTTAGATCAGCGGTATATACCAGCGGTGGAAAAAACAACAGACTATTCTTCTCGCTGCTACAGCTAGCAAGTTCAATGAAACTGGAAGTTGAGTAGACATTCGGGGGAAGAAAGGAATGCAGCTTGACAGGGAGCAAAGTTTTCGAACTGAGATTATGTGTATGGGAAATCCCAATTTGCAGCAACTTCCTGATGTGATCGAAGATAAAACGTTCTTCAGCTGGAAGTGGTAGGAAACTTTAGGCAAACGTTTCGTTACAAATCGACAGTTTGCGCGCAGAACCTCGATTGCCGGTTTTTGCATGTTTTCTACTTAATTTGATGATATTTCGCGAAAAAGCGTTCATTTCGTGTAAAAGCACACATTTTGCATTACTTCGCGAATAAAACTCATGCATATTTCATCATTGGGGGTGTAGTTACGTCCAGAATGTTCAAAAGTGCATCTTTTTTTCACATTTTGCGATTTCGCGCATCGCGAAAATTCAATGTCCCTACTTATTCACCATTATCTTATAATTTAAAACATATTTTATTATCGTAATTTACTTAATTTTCCTTTACTTCTGTACTATTTGTACAATACTTTATCGATTCTTATTATTTTCAGCTGGCTCGATGCGCCGAAAACGTTATATGGTTGGTTTTCGATCTCGCCATCGAAGTTTCCGGGTTCGAATCCCGGTCTGGGGATGAGTGTTCTTTGTGAGTCTCATTTCATCAATTTCATTGCACTCATTAACTCATACTCATTGTCGCGATTAGCCAAGTTAAGAAGAAATGCGACACTAAATAAGATAAATATTATTATATTCTTATTATTTTCTCATGTATACTAATTTAACCTGATTGGTTGGTTGTAAGGGGCTAAATACACGAAAGCTAGACCGAAGCGACACGTGTTACTTGGAAACGAACCTTCAGAAATGAATGCAACCTTTTGTACCGAAGAGAGACGACAAGCGGCACGTGTCGCTCGGACTGGCCCGTTTTCTCAATATCGTGCATCATGTCGTCACGGTCTGTTGGTCGCGCATGCACGGTGAATCCTTTCTTATACACTGAGGAGGATTTCAGATGAGACAGCGGCGTTTCACACCGAAGTGGCAAGCGACAGAGCCCCTTCTTTCTATAAGCAAGCAAAAGACCGAGGCGACACGATGTACAGCATTGAGAACACGGCCATGCACAGATTGTCGCTTCGCTTCGTTTCGGTTAGAAAGATTGCATTGCCGAAGTTCGCTTGCTGCGTGTCGCTTCGGTCTGAGAGCTACTTTGAGCACACTAGGGACACCTCCTCAGTAGAACCCAACAATACTGAACAAACCCAACGATGCCTGTGCTTTGGAGCGTTGAAGAACGACTTCCTTGTACCCCATTTTTTGCTTTACTAGACCTTAACCCCTGGAACCGGATGCTACAGGTCAGCGAGAGGTGACGAGAAACGGATAACGAAGCCTGATACGTAATTGTAATTGACCGTGACTGAATTGTGCGAGACTCCTCTTCCAACATTTTTTTTCTTCTTTCTCTAACAAGGGAGGTTATCTAAGTGTCCCCCTCCGATTTTCATGAAACTTGGCAGGTGTATAGAGCGGCCCAAAGGAAGAAATACGTGTTTTTGTGTTTCAGCTAAAAAAACTGTTTTAGGGGGCAAACCCACCCTCAAATGTCAAGATGTGGACAAATTGAAGTGAGGATCTGATGCCGACATTATTATTACCACTAGCAGTAGTAATAGTAGTATTAACCGTTTAAATATAATTGTACTTCATTTACACATGCTCTGTATTATAATACTTGCAAACTTTAAAATATAAACAATCTTATTAAAAGTTATTCTGGACCTTCCCGATGGCGCAATGGTAGCGTCATCGCTTTGTAATCAGGTGGTCTGGGGTTCAATACCCGGTAGAGGCATATTGTGGTTCGGATCAAACTGTAGGTCCAGTCCCAATAAGCTTTTCTGTGCATAAAGTGAACTTAAAACAACAATTCAATCAATAAAAGTTATTCATTACACTTCGTTAAAACGATACACTTAAATTAAACAAGAGAACACTCTCCTAAAACTATTTTCCTCAGGCTGCCATGACAAAACTGATCAAGGAGAACTCAAAGTCAATTCCTTGCACGGCAACAACATTCGCTGTGATGAATGCCAAACTAGAAAGTCTGCTATCAGATGCAGAATTTCTGAAGGCACTGAACGACCCATTTTCCACCAAATTCTACATGACTGTCAATCAGCGTCTCATTTTTGTGCGCCCCCTTCCTCCTGGACTTGCGGCCCCTAGCCTAGTGGCAAATCTCTCCCTAGGTAGAAAAAACATCATCATGTAGAGTCCAGCGCAGATAATTCTGCCGTGCGATGCGCGAAACAACTAAAGAAGCAGTGTTGCTAATGGAGCAGATAGAAAAATCGCTGCAGTGCGCCGATGCACAGCTGTTACGTACAACAATAAAATTAGAGAATTCAGGTCTATCTAACGTTGAGTTTTAAACGTCATGCATTATACCAGGACTATGATTAATATGTACTAACAAGTGGCCTTGTATGTAGCTACATACATATGGACTAAAAATTCGCAAAATATGAACTAACACATAAGTAAAATTACCAAAAATGCTGCAAAGAAGACTTCTTCATACGATTCCTTATTTGAGTGATTTCAAACAAAATAAAAATATATATATATTATTTTTCATTGCATTAATGTATGGAACTGCAACGGCAGATAATAACATGCCAACGTGTTAAACCGCTACAATTGCACCATAACACTCTTCCTGAAGCAGAATTATTATTTCCTCTCTGAGATCGGCGACAGTCGGTTGCCTTTGTTGTACATTTACAAAGGATGCCGGCTTCCACAACAATAACAAGTACATATACTGCCACTAGACGATAAGCTGCGCGGCTTTTTCTTTTGTTATGAACCAGGGCCGGCGCTAGTCATTTTGCCTCCCTGGGAGGTGGCGGCAGATGCCGCTCTATTTCGACCCCCCCGGTCATTACGCAGCAACGGAAAATTGAAAATCAATATATTCCTAACTAAAACATCAAAATATAAAATAAATAATGAGACTTCTTATGCTATTTCAATACTATTCAGCGCAAAAGAATATCTCGCTCGATCACAGTTTTCAATAGGCTTATTTTTTTCTTCTCTTCAAATTTTGCCGCTCTGGGCGATGGGACGGTTCGCCCTCCCCTTCCGCCGGCCCTGCTATGAACTTGGTCACCCATCAAAGCATGGCAATTTTAACACAGAAAACAATATGTATCGCATTAAGCAGCAAAAATGACAGCCTCCTCTATGCAATTTCTACAAGAACACGTGCCGGAGCCAGAGTTGAAATGATGTTGGAGCCACATAATTTATTTATTTTGAATAATTCCAAAATTATGAAATATGAACAATTTGTTGCTGCTGTTCGCTGCTCTCTTGCCAAAATGCTTTATTGGGATGCTAACACCATGACTGGCTTCCTCCTTCATGAACTCGTGCACGTTGCTTAGAATTTCCCGAGCTTGGCTATGCAAGGTTTTTGATTTCAACTTCGACAGAACTGGAGGCATTATGGAATTTAACGTTCATTAGCAAACACACACTTTTACATACACACACGCAATACACGCACACAACGTCAAACCGGTCAAATACTTAGTATAAAATAAAAATATGGTGCTTCCAATCCAACAAAACTCACCGCCACTTTACCTGCCTTTTCCCCTTCCGTGACAGAAATAGTGCTTCATTATTACAGTTGGCAACACTAGTTACTAGCTAGCCAATGAACATGCACTGCATAAAAGAAGCAAGCACTACGCCGTGCTATATTGCCACATTAGCGTCCCTACCGAACGGTGGGAACCGCGAGCTGGAGCGCTATTCAATTGTTTTCAATGATGTTTGCGCGAGTGTGTCCAGGAATGGAATGACAATGTGGCAACAATAGCGAAGGTTTTCGAGCAGGGTAGAACAATAATGCTAAGAGAGAGGGAGACGAAACGAAAATTCGTTTCTACGCAACGGCAAATTTACGTGTGTGGCACTCTAAGTAAGTGTGGGCAGCCACACTGGAACAGAGTTGCTCTGACGTCCACAGCCGAATTTGACCGACCACTGGTCAAACTCACAGACTTGCCCGGCATCTTGTTTAACTTCATTTCTTTGCTTGATCTCGTGTTTTTTAAGTCCACTTTATGCACAATAAGGCTAATCTGGATTGAACCTACAGTTTAAAGTGGGATCAGAACCACTTGTGCCTCCACCGGGTATCGAACCCGGGACCCCTTGATTACAAGTCAACGATGCTACCACTGCGCCATTGGGGAGGCCTTCCATCTTGTTTAAGAAGTGACTGACGGTGTGGTGTGTAAGGGGAACACCGTGGACTGCCTTTTGCAGACTAACGAGGCTCTGGCGACTGGACCTATAGCCAGGATAATCCTCCGTATGCGTTTGTGATTGTCCATGTGTATTTGTGATTCTCGGTGGATCCATTTCATCTCCATCGTCGCTATTTGCCAATAGTGTAGAAATACGACGTCAAATAAGCCAAAAATCGATCAATCAAGTTTCTGACCTTGCCTGCAACGCTAGCGCTCCATGTGGTAACAGTAGACACTTGTATCTCTCAAGAAACATCTTTTATGTACGTCTGGTTGTGTTATGTTGTTTTGAAAAACCGGAAGTTCTGATTTGACTTGAACAACCCTCGTATATAATTCGGGATCCTTCTGTGACATTTTTTACACTCAGCGCGAATTATTACAAAACTGAAACAGGAGCATTGGTGCCTATAGGGGGGATTATGGCGCAGACTGCGCCATCGAGATTTTTGAGGGGGGTTTCGCTTCAAATAATATTAAATTCAACATTTATATATTTTTCCAAAATATATGTAAACATTTTACACCTCAAATGCACCATATTTAATCCATTAGATGAAGAAAATAAAGTGTTTAAGGTATTATTGGGGGGGGGGAGAAATATCCAACTCTTACATATTAGGCCTTATTTGACACTTGGTTTCTGGGGGGAGGTCTGAATTAAACGTTGGGAGGGGAGGCAGTATCCAACTGTAGGTCTTAGATTATGGCAGGTATTTTAGTTAGAGGGGGAGTGAACATTAAATTTAAGGGGTGTCCAATTCTTGTGTATTACTTATTGTATTAGACTATTGCGGAAATTGTGGTGTAGAGACTGAGAATTACTATTTTGGAGGAGGCAGTATCCATTCTTCAATATCAACAGTAAGTCAAAAATTGGCCTGGAAATTTTGGTGGTAGGATTGAGTATTTAATTTAAAGGGGAAGATAGAAATCTCTTGACAAAGTGTTAAATCTTAGATTGTCAAGGGATTTCTGTAGTGGAGAGAGTTCGAACATTAAGAGCATGCGGGACAGTCTCCGCCCGGCTTTTCCCTCCGAGTCAGTGTTGCCAAATTAGCTTTCTTGGAGTTTTGGCTGTAAACTGGGGCGCCTGCCCCCGTGCCCAACTATGATGCCATCACTGGTTCCAGCCCACATAGACCAACTTTTGCCATGACCAACTTTTGACTCACCCCTTTCACAACTAACATTACTCTAGGAACCACTTCGTACATCTATCTCCTTGAAAGTCAGTTTTAACTCCATTTAAGGTGAAATGTAGCTCTTTTATGCGCCTCAGGTTTGGCAATACTGCCAGGATGACCGTAGGAAGCAAGGAGAAATGCATTGGGCATATTTGTTCTCTTGGGAATATCAAACTTCCGATGGAATAGAAAATGATATCACCGGGAAGAGGGCAGTTTGAAGAACTGATTGCAAAGCAGAGAAGTCGAAACTTCCATTTGATTAGCCGTAACTTGATGTTGAAGTTGATTCCCCATAAGGAATACATGGGATTCCGAAAATTCTTATTCATTATATTTTTCAAAGATGTTGTCCAGCTTAATAATCAACATAAAGAAACTCTTCCACTTGCAACATGGAGAGAAATTCATACCCTTGATACACCCAGGTTTATTTTTTTTAGTAGCAGTACCCATTCGGGCGATATTGAAGTAAATGCAGAATTGGTTCGTAACTGTACCTCCTCCCCTTAAATTTTGGAGACTGTATTTATCGATATGGTATCCACACGTTTTCGACCCCGAACGTACCAAAAGAGAAGCTGGAAATGACTAAATATCTCAGGATCCTAAGAAAAATATTGACACCTCATTAATATTCTTGAACGCCTGCAAGGAAATGGATGTAAAAATGTTCTTGCTCGCTTCGCTAACAGTGATTTCGTGTTTGGCACTTTACTGAATGTAATGCTTTATACTATAGCTGCATTACAAGACATAAGTGGTATTATCGATATTTATTAATAACATTACTTTTTAAAATGTAATGCTTAATTTAAAGCAGGTGCATCATTTGGAACAAAAATATATCGAATCCACATTTCTAACTTATTGTCGCAGGAAAATTTTACTTTAACAAGTTAAATTTGCACTGAAGATAAAATCCACGTACTTATTGTGATAGATTATATTTACCCCAATAAAACTAAAGGGGAGGGGTAAGTTATTTGAAAGAGGAACCGTATTATATTATTGCCCTGAGCTTAAGAATTTCTAGCTAGGGTTCTGTAATGTCTCGTGAAACAAATTGAATCTGCCATACGGCTGGAGCATGTTATTTGGTTTACCAACGTTGAACTTTTTTTATCTATCGTAAGTTGTGTAACAATTTGTGTTAAATGCTCAAATTGTAAGTTTTATAAACCCACTCACAAACACTATTGACATGCATATTTACATAATTTAATTTTCTACATTTAACCAATCAATGTGCTAGCTTAAAGTTTTTTTCGAAAATCGAATCATTAAAAAATATGGACAGTTTAACGTGGTATTTCATTCAAATATACATTAATTATTACGTATTCATCCAAACTATTTTGGGGATATTATAATGAACGATTTTAGGACCGGTCTTGAGTGATGGGCACCCTTGTTTAGGGAGGTGGGCAGATCAAGTGTAGTGTTCTGTAAAGCTAAGAAAAAAGTTACTTTCGGTAGACACGCTGTCGTAATGAAATACTTTGTGGGGATTACGATATGGTTTGAGAGCGCGAATGATATGATTTGGAGGGGACGCATGACATGATTTTGGGGGGGGATGTACCATTGGCCTGAGAGGGGGCGGTACCCTTGAACAGGAGGGCAACATGTTCAAAACTGCATCTCCTGCCCTTTTTAAAAATGAACTTTTAGGACCTCCTCGATGGAGCATTGTTACTTGTAATTAAAGGGTCCAGAGTTCAATGCCCGGTAGAAGCACATAGTGATTCGGATCCCACTTAAAACTGTAGATCCAGTCCCGATTAGCCTTTCAAGCCATAAAGGTGACTTTAGACAGAAATTCAACAACGACAAATCCAGAAATATGAACTTCGATGTTTCTTTGAACCTTTGCCACCTGTTTCGTAAAATAATACTTCATTCTGTTGGCATGGCAACGCAAAACGACAACCCTACGCGTTATTTAAAATAAAAAAAAAATCCAGGGTGCTTTTATTAAAAATACATGTGAAAACAGCCTAAGGGTTATCCCCCCAAAGGGTATCAGTGCTGACTGGATGGGTGTGGCATCGTCGACCTTCACCTTTGTTGTCAGGCGGAGAGGCTTCGAGCGTCATCGAGTCAGTGTCGAAACTTTAATAATAACAATAAATTTTTAATTTTTTTTTAGCGCTACTGGCAGAATCCAACACGTGATTGTTATGTAGCTGCTTCGAAAATCTGCAAATCTGCGAAGATGATGGGAGGGTGAATGGTTCATGATGAGTCAATGAGGAGGAAACGGAGTCGACAGAGGTTCTTAAATAACTGGTCTACTTATAGCACAAGCCTCTAGCAACCTCGCCTTCTGACGTCAGCGCGGGAATCCCTTCGTTGTTAGTTTATGGGGGCGATATTCCTGGGTAAATCGATCAGACAATTCGAATATCGAAGGCGAAAAACTAACTTCTGGTTTGACAAAGTTTCCCATATAAACAGATGGAATACATTTTGCCTTCGAGCTTATTTTGTTACAAAAGATCGGATACAAACTGGATCACTTGAAATTTTCAAGTAATATGGAGAAACAAAGCACCTCGAAGAACCGGAGCTTTTGGATGAAGATTTATGGAACAATAGTAGTTTTCCGAGACAATGTTGATCTTCTATCAGGAGCTTTACTTTTCGTCAACTGGATCTAGTACTCTCTGACTGAATCTAACATTCTTTTTTTGTTATTCAGTAAATATTACATTCTTTATTAATTTCCTCAATTTTGACTATCTAAACTACATGTTTGGTAAGATAGATAATGAATTCATATTCCGTCTTTTTACCTATCACTGTCATAAAAATACCATGTCAATTAATTTACATATTTGAGTAATTTAATATATTTATTACAATTTAAACTATTATTATTATTATGAGAAACCACTTGGTTCGGACCCCCGAAATATATTTCTAGATAGGTGCGATGTATATATATGTATGTATTTAATTGATAACATTGAAATATTTCGATTACAAGTAAAATGGATAATTTTCGAAATTTTGTATACAAACACAGCCGTCATAATTTTATGTCTTGGAGGGAGCTTACTTCTACCACGGCTAATAACTTGCCTTATATAATAACAGTTACATCTTTTAAATTTGTTACGTCAACATATTCGCGTTAATTTTAAAATACGTAAAATATTTCATTGGGTTTATTTACCGGCGATGAAGTGCCGAATCCCTCGTGTTGGTTCCCAGTCTTTTCGCTTTCCTGACTGAATCCACTGTTTTTTCCGTATCGTGTATGTCGGTGAACGATGCATAGATACTGAAGAAGAAATATTCGTTCCCGACCTCACGTTGCAACCAACAGCCTCACAATGATTGTCGCCTTTTTCTGTAAGACATTACCTTTGAAATCCATGTTATTTTTTCAAAACCGGAAGTAACGTCCCCTCCTGCGCCGAACACGGACGCAAATTGTAAACATCCGATGAATAGCCCCTATACTCTCTCTCCCTCTTTATATATATATATATATATATATATATATATATATATATATATATATATATATACCTAGTCATACCATAAATACTGTCCCAAAGTTGTAAGTAAATAGACACAAAATGGTGAGAGATATTGTAATATCAGAATAACATGAGGTGCATGGATGCATTATGAACCAAAATCACAAATAATTATTCGAAATGGCCACCTTTAGCACTGACACACTTCTGAAGTCTTCGTGGCCACTCATCAATGGAATTACGCAACACATCAAGTGGAAACTCCGCAGCTGCCTTCTGAAGAGACCACTTTAAACTGTCAATATTGGGATGTCTCTTCTTGCAAGCCATCTCTTGAAGCTTGGACCACAATTTGTAGTCCAAAGGGTTTAAGTCTGGACTGGCAGAGGGCCAATCTGACGTGGAAATGAAGTCAGGAACATTTGCCTCCAACCACTGCTGGGTGGTGCGTGCTTTGTCTGCTGGGGCCGAGTCCTGCTGGAAGCTCCAGTTCTCTCCATGGAAGATGGTGTCTGTAAGATTCTTGCATAGTTTCTCAAGCACTGTCTGCTGGTACACTTTGGCTGATGTTTTTACCCCTTTTTCACAGAAATGGAGCGTGCCCTCATAGCAAATGTTCCAGACTTAATTTCCACTTCAGATTGGCCCTCTGCAAGTCCGGACCTACACCCTTTGGACTACAAATTGTGGTCCAAGCTTCAGGAGATGGCTTGTAAGAAGAGACATCCCAATATTGAAAGTTTAAAGCGGTCGGTCTCTTCTGAAGGCAGTTGCTCATTTTCCAGTCGATGTGTAATGTGTTGCGTGGCCACGAAGACTTCAGAAGTGTGTCAGTACTAAAGGTGGCCATTTCGAATAATTATTTGTGATTTTGGTTCATAATGCATCCATGCACCTAATGTTATTCTGATATTACAATATATCTCACCATTTTGTGTCTATTTACTTACAACTTTGGAACAGTATTTATGGTAAGACTAGGAATATATATATATATATATATATATATATATATATATATATATATCTGGGACAGAGTAAGTGTTTAGCGATATATACTAATATACTGTTAAGTTTAGAATCAATTATGGGTGAACTCTCCCCCTCCGCCCCGAAAGTTTTTGCTATTTATGGCCATGTAAAGCTTGAAGTGTCACTCATTCAGAAACAGCTTTTGAGAAACTTGAATTGATTGAAAGCAAGGCCTGTTTGCAGATATGTGTAAACGGCGCTGATAAGATTTGAAATTATCTTGTTCCCCGATAAGTAGTAACCCGTTTAAGCATGTAGACAAGACTATTGTTAATTTGGAGTAAGAGATAATTTTGCGATTACAATGATATCTTCAAAGAACAATTCAACTGAGTCTTGGTAGACTACATGCAATCTAACACTAAAAAAACAAGATGGTAGGTTTGTCCCCATGTTATCGAAGGGTCCCGGGTTCGATTCCCGATGGAGGCACATTGCACAATGGTTCGAATGCAACTTTGAACTATAGTTCCATTCCAATGAGACAATTAGCACGAAGTTGATCTCGAGGTTGCTAGGGACTTGTGCGATAAGTGAGTCCCTTGAACAGCCTCTCCTGGAATTGATTTAAATTGGTTTATTTCACTTCGATGTTCTGTCACCAGGTCCAGATTAAGGTGGGTGCTATTGATGCTGCAGCATTAGGCCCATTCCTGAAATAGGCCAAGATGAAAACAGACGAGAATATTCCGAAAGCTGAACAGTTTTCTTTTGCTATATTAACCTGCAAATAAATCTTAGAATGACATTTGGAGCCCCAATTTCGGACGCCTAGAATCAGCGTTACTTATACAGTTACTATTATTCTTTGCGCTGTGACGTAACTATAACGATGTTCTGTTTATTGTTTACAGAAAAATTTCAAGCACCAGGCCCAATTTCGTCTTAATCCGGCCCTGTCTGCCACTATTGACTGATCGCGAAGATGAGGATGAGCGATGATGTGATGAAATGTGAATGTTCGTGTCTTTGCTTCCACTGAGTTTTGACTCGAACCCATGACGTCCCTCGGTCGGAGTCGCAGACGCCGAAAGCGCGGCAACAGAACGCTTCCTGCGTCTCAGTGGGCCTTAACCCTCAAGATAACTTGCAGACTTCTAGCCGGAAATTCCATGTTTCGGTTCCGCACGTCCCCTGTAGCAAGCGTTACACCATTTGATTTCAATAGAAGCAGACGACAGAAGTTCTGGTGCCGGATTTCTATGTGTTTCCCCGCGTATCAGCGTGCGAGGTCCACCGGACGGCCACGAAGGAGGGCCTAAGAGATGATATCCGTGTAAGCCCCGCGACAGGTTAACTTTGCAGCAACATTCCACACATGTAGACCCAAACGTGCGCGCAGAATATAGTTCCGCTGCAATACTGCCGATTTTCTCTCTGCCTGCGACATGAACAACTCGACGGTTGAGGTAAGATTGGCACGGAAGATGCTGAGCGCCGTTCTCGCGCGGATTAATACATAAAACTTGCTGCAAACTTGACCTGTCGCGACGCTTAGAATTTCTTGTAGAGGGTTCATGACTTTCCAGACCAGACATTCTCCTGAATTCTCTAGGAATCGTTCCAAATAGGCCTGACGTTATGGCTGCCTCTGATGATGGCGACCCATTCTTTCATGCCCGAGGATTCTTCGGAGGGAAAGATGATTCGTAAGACTAATAAAAATGTTATAGCGTTAATTAATACGTCTTTATCTCCTTGCACTTGACGCTTAATGGCTCTCTGGGAGGTCAGGGGGCGAACACTCATTAAAGTTCTATAAACGCGGCTGACATAATGGAGGTTACGTATCATTCTTTGGCTGCTCACCCCCTTGCATCCCATTGTGATAACCAACTTGTTGCTAAGAGGATGCATGCAGGGCCCCTCCCTCCCCTCGAAGACTCTTCTCCAAGGACAGGAGCAGAAAAATGACTGCCGACCTCCGTGCCGGAGTGGTTAGCACGACACGCTACAACGACAGAGGTCCCAGGTTCGAATCCCAGCCTGGGCATGGGTGTTACTTGTCAGTAACAGTTTCATCTATCATTCATCATCTTCGCGATTAGCCAAAATTGTATAAAAGCAAAGTAAAATAGCAATCAGAGGCCGATTAATAAGATAATTATAATGATTGTTTAAATATTTATTTATGGTGCCTATAACTTTAATTTTACAAGCATTATCTATCATTTTGCAAGATAGAATATCCGAATTTAAATTTTAAAGAATCTGCCGAGTCCGTTTTTGTACTTAATAGGTAGGCTGTAAAATTGTTGTTGTAATAGAACGTTGTAAATAACACTAAGGTCTACAGTGTGAGTATTCACTGATCCACTATATAGTACATACATGAATATTGTTATTAAAATGGGTCAATGAATAATATTATTATTGCCATTACTTCATGAATGGAAGAGGAAAGAAGAGTTTACAGGATTCTTGTTGATAAGAGACCTGTAGGAAGGCCAAGACAAAGATGGAGGGATAACGTTGAGATGGACCTAAAGGAAATCGGTAGGGATGGGAAAGAGTATATAGAACTTGCTCAAGATAGGGACAGATGGAAGGCCTGTGTTACTGCGGCCATGTACCTTCGGGTTTAAGAAGGCTAGAATAGAGATATAACAGCCTATATTCATTATTTATCTTATGTTTAGTAAGAAATTAATGTCAAAACATTTTAAAATGGATCGTTTAATGAGTTCAGCTGAAGGAAAATGTAGTCTCTCTTCTTAATATTTATGCGTATAGTTGGCAGTACCCAGTAGTAGCAATTGAGTACGAAAAGGGGGGGGGGGGGGCAAGGACAGTATACTTTCTCTTGCTAGACAAGGCGGAGCATTGAGAGGGTACCCCTAATCGCCGCCACTGGTAGTAGAGCCATGCATAAACTTTCTCACGCTCTCTTCAACGCAAAGGTACAGTTAATACTTACCTTTATGTGGGTTCTGCAGAAATAAATAAACTTTAAAATATGCTTATTTAATTTTGGATTTTGTATATCTTTCGGGAGAGGGGTCCTGGACCCCCCATCTAAATATGTCCTCGTTCTGGATTTAAGTTACTCCTATGGCACTGATACAATAAACACAGCTCGTGCTGTTTTGGAACAGGGTTGTTAAAAAAAGGTAAAATAGGTAAAGTGTTCCCCTGTGCTTAGCACCACGCCATGAAGGCGTATAGGGGGTGTGGGGGTAACGCCCCACACTTTCTTGATCCGGTCGTGAGTGGGGATGATGTGATCAGCATCACGCCCCTGACCGCCTTTACCCCCCAGGGTTTCCCCCAGGTACCCATGTTATTCGACGCTGGGTGGGCGCCGGGACCGCTTCCACCGTTAGAAAAGTTCCCGGATTTGAACCGGCCGGGGATCGAACCCGGGACCTTTAGCATGGTAGTCAGACGCGTTACCGACTGAGCCACCGCGGCCACCACACGGTTGTTAAAGGTCCAGCAATTTTAAATAAATTCAATTCCGGTCCGGGATAGAAAATCGGCAAGCGTAAATGAATTCTGGACCGTAGAGAAGCTTTTTATGTGTAATTTCAATTGGGTACAGGGACCTTTTTTCTGGATCAATTTAAATACGGTCCAAGTTCCGTATTGAAATGAAACGATACGCAACTTGGACCGAATTTAAATTGTCCGAGAAAAAAGGTTCCGTCCTGTTGCGGAACTCAATAGAATTTATGGGTTCTTTAACAACCCTGGGCACTGCTTCAAACGGGGTAACGTAAGAACACATAATTATTGCGTCAGTTTGAAGTCACAATGCAGTCGTTGATACCGTGAACGGGTTTCAAAGAATAAGATATCGTATCTCGGATGTCAAAGACGAACAAGGTTCAAAGTTGGGGATTGAGACGGATCTCGCCTTCCAACTGGGTCTAGCATTCACGTCCCGCTCTGACCCGACGGGACTAGTGTGTTTCGGCTACGCGGATAAAAAAAAAATTGGTTGCCCGAGTTTCCCCGGCGAGACGTGTCCAACGTCCAAAGAACGCGAACGGTGGAACGCGAGGACTGTTATCGTGAATTATCAGGTTCGCATTAGGTCTGCAAACAGCAGCAGCCTTGGAGGAGGAAGAAAGTCCACGAAGCTTTGCACTTCGTCTGAAAGCGAAAGCAGATACTTCGGAATGTACAGAGCAGTTGAATCGGGGTGGATGAAGATCATGATGATTTTTCATTTAAGTCGGATTTTTTTTTATTTAAATCGAGTTTTTTTAATTTTATTTTTTTAAAAAAAACATGCTTAGATTCTATGATTTTTGGCATCATACATATAGATATACGATTCTTATAGAAAGGCTTTTACTAGTAAACGGCCCTGTAAAATATTTGAACAGTTTGATTAAAGCAAATAAAAAAGAATGTAAATATACATTTTTCTGTTTCTGATACTGTATATATGAACTTACTATGGAAATGTTTGTTGAGTGTTTTAATGAAACTATAATAATTTCAGTAAGCCAGACCCTGCGGCCGAGTGGTGTCGACTAGGGATGGCCAAACGGATCCGGATTCGGATCCAAAACTTTCGAATCCGGATCCGGGTCCGAAAGTTTCGTATCTCAATCCCATCATAATATTACCACACCTTAAAAGATATTATGATCTTCGATTACAAAGAAATTTTTCGTTAGTCCTACAATATTTTTTTTCAAGTGTTGTTCCTAAAATACTTTGCTACGCATCGGCTAACACACTCGTGCACAAAAATAATCTTACTTGTTTAACATAAAAATCAGAGGTGATTTTGTAAATGCCATTGAAACGAATATGTATTCATTCGAATGTTTTGGAAATGAAAACACACATAAATGTGAGACATTCCATTCCAGGATGAAACCTTTAACACATATAACAACATAGAAATGTTATACAAAAATTATACAATTGTTCTACAGTTACAGTTTTACAAATTAAAATAAAACATTATAATATATGCAGTGTCATATAATTACAAAGTGTAAAACTAACAAGGGAGGTTATCTAAGTGTCCCCCTCCGATTTCCATGAAACTTGGCAGACGTGTAGTGGGGCCCAAAGGAAGAATTCAGTGTTTTTTTTTGTTTCAGCTAAAAACGGTTTTAGGGGATAAAACCCCCTCAAATGTCAAGATGAGGACAAATTGAAGTGAGGATCTGACCCCTGTGTCCCCCTCCGATTTCCAAGAGACTTGGCAGGTGTGTGTATAAACGGGCCCAAATGAAGAAATACGTGTTTTTTTTGTTTCGGCTAAAAAACTGTTCTAGGGAGCAACCCCCCCCCCCCCTCAATTGTCAAGATGAGGACAAATTGAAGTGAGGATCTGACCCCTGTGTCCCCCTCCGATTTCCATGATACTTGGCAGGTGTGTGTATAAACGGACCCAAATGAAGAAATACGTGCTTTTTTGTTTCGGCTAAGAAACTGTTTTCGGGAGGGAACCCCCCTCAAATGTCAATATGAGGACAAATTTAAGTGGGCATTTGACCTATGTGTCCCCCTCCGATTTCCATGAAACTTAGCAGGTGTATAGCGGGGCCCAAAGGAAGAAATACCTGTTTTTTTTGTTTCAGCTAAAAAACGGTTTTACAGGGCAATACCCACTCAATTGTCAAGATGAGGACTAATTGAAGTGGGGATCTGACCCCTGTGTCCCCCTCCGATTCCCATGATTTTTGACAGGTGTATAGAGAGGCCCTATGCCCCCTCTTTCTTCCTATGCCATATTTACGTGGTTTCGGAGTCAGATCCCCACTTCAATTTCTCCTCATCTTGACATTTGAGGGGGGCTCTATACACCTGCCAAGTTTAATGGAAATCGGAGGGGGAGACTTAGACCTCCCTTGTATGTGTATTAATTAATTACAAATCGCGCGCGCGCGCACACACTATATATATATATATATATATATATATATATTAGCAGGTAACAATATGTTATAAGCACATTCTTACTTTCCAAAGAAGCGCACGTGGGATGGCAAAATTCCGGATCCGGATCCAAAAGTACCGGATCCGGATCCGAAAGTACCGGATCCGGATCCGAAAAATTTTAGAATCCGGATCCCTAGGATCCGGAACCAACCGGATCTGGCCATCCCTAGTGTCGACCTCCGTGGCGGAGTGGTTAGCAAACCGCGCTGCGACGCCGTGGGTTCCGGGTTCGAGTCCCGGATAAGGCTTGGGTATTTGTGTTTGTTCAGATGATAAGAAACTCAGAAACTGTAACAATTGAAAAGTGTAAAAGTGAGAAAAAGTGTGAATGGTTGGGGATACCTCCGTGTAGGGGGTATTTCCTTTAATTTAGAAGAATATATAAAAAAAGTGGTTAAGCACATCGCGCTGCGACGCCAAGGGTCTTGGGTTCGAATCCCGCTCGGGCTTGGTTGTTTGTGAATGTCCATCCATCAATTTCATCACTCATCACCATCTTCGAAAATTAGCCAAGATGCACAAAACGCGAAGTAAAATAAACTAAATCGATCAATCAATCCTAATTTCAGTAACTTTTTTTGCAGTGAAAATAAAAGATTCTGGATGTACTCTATAATTGTAACTTAAAATAGTTTGTATAGTCTTTGTAGCTGAGTTTTGGCAATTTTTTAAATGATAGTTTGCAAGATATCAGATTCCATGTTTATTTACAGTTTAATGAAAATGACCGTATTTACGGTCCAATGCTATTTTTGCCTATAAAGGTTATTGAATTATAAATCAAGATAAATTTAAGTGTGTTTACGGTTTTCATATTATATTTCCTTTCGTATGAGCTTCACCTCATCAGTACATATATTTTGTTTCCTTTATTTTCCTTTCTTAGAGGCTAATAATCATCATTAAATGATTGCGAGATTAATGTTCTTTCACCAAAAGTGATTCCGATATCTACAAAATCCTTATGTACATTATTCTATAAATTATTCATTTAAATCAATCCACCTTGGGTTGAATAGAATCACTTTTCTTAATCGAGGTGTTGGCCTCAGGGGCCGCTTTTAATACAAACTCTCGTCGAAGAAGAGTTTGAGTTTCAAGTCCACTTTATGCACAGATAAACTAATCGGGACTGGGTCTGGAGTTGAAAGTGCCTCCACCTAGTATCGAACTCTAGCCTTTTATGACGTGGCGACGGATTTACCGCTACGTTTGCTGAAATAGAGAATACAGTTAAATATAGCACTTTCTGAAATAGGGCTAGACGTTTTACGACGTAAAATTACCAAAAACATGTCAAATAGAACATGTACAGTCACGGGCAGTTATTGAAAGTCAATCGTTACAACTCATGGGTTCTTACAACCCGGAATTGTCCGTGATTGTACAGTGGGATCCACTTGTATTGCTCGGCAAATTGTCCATGTCTATTTTAATTAAATTTTCTCTTACATGCTATGTGTTTTTAAGCGATGGATTATTATGTATGCTGGAGCAGAAGTTGTCAACAGCTTGTTTTGAGTTTTCTTTTAATTCTTGAAGCTCTCCTTGGGTCAAATAAAGTGCCGAACATGGTGATGGACAATTTGTACGCTAATACTTATGGATCCCAATGTACTTACGACCCTAATGTCCATAGCTATTCCTCACAAGCATCAAAAATATGTTCCAACAGCAATACAAAGTTAATTTGTGCTTTCCTTTTATTCAATGAGAAACAAGTGAAAATATGAAATACGAAACTATAAACAAAACACTTTTCTCTTTAAGTCCCACATTCTCGTTTCAAGCATTTCTTGATTTCGGTTATTGTATCGGAGGTTTAGCCAAAGGCAGTCTAATAATATGTTAATAATATTTCTCTTATAGTCTATGGTTGTTACAAACATAAAAACACAGTTTTGTGTTGTGGCGTTTCAGAACACAAGCTCTCTTAATCAGACATTTATTTTTAGTTTGATTAAAGATACAGTTATAACAATGATTTTTTTAAACAAAAAAGAATGTTATACAATGAATCTTGTCAATGTTATATTGTTGTAACATATCAACTTAACTGTGAAGCAAGCAGTCTTTTATTATTATTATTATTATTATTATTATTATTATTATTATTATTAAACTAGCGGATTACCCGGCGTTGACCGGGTATTTAATTATCCCAATCTTGTATTAGACAGGAAAATATTGGATTCTAACTATAGTGTAAAATGTAACTAATTTCAAATGTGATCGTTAATGTCGACAATAACTTAGCGACTCCGAAAACTATGGATTCGACACTAATCTAGGTAATTTGTGGTATTTTATTTTTCACCTCCTCTCACACCCCATGCCGATAGGTGATGAACTTGGAGTTGAACCGCATTGGGAGTGTCACGAAAACTATGGATTCCATTCGGAACACAGCCTGAATTCTAGACAACCCGAGAAACACTATCGTTGTGCGGATTGCATAGAGTTACGGATGTCTGTTTGTGCGGAATATAATGTCGGTGGTTCTCGATTATTTTTACATGTCACCCCTTCACACCCCACCCCTAGGGGTGCCAGGGGTGTCTTACCCGCACAGTATTTATTTCCAGATTGCAAGTGATACGTGTACCAAGTTTGGTTGAAATCGCTCCAGGCGTTCGAGAGTTATTGCTGAACAAACACACACATACACACATCCATCCATTTTTTTATATAGAGAGATTATTATTATTATTAAAAGTTATGTTAATAACTGAGTTTGTATGATGCTTTTTTTCCATTTGCCAGTTGGAAGAGGTTTGCTGGAAATTTGTCCCAAATGAGATAGACGATCATGGGCTGAAACTACCTTTGCAAACAATGCAAATTCTTTTATCTTTTTACCTTGATAAAACAAATGAAGTCTAAAAGTTTACCTGTAGATGTGTGAATCCATTGATTAGGACTTAAAAGTGCTTTTCCACCCTTGTAAAGTTTTTTTTAATTTTATTTTATAAAATTACAGTAATGTGTTGCTGTACACATTATTAAAATATAATCATAACGTTCGTCTCTGGTTCTGCTCTCCCAACCGCATATGACACTGTGACCACAGATAAACGTATTATTACGTTTCTCTGTGCTGCGACATTTGTGTATCGCCCCCTTTGTCAGTATTACTGACTTGCCTTCAAGTCATCATATTTGCCATCGTGGCATTTCATTGTCTCAAGATCTAAGTTTGAGGTTCCTTATGAATCTGGTGGAATATGTGCAAGCGGTATGGAAATACCTTGCTGTTATGGACAAAAGTACCTTAAGGATTCTTTTGAGAGTCGACAAGAAGGCGCCAGAAACCTGCTACCCTCCACTACCGCCCCTGACTCTTGCATGAAGGAATCCATTTTACATTGCCTGCCAGAGGAACACATCTCTCATAAATGTAAGACAACTTCTGGGTTTCTTTGTGGACACCCTCTCCTGGGGCATTGTGCAACATATCTGCTGCATTTCTTATGGTTCTGTCAAGTTCTTTGCGAGATGCGTCAAGCAGCAATATCAAGTACCTGCGCATGACATGGGCGTTTGGAAGGGGGAGGAGTTGAACGTCTCATTCGACCCTGTCCTGGAAATGAGCATTCTTCACATCAATTTCTTCTTTTTAAAAAAGCACAAAAATATATGTTCATTTCGTGGTGAATAACAGAAGTAAATTGACCAGTTAATTAGGATTTCAGCAGAATAACCAAGAAAATTTCAGGTCACAATTTGTTGTTTTCATACTGTACCACTTAATCCAAAGAACAAATGGTTCCATGAGATATTAATTTAATTTTAAACTTCATGTGACTAGAAACTCCCCAATTGGGGGTTCCCACCAATTGTCAAAGATTTTTCTACTTGTCTTGCATTTTTGGACATTAGGTGTTGTGCAGGTACATCTTAGTGTCCGACTAGTGCAAATAAACTGTGTTCAACCAACTAGACGCTATACATGTAGGGAAGCTTCAAATTCAGAAGATTCAAGAAATCCCTGCCTGCTGCTCTCAACATTCATTGGTTGGTTAGTATTAACACGTGACAACATGACACAGAACAAAGCTTCAGAACGAAGTTCAGACCAAATACCCCAACTGTTACCAAATAAACGAAGTGGACAACTCAATGTTTTAAAAAAAAGTAGAGTAACTAGAAGGTGCTAATAACAAAGTAGAATAACATATGCATTTCACAATTTAATGGTATGAAATGATGAAATTAAAAGTTGATCCATATATTCACTCATCTGGCATATCGAGAGAAAGGATACAAATTTTCAAAATAAATATGTATTCGTCAATGTCAGTACTTTTTCTTCCCATGTTGTGTAGATACCCAGTATGCATCGTGCCGTGCAATTTGATGCTCGCAGCGTTGCAAACTGCCGTGAAAATGTGCAAAAAGTAGGATTTCCTGCTGACATCATAAAATTTCATTTCTCTGTCACCCTACACATTGCAACCAAAACAAATTAGCCTCCTTCGACATTTCTGTGTACGTAGAGACTAAAAGTTCAGAGAAAGTTGTCGTAAACCAGGAATTGAGAGAAGTTTTGGGGCAAAAAGATGCTTTTGTTCATTTTTTTTTCTCCAGCCTGCACGATACCCCTCCCCCTCCTGCGTTTCTTCAGATACGTGGTGTATTTCTTTTAACCGCAAAAACATGCCAAAGGACCATGCTCTCTTGTGTTAAAGTCGTATTCATCTCCATTTCGTTACCAACTTACAGCTATTCAAAGTTCAAGGGACAGGACTTTGTGGACACTCTGTATAATAATAATTCGACAATAAATGAATAATTTATTATGATAGCCTAACTCCGTGGCGGAGTGATTATCACACCGTGCTACGGCGCTAGAGGTCTCGTCCTGGACGTTTTTGTGAGTGTCCCTTCATCAATTTAATCATATCATTACCCATTCTCGTCTTCGCTATTAGACCAAAGTGGCAGAAAGGCGAAGTGAAAGAAACTCAATCAATCAACGAATCAACGATAATAAATACAAGGGAGGGTCAAATGTAAACCTTAAAAGTTCGTCAGAGGTTATACAGCAGAGTGCATACAGTTCAATCTTACATGAAGTATAAAACGATCTCAAGGATGCACCACTGATCAAGTGAGCTTCAAAACGCCATTTTTGTAATTTTAAAGATTGCGCCTCCTATACACATTTACACAATCGAAAAGGAGTGTTTTTGCCTTCTGTCGGCGTAAAACTTACAGAAATTTCTCGGCAAGTGAAAATTCAATATCTCTGTGCATGCTTACCATACCAGCAAGTTTACAAATAGAGTCTGAAGTTCGACAATGGCCTCAGTTCGCAGGCAGATGGGTGGAAAGGCCTTTGCAGTGGCACACGTGGACTCCAAAGACTTGTTCTTCTTAAGGTCTACAGGCACTAACTCAAAGTTGAATATGTATGTAGTGTATGTAGATCAGTAATAGGTCTGTGCTAAAATGCAGCAAACGTGTGCAACCCTACATACAGAAATCTACTATACTCTGTCCCGGCTAACTGTAGAGCAGGCAAACGAAATCAAGTCTCTGCGCAAGTAATGACGCGAGACGGCTCCACCAATGAACAGTGAGAGAAACGGAATTGTGTGGAGTGGGGGAAAGCCACTGCCTGGGTCTGACCACTCATTTTCCCTCGCTTCTCTGACGCCATGCGCGACCTTGCTCCACAGTTAGCTGGGACAGAGTATAGATAAGAAACAAAAACAAATTAAGGTTGTCTTTCGACTCCCCCGCGTATGTAAAGAAACTAAGAATTGTTTTGGTAAAGCAGGTCAAATTTTCATAATACGCCACTGCCAATTAACATTGGATTTGCGCGTAGTATCCCTTAATGATAGGATCGATAACGAAAAGTCTTATTGATAAGATTAATGCCTTGGGGAAGAACCTAACCTATTTACTTCCACACTTAAAGACTCGCACGTGTGTTTGTTTTCAAAGTTTGAGGCGATGGCATTTTGTTCTTTGACTCGTGACGCCAATTGATGATCCTAACACTTCGTGATTGTTTACACGTTATCTTACCGATAATTCTTGCGATTATCATTTCTTTACAAACCCATTCAACTTATATGATGGAACAAATATTGAATCTCCTTGTCCGTAACAACCAATCCCGTTTCAAGGATACTTAATATTCTTTACAGTAATTTTCACTCGCTTTTCCTTATGACTGGCCAATCAGAAATCGAGAGGTTTCATTGATAAAAATGTCGGAATATCCTAGAGTTCACAGAATACTTTTATTGTCATATTATTTTGCAACTTTATATTGTAGCTCGCAGTAAACAGCTTATATGAGGTGTAAAGTCCGCATGGGCCGGCCCCCGGGGTGGAGTGGTTCGCACATCGCGCTACGACGCTAGGGCATGGATGTTTATGAGTGTTTATTCATCAATTTCATCATCACTCATCCCCATTTTCGCATGCTGAAACCATAGACACAGAGACATCGTTAAGGGGGCGGGGGGCACTGGCCACCGAAAATTCCTCGTATCCCCGCCATAATTTCCGTGGTTTATAGGATATTTCACTCCATTTTGTTTAAAAACGCCAAATTATTACAGAAACTTTTCATGTAAATCACGATCGGATAGAAGCTAAATTAAATATAAATGTAAAATTGTATATAATATATAACATTGATTTATTAAATATTCGGAAAAGCTACTTTATATTACCTAATGAAAGCTTAATATGGCACATAACTTGTGTGTTTGTGTGTTTTGTTAATATGATATGTAATGAATATTATTAACGTAAAGAAAACAATGTATAGGCCTACTTTGTAAGCCATATATTCAAATTTGCCGCCCTCTCTCCAAAACATCAGCCTAGCCACGTCCCTGGCTAACGGAGGGCTCCCAAGGGTGTTGTCATTTTGATTATTTTCACTTAGTTATAAACCACCCTTCGACTATAGTGTTACAACATCCAGGGAAATTTCCCCAAATGCACCAATAATGTGTGAAAAAGCTATATTTTGTGGTTACATGACAGGTATTTTCATATTCTGATACAATTTTTAAATATTTTAAAGCAACTTTTGATTTTTACAATTTTCAAACATTGGTAACGGTGGGAGTCGTTTTTATATTTTTCCAAGGTGACACTTAGTTGTTTATACATTCTCATAGTTACAGAACTTTTACAACGATTTACAATTTTCTTGTATTTTAACACAGTACCTAAATCTTTTACATTATTTTGTAGTAAGAGTTCAGTTTAAGAAACTATTACATATGTGATATTAACAATAGAGCATTTTTAAGGAAACGTATAAAATATATTTTAAATAAAACTGAATTGAACACAGATAAATCTTTCATAGATGAAACAGTTATGGCTTGAAAAAGGTGCAGTCGACTGAGGCGACAAAATTAAATAAATAGAATACGGAAACAGAAATCGACGAAGGAACAAGGATAAGGAACCAACAATAGGCAAATGAAATGTAAAGAACAGATCCGGTACAGAAACACGTGTAAGGAACATCTCTGGAAGGTGATACATAAATTATCACAAAGCAACCGCTGACCTAGAAACTCTAGTATTTTTGTTGTTGAAATATACCCAGATAATTTGGCTAAAGGTGTAATTCCCAGATCGCGTGCAGTCTTCCTTTGTTGTATACCATATTGTTCATTGTTGTGCAAGCTTATAATTAAAACAATGCTTTCCGTTCTATCTAAGCAACATTTTTCAAACGTTCTGAAACAATATGACAAATCTTTAGAAATGCCAATTTTGTACTCATTCTTTTACTACTTGTTACATAAAAATTCCGCTTCATATAAAACCCTAACTACACTTTAAGGTCTTAATTATACACTAACACATCCTATACTTGCACACAATTAACATATTTATTTGTTTACAGGAATGCCTAAATACTAGAGTACTGCATTGGACCACTTTCGCTCGAAAATACTCGATCGAATCTCCCACGCTCGAGCGCAATTCGCTCGAATATATAGGATATCAAATATATTTTAATGGGATAATAATGAGTAAAAATCCATCCTGGTAGTTTCAGCCCATAATCATCTATTCATTTTCATACATTGCTATGTATTGTAAAGATGGACTAAATTACATTTTAACATGAAAATGATGACTATGTTCACATCAGTTTCAATTTCACTGCGTCTTTCATTTCACGATCCATGTTTGAAGGGCCAATACTACAGAAAAATTACGGTTACAAGTGAACTACTGGGTTTCGAGCGTATACTGATCGTTTTGCCTGTTCGAGCGAAATTCGCTCGTGACGTCATGGCCATCGAAGAGATGTTAGTTCCTAACGCTATCTAGCGTCATCCGTGCGAACTATTTGCCGGTCGAGCAAAAAAAGCTCATTGCAGCACTCAACTAAATACCGTCAGTGTATATAAAAGGGCGTTCAATAAGTTTTGCACCGATGGTTATAATATATTTATTACTTGCAATATGATGATGAAATTTTAGGTGAACATACTTTGATCCATGTCACTCAATGTAGCCTCCATCTGCTGTGACGCTTCTCGTCCAATGTTCTTTCCATGCCTTGAATGCACTTTGGTAAAATTCAGGTGGCTGACTTTTGACCATTGTTTCTCACAAGAAATGAGGTCCTTGTCCCTGTCGAATGTTTTCTCCGCAGGTGGGCCTTCAGACGACCAAACAGGAAGAAATCCGAAGGGGCAAAGTCCGGACTGTAGGGAGGCTGAGGAACGACTTCCCATCCCATTTTCATGTTTTTTGCTGTGTCATCATGGCTGTGTGAGGCTTGGCATTCCAATTGCATGCTATGGTATCCGAGTATGACGAAGGAGGCTTTGGGCAGTAGTCGTTCGTTTTGTTCAATCATTATTCACCCATCAATATACTCATGCTTTTCCTGGTCTTTCCCCATAGGGAAGCAAGCACTAACGTCCGACCGGTGAAAGAATAAACTTCACCCAGACATGCTCTTTTGGTTAAATCATGTTCTTTTGGCTAAAGAACGTGTCAACATGCATTATCTACACGTAATCTATACGAAGATTACATAGTATACTGTAGAGAATGCAAACAACAGGGAAGAAGGAAATCCCGGTGGTCTTTGAAAGAGAAAGTATTTTTTCTTCAAACATGTCGATAATCTGGGCCTATAATCAACTTATGACCATCCGACGTAATCGAAGTTATCAAAAAAGGGGAAGAGGGACTACCGAAAGAAAAAAACAACAAATGACAACCATAGTGAAAACTCACATTATTTTTTACACTGACAAGAGGGAAGGCTAAAAATAGTTTCTCGACTTATTACTGCATAGGAAAGTGCATGTGTCTCTAAAGCAGATTTTTCCACGTGTGAAATGGAAATTGAAGTAAGACAAATCTTGTCATTCTACGGACATTGCATTTTTCTGGGTATGTCGAGAGAAGTTTATTTTGCAGTTCAATTAATACGTAGTGAATTGGTTGACTGTAAATAAATACTTTAAAACACTTACCAGGTGTGCCGGTTAATAATTCTTAATTGATCCAAAAGAAAACAAGTATATCTGGGGAGAAAGGTAACAAATGCTTTATTCAAAGTATGCGCCATTGCTAGCTATACATGCCCTTCCAGAAAAATCGTTCACATTTTGAGGTGATCCAGTCAGCAAGCCATTGTTCGACATCTTCGTAGTTGTTGAAGTGTTGCTGGGAAAGTGAGTGAGACATCGATGAAAACAAGTGGTAGTCCGAAGGGACTAAGTCTGGTGCGTATGGCGGGTGGGGCAAGAATTCCCAGTCAAGTGCAGAAATGGTGTGTCTGACGCCTTTCGCTGTGTGTGATGAGGCGTTGTCGTGCTGCAAAATCAATTTTCCGTGTCTTGTCGCCCAATCTGGATCTTTTCCATGGCATGAAGACGATCAGATATGGTTTGGCGACCAACATTTAACTTCTCTGACAGTTGTTGTTGCGTTTGCGTATCGTATTTTCGGCGCCTTAAATTTTTTTCGGCTGGCCCGGACGATCTTTGTCTTTCAAGTCGAAATCGCCACTTTTGAATCGTCGAAATCAACGCACACATGCGTCTTGCGTTAGGACATTGTCACCGTACGTTTCCACAAGGATACGATGGCTTTCATTCGCGTTTTTCTTTTGATTGAACAAGAAAAGCAGGACGTGCCGCACATGCTCCTTATTTGGTTTGAAGGTCGACATGTTTAACCACACAAACCCAATATCACGATCACTTGCACTCGGTTGCACATCCACGGCGTTTTGACAGGTACTGTCCTGGCAACACACTGACGTAACAGTGGAAACTGTGCACCAACCCTTGCTTCCAGCGCCATCCAGCGACGAAATTAAGAATTATTAACCGGCACACCTGGTATTTCCGGACAGTGGAATCCACCTGCTGATACTGGTTGCTGCTTCTAGAACGACAAGCGTGCCTTGCACGGAGAACGCCGAGCGCCATGTTGTCTACGTTCATTACGTAGATTACGTAGTTTACATTGTCTACACGTAGAATGTAGACAATCGTTGTTTACGCGTAGACGCACATCACTGAGTGGGGACCAAAACGGTTACGTTTTGCATAGGAACCCATGTCCGGAAACGTACCATTTCCCCGCTACAAGTAAAACACCACCACAACACACGTTGAGCCCTCCCACTTCTGCTTCTTACTGTACGTTGTTTTTACATAGCTGCAGCGTTCACTTACAAGAAGAGCTCGGTGTCGCGCCGCGACCATTGACTTCAACACAAACACCGTACCTACGTATCATGTTCTGGTACACACGATCACCAACACCTGCTAGTCCAACATCCGCATCTGCCATAACACGCGCCAGCATGGCTTTTGCTGATTCCGATGGGGTCTCGTAAATCAGGCTCTTCATGTGGTCCCACAGGGAATGAATCGAGTGGAGTCAAGTCCGACGAAAGTGCACGACGACTTATTCACTTGCGCCCAAATCTGTGGTGGTCTTTTGCTTGTAGCGGGGAAACCAGTGGCGTAGCGGCCGCCCCGGCAGCCCCGAGGTGTAGGGGTCCCGCAATTTTATGTAATTTCAGAAATTCAACACATACTGTCGGTTATTTTTTTAAAAAATACATAATATACAAAATGTAGGTCAACAATGACAAAATGTCTGCGATAATAAGCAGGGGCGTACTGCCTCGATCAAAGGGTCCCTGGCAACTTAACCTATGGGCCCTCAGAAATGCAGTATTAATTTACTTCCTCGCAGATCGCCTAACATAGGAAAAAAATCCCTCATCTCACACCTTTACAGATATACAGTTTGTCGGAATCTTTTGGAGTATGAAGTGTTTGCAGTTATGAATCCAGTAGGAAGATTCAGTTACTCGGACAGTCTGTTTTCTATTGCCACACAAACAAGAAAACTTGGTAATTCATGAACGTTTACTACTAATATTATTTTTATGTGTGATATTTAAAAATGTATCTTCCCACCAAATATTTTCAAAGGGGGGCCAAGCCTTTTCATATTCAAATAAGAACCGAGACAATTTTCCCACATAGTCCAGACCTGTTAAGTGTTACAGATTATTTTCCATTTTTAGCTATAGTGTGAGTTGGTAGTTCAATTTCCTTATAATTGTTAAACACTTCAAAGGGGTTAGCTAACTGTTGTACGTCAGTTACCCTCTGACGTCATCGATGATATATATTCGTTATAGTATTTTCGAAATTTGTTTTTACTAAGGGGTCCCCCAATATTTTAGTTTTGGGGGGAGGGGCCCAGGCCACTGCGCTACGCCAGTGGGGAAACGAGTTCCTATGCAAAACTTAAACGTTTTGGTCCCCACTACAAGACCTCAAAGTCTGTAATAGGAATTTAGATACACCCTGTATAAATAATACAAGGTCCCTATGCAAACGAGCTCAAGTTTAGCCGAATGATTATTTACTAACGCTCTCGCCTTTGGTTTGAGGGGTCGCAGGTTAGATGCTCGGTGGGAGCTCCAAAATTTCGTTGCTGTCCCAACGTAGTGAGGACAATCGGTGAGCTACTTAAGAACAATGAGTAGCGGGCCTGATAGCCGGAAAACAACGGCAATGGGACTTGATGCGCTGCCCACACATCTCCCTGCGAAATACCTTTTGGAGCGCCCTGACTGTTAAGAGAGCTATGTGCTCTACGGAGTTTAGTTCCTGTGGTTACTATTTTTCTAGTTGGACGCCTTCACCGCCCGCACATTCTGGACAACAAAAGAGGAGAATTCGGCGAGCACTTTCTCACTGATGAAGGAGAGGTGCTAAACCGACTCTAATTGCCGCCCGAACCTTCGACGAGGACGGACGGAAGCAGCTCTGTTGTTCTAAGTGCGCTAACTGTCCCCTGAAAGCTCACTTTCAGTCCTGGCCTTCCCCAAGGCTCAGTCCCTTCAGGAGTCTCCGCTCACGGCCTTCTGACGTCACAGAAGCATTTCTTTCCCTTGGAAGCCGGCTGAATGTCCTTAATCGAGATTCCAGCTATCTGGCGAGAGATTTTGGAAGTAATGCCTGTTCTTCGAAAGAACGAACTTCAAAATTATATTTTTGTCTGTGTGAATTACGCTGATTTGAAAAAGAAGATTATGGCGATTCTGAAGTTGGCAATCTGAATCCGTAGGGGTTGGCAACCTGAATTCTTAGGAGTTGGCAACCTGAATTCTTAGGGGTTGGCAACCTGAATTCGTAGGGGTTGGCAACCTGAATTCGTAGGGGTTGGCAACCTGAATTCGTAGGGGTTGGCAACCTGAATTCGTAGGGGTTGGCAACCTGATTTTTTATGGGTTGGCAACCTGAATTCTTAGGAGTTGGCAACCTAAATTCTTAGGGGTTGGCAACCTAAATTCTTAGGGGTTGGCAACCTAAATTCTTGGGGTTGGCAACCTGAATTCTTGGGGGTGGCAACCTGAATTCTTGGGGGTTGGCAACCTGAATTCTTAGGGGTTGGCAACCTAAATTGTTATAAGTTTGAAACCTGAATTCTTAGGGGTTGGCAACCTGAATTCTTAGGGGTTGGCAACCTGAATTCTTAGGGGTTGGCAACATAAATTCTTAGGAGTTGGCAACCTGAATTCGTAGGGGTTGGCAACCTGAATTCTTAAAGGTTTGGAAACCTGAATTCTTAGGAGTTGGCAACCTGAATTCTTAGGGGTTGGCAACCTAAATTGTTGTAAGTTTGCAACCCGACTACCGTTGGGATGGCAACGTTTGTTCCTTGATGAGTCTAGTCTTCTCCCTTCCTCCATAGCCTAGGACCAGGTGTCATAGTGAGATAGCCCAGGTCTTAGTCTCAGCATACGCCACTGCTGGAAACGTGATGGCTAAATATCTGGGATTTGGTGTTCTTTGTACTTAATATTTTCAATGATTTTATAGATTGTTACGTCATGATTTTTTAAATAACACAGTAAATAAATATAGTTCGTCTTTATTTATGTGCTAGCCAGTGATGTGCCGTAGACTATAAGTTTACGTCTACATGCGTTGTCTACACGTAATCTACGCATAGATCACATTGGGTTGTAGTTTACATAGACTACGTAGACAATTTAAAGTGCATTAAAATTAATTTTCAAGGGTTTCATGAAAAGAAAGTGGCATTTTCAACTATATTGGTTCCTAACGAACTGAAAAGAATCCTATTTACAACAAAATTTCTCTTCTCTTCTATTATCAACTATGGAAGAAGATAAATAGTATGCAAAAGAAACAGATGGCAGTCGTGAGGCAAAATTAGTCCTTTTCCCATAAAACACTAGAATATTTCCTATCTTAGGTTTTTCCTAGGTGAGAAATTGTTCGAATTTGGAAGAAAGAGTATGAAAAGTTTTCCTCACAATCAGCAACTGATACGCAGTATAATTTTGTTTTACTTCCACAGCGCCCTTTGCTAAGTTATCACCTTTCGTCATGTTGTTTGCATAGATTACGTCATCTACGTATATAAAATTGTCTACGTGTAGAATGTAGACTATCGTTGTTTACGCGTAGACGCACATCACTGGTGCTAGCCATATACCCATATGTATGCCATTATTATTGAAAAAAATATTTACATCAATATTAACTGCGGAAAATAACATCTTGCAAATGTAGCTCATTTTGGTCCAGACACTGCTGCAGCCGTTCGGTGAAACTTCTAATCGGAGCATGGTGGCTGAAATGCCATCTACTGAAGAATGGATTCCCCTCCCATGACCCCACCACACGACGCCACGCAATAACAAAACAACAATCGGCAGGTTTTTTCTTCCCCAGAAAAGAGAAGTTTCAGCGATTTACTCCATCAGTGTGTGGATCAAAATGGGCGCCATTTGCAAGATGTTATTTTCCGCACTTCATGTTGGTGTAAATAATACTTTTTTCAATAATAATGGCATAAATGTGGCTATAAGGCTAGCACATGAATAAAGACGATCTTTTTTATTCACTGAGTTATTTCATTTTAGAAATAATCCGGTTTTTCTGCCCCATACAAGGAGTGCATAATAATAATTATGAATTGACCGGCCCCCGTGGTGGAGTGGTTAGCACTTCGCGCTACGACGCCAGGGGTCCCGGGTTCGAATCCTGGCATGGGCATGGATGTTTGTGAGTGTCCATTCATCAGTTTCATCATATCATCACTCATCCCCATCTTCGTACATTAGCCAAAAGTGGCACAAGAAGCGAAGTAAAATAAAGGAAGTCAATCAATCAATAATTCTGAATTAATGCAATATTTTATGATATTAGAATATCAACGTAAGTCACTGGAATTTTCGAAAAACTCCAGCTGAAACTTAAAGTTTCCAAGCTCCCAACGAAGAATATCCATTGTAACAAGTACCATCCACATCTGGAAGACGTCATTGTGCTTTGGGATCACATCACTCACCGACCACAAGCAGGAAAAACTCGGAAGTCGAGTCATCCTGTGGCACCTTCGCCCTGCAGAAGAGGTGATTGATTTTTTTGGTCTCGTACCTGGCGACTGAAAATGGTGCATATTGTCGTGATGGGGGAACGGGGGGGACAAAGGGGTGAAATCCAGCGCCAGGGAGGCGGGCCTCCCCAATCCGAGTCTCTGCGGCGTCTCCTTTCCCAGAAGCTCCTCATCGACCACGGCACGGACGACGCCCCCCGCAGGTCTTCGGGCGCCGGGGGGTCAAATATTCAGCTCCTTTTTTATTGTCTGAATCGCAATTAAAATTGAGGCTGAAAAATTCACGCGGCGTCACCGAGCGGAAAGCGCGGGTGGAGGTACTCCTCCCCTTCAACCTTAATAATCCCCAAATGACATTTTTTATTTACTCTTTTTTAGGTGGCCGTGTAGGCCGACCGTCACATATTCAAATCTCCAACAATGAGATGCGGTTTCATTGATCTTACGTTTAACAACGCGCGAAGCCCTTCCCACAATTCTTTCTGCAAGGTTGTCCTACAGCGTCAGTTAGAGAAGCTCATATCGACCCGCGTTTTACGTATAAATGTATTATTATCAGAGATAAATGCATTTTGCATCTTTATAGATGCATTCAGGGACGTACCTACAATATATATTTCTAGGAATCCGAATCACGTGTTGATAAATTGATTTAGTTTATTTTGCTTCGCATTTCTGTCACTTTTGGCTAATCGAGATGATGATGATGAGTGATGACATGATGAAATTGATGAAGGGACACTCACAAATAAGACCCATGCACAGGCCGGGATTCGAACCCGGACCCTTGACATCTAGCGTGCACGTGTCTCAGAAATAATAAAAATACATGTTTGCAATTAAGATATACAATAATAAGTATATTCATAATAATATTTATTAATATATATAAATAAATTATACGTGTATTATTTTTAACAAAAGAGAATCAACAATAGATTTTTTCAATGTTACATTGTTGTAACATAGCAACTGTGAAACAAGCAATCTGTTTTTATTATTATTTTAGATGAAGTTACTATGTTACAACAATCTAACATTGCTATAACTGTATCTTTAATCAAACTAAGAATAAATGTCTGATGAAGGGTGCGTGTATTCTCCTGAAACGTCACGACGAAAAACTGTGTTTATATGCTTGTAACGGCTGTACTGCACAATCGACCCTTGTGTTTTACCACTTCGGCGTAAAAATAAAATATGTTCACTCGCAGTACTTAATTCGAGCTTCGATTTGGCACTGTGCATTTTTCAATTAGATGTTCCTGTTCTATGAAATAATAGAATAGCTTCTTTCTTGTATTCACATTCATGTTGTAAACACACAGTATTGCCAGGTCGAACTTTGGTTTTGAACGTGGATATAGATGCTAATTTCCACTAGGATTTAACTTTCTTTATTTTGTGTTTTCATCCATATTTATGGTTTTCATTTTATTTTTGGATATTGAAGTTCCTATTTTTTAATAGCTGTAAATTATTTTCGTTATTTTAAATTGTTTTCCTTCAATTTGTTTGGGAAATACGTAATATCGCAAACTGACACAGCTGAAAGTACACGATAATAGAAGCAAAGAGTCTCAGTAAACAAGGGTCTGCAAACGAGCCTACAAAACAGAACATTTCCGAGAGGTGCCGTTGTAATCAAACAGAACATTTCCGAGAGGTGGCATTGTAATCAAACAGAACATTCGCACACATTATTAGCATTTTACCAACTAGGACGACGTTTACAAACAATGAAGTCAGTGGTGGTTTGTAATCACACATTCGCGATTATCTCGAAAACGGCTCGTTTGCAGACCCATATTTACTGAGACATTTTTGCTTCTATTATTATGTACTTTCACCTGTCAGGTTGCGCTATTACTTTTGAGACACCCTGTATATGTTTTTTTGTTATTTTATTGTTCAAGGTTGTCTGATCGGTGTGCGATAAAGAAGACCATGACTACTTTATCGCACAACGTGAGGACAACCTTGGGTTGTAACATTTCTCGAGGAATGCCTACATTGTTAGGTCCATAAAGTCTCGTTCTCTTAGTATAAATACATTGTAAATGTATTATTTATGCTAGGACAACTTAACCCAACAAGCCTAAAATAACAAATTAGGCATTTAACTTACATCTTCACGCAAATTATGCTCATTATATTTCATTTTTAATGGAGGTTCCTCAAACTAGAAACTTACAATTGTTTCCTCACCATAAATCCTACATTTCTGGAATCCTTGCTTCATTCCCTTTCCAACGATGTATCATACATATTTCTATTAGGAAGGGTCGATTCGACATCCTTACCCTTGTAACAACCGTAGACTACAAGAGAAAAAATACTCATGATAATGTTAATGTGCATTTAAATACCCTGAAAATAGTGCAACGTCTGTGCACGAGCATCTAGATCCCACAAAAATGTATTTTGCAATCTGTTTGGTCGCTTCTAATGATCCGAGGAAACTTGTAATGGCCATCCGAACGCAGTGTTGTGAAAACGAAATCATTGTTCCTTAAAATGCTACTAACAAGGGGAACAACAAATCGCAGATATTTGAGGGGCAACGTGCTTCCCTTTATTTACTCGCGAGAGTTAAACAGAAGCATTGGATGTTTGCATTGAGGTCACTGAGCAGCTTACACAGTGATCAATCCAACCGTTGCGATACTTGATTCAACACGGCCTGTTGAGCCCCTTTCAAGTTTTTATTCGTTGCAATCGCCGGCCCGTGTTTACACTCGATGATCGTAAGGCCAGAGAATTCCCCTCCTCAATTAGATGTTTGGCCGATAATGCAAATTCACGGTAAGTTTCGTCTTGCCCAGTTTGCACGTTTGGTTTGCCTTCAATTTCTGATTTCTGGATTTTCATAAAAGAGCACCAGTTGCGCTAGTAAGCATGTAAAATGCTTCAATAGAGATTTTCCCTGCATGTGTATATATCTTATCAAATTGGGTGCCATAGGAATTATGGACTGTGTTTTTTTGTTGCTTTGAGCTTTTATTGGTGTGGTGAAGAGTTCTTAAGTAGCAGATACTTTGGCAAAATATGCAGCGAATCAAACAATCCAACGGCCGCTTTCAATAAAGATTCCGTCCGTAGTTTTGGAATCACACACTAGAAAAATACTATTTACTGACTGGCAAAGCTTGTGTACAAATATTGGCACTCAATGCGGTAAGGCCTACTATTCTATACAAGAAAGAATTCCAAAGGAATGTTGGTTTAAACAGATTCAACTCTCCCGGAGTTCCCTCACAACTATAATGCGCTGCAGGTTAAATCGCACTATCGCCGCAGCTCACCTTTACAAGAAGAATTTAGTGACTTCACCAGTTTGTTTGTGCAATGAATATACTGCAACTCCAAACCACATTATATGTCAATGCAAACTTTATGAAACTTTCAGAGAACCATTTTTACAGGAATTGTCCAGGAGTGGACATCAAGCGCCACTGACACTGCCTTGTTTACTGACTTCACCTTCATCCTCGGTAATCTATATTCTTACAAAATATCTTAATAAGTCTAATATAATTCTGTAAAAGTGTAATGAAATTTGGAAACTATTTATTATGAAAGGAATAATTGTGAGTAAATATTATGTGCATACATGTATATAATACCAATTGATAAATTGTTAACTGGTGCATGGATTTTGTCCACAACCAATAAATATTTTATAAAAAAAACGAGTTCTTAAGCTGAATTGTAAAGAGACTGTGATTTCATGAAATCAATTGAAATTACACATACTAGTATTTTTCTTGATAAGATGTAAAATATACTTCTTTATCTTAGCAAAAACTTGATTTCATTTGAATAACGAACGAGACAGTATTTCCCATACCATGAGAGACATAAAGTGAATGCTGCGAGTTCTCACGTGAACATGCTTTTTTGTGTTTCATTTAAATAATGTTCTGTGGTTAAAATAACATGTCAAGAATGAATGACAAGACATAAAGGTACACTGAGATGGACGAAGGGACAATCATAAATACAAATGGAACTCGGAGGTCACGGGTTCGAATCCCGGCCAGGACATGGGTGTTCTTTGTCAGTGTCCCTTCATCAGTTTCATCACATCATCGCTCATCTTCATATTCGCGATTAGCCAAGAGTGGCAGAGGAACGACGTGAAATAAACCATATCAATATCCAAAAATGGATCACGGGTCTCACAGAGGATTATACTGTCTGATAGCTCTTTTGTCTAAAAAATGCAGTCCGAGGTGTACTACGTGGAAGGGATGTTGATATTTGGTAGTCACCCTTACTTACACCCTCTTGTCGCTTGCCACTTCCTTCTGAAAGCTCCCTAAGCGTTGTGAATTTTAATGACTACACAAAAAAGAACTTAATTTTGCACGTGGACACATGCTAACCCCGAAATAAAATTATCTCATTGTTTATTTTGAGAAACTCAAGGTTAAAATAGTTGGTCACTGAAGGAGATATCTCGGAATGACTTGCAGTTTGTTTCAGGAAGAAATCAACGATAGAACACGTGATATAATCAAATGATGAATCGACAGCCATTAACTTTGAACTTCCATTCGCGATACATTAAGGCGACTTTCGTAAGTCACGTGCTTTGTTTCTGTCGGATTGGAGTGGTTATTGTTGGTTTATTTATACCGTCAGGTTATCCTCGATGTAGAATTTGAGAGGATGAAGAATGGATGGGTGGAAGTAAACGCAATAACAGTCATGCCTCCTTTAAAAATACTATACCAGCAATGTGTGCTTAGAAGACATGTGGGTGGATTTTACAGGGCCCATAATTGATTGATTGGTTTGATTTATTTTGCTTTTCTGCCAAGGGTCCCGTGTTCGAATCCCGCTCGGGCTTGGTTGTTTGTGAATGTCCATTCATCAATTTCATCACTCATCCCCATCTTCGCAAATTAGCCAAGAGCACAAAACGCGAAGTAAAATAAACTCAATCAATCAATCAATTTTCTGGCCCTTTTGACTAATCGTGAAGATGACGAAGTTAATGCAGGAACACTCGAAAAGAATAGCCGAGCCTTGGCCGGGATTCAAACCCGGGACCCTGACGTCGTAGCGCGATGTGCTTTTTTCACTCTTGGTGATAATTATTTTTATCATCCTTTCCTCTCCTTGTTATGTCTATTTTTCTTCCCTACTCTCTCGATCATCTTTTGCTTCTCTTCTTTCTCATTCTTTAGTTTCTTTCATTTCTCTGCCTGCTTGTCCCTTTTATTTCTGTTCTTCTCTTTCCATCTTTCATTTTCCCTTCTCCTTCTTTTGATAGATCTGTTACGTTTTTCTCCCTATCAATCTCTCTTTCAGGGTTGCTTAATTCATTTCTCCTTTTATTCGGTTGCCCCTTTCCCTTCCCCCGTTGTAGTCCCGTTTCACCTAATCAGTGCAATGCAATCTAACCTGGTTGCCATTTTAGGCGAAACGGGATATCCCCTTTCGCCTAATCCCATTTCGCCTAAAGTGGTTGAAAGGGAAATATTTGAAATGAGGGAAATTTAACGGTCTCTCAACAGAGAGATACGTGCTCTGTTGTGAATATTAATCCTTAGCTCTCCTTGATATCACGCATCTGGTCCAACGATTGGTCCAGCCAATAGAAAAACAGGTTAGGTTAGGTTAAGTGCATAATTATACTTAGTGTATATATTATTTTATCTTATAGAAAATACAACAAACGTCCCCGGCTGCTGGAATGTGTGACAATCCAAATTTTTAGTAACAACACCCAGGGACGGCGCCAGGGGTGGGCACGGGTGGGCAAGCGCCCAACCAAAAAATCCTGTGCCCACCCGATTGCCCACCCAATCAAATTCAATAAGTACATATACTTGGAGATACATGAATAATTCGATAAATAAGTGTATTCTGGTGTTCATAACATGTATATTTTACTTGTGAATATTATCTATGCTAGAAATATTCACATATTATCAACCCATAAAAAGCCAATTTTGTCATTAGAAAGTGAAAGTAAATACTAGAGCTATTGAAACAAAAACTGTGATCAAATGAATACTTCCATGATTAAAAGCAGTTAGTAGGCTTAGGAGGCTCAAAATTATGCAGGGTATGATCAAGATTATATCAGAATTTAGGTTGAACTTGAGGACTGCAGCTCCGGGCCTCCACATACGTATATAAATCCCGGCCTGGGTATGGTTAAAATAATCTCTAAATAAACAAATAAATACATCATCTTAGCGTTACTTCCACCGGCAACACAATACATTATTTTGACTTTTTAATTATTATTATTAGAATAATTTAATCAAGAAGACTTAGATGGGCAGGCCATGTGACACGAATGGCAGAGGAAAAAAATAGTTTACAGGATTCTTGTTGGGAAACCTGATGGTAAGAGACCAGTAGGAAGGCCAAGACGAGGATGGAGGGGTAACGTTGAGATGGACCTAAAGGAAATCGGCAAGGATCGAAAAGATTGGATTGATCTTGCCCCGAATAGGGACGGATGGAAGGCTTCTGTTGCTGAAGCCATAAACCTAGAGAGTATAATATAGTTTTAATTAGCTCTGCATTAAAATTCCAGAAGTGTCCCTTTTTTTATTTCATTACAATTTTTATATACTTCTTATCTTCAAATATCAATATGGTATGCGAAATATCAACTTTATATTCATTTTACTAATAAGAAGGAATCACAATAATCACTACAATACTGCAGTGAATAAATTTTAATAAACCAGTAATGTATGGAAAAAGCTACAGAATTATTCAATTGCTAATGAGTGGCTTATCCTATTTAGAAATCCTCGTTCCATACATAAATTTTGCCACATGAATCAGCCGAAAATGTCAACAGAATCTGTAGATGCAGCTGAAGTAAAGAAAAAAGTTATGTCACGAAGTATCCAGAAGACGATTTTATTAGTTTGTTTTTAAATCCACTTTTATGCTCAGATAGGCTAATCGGGACTAAACCTACAGTTTAACGTGGAACCAGTGTGCATTGTGCTTCCACCAGAGGAGGGGGGAGTCGAACACAGGACGTCTTCATTATAATGCGACAGCGTTATGCCTTTGGGGAAAAATATACAGAAAGAACTCGCACCAAACGTGGCATTTTATCACCACAGAAGGTGCGTCCATTTTAGAAGGGTGATTGCCTGAAGCAAATAGTTGAGACTTTGGGAAAACAACATCATTGTTCACGGAATTAGCTGCCTTGACTTGATCCACTAATGAAACGCTGTGCAATTGAAACTACCATCTCAAATTTCTAAGAGGTATGAACTAATGCAACTCCATTTTTGGAACAGTAAGTTGTGGTTGATTTGTTATATTTAACCTTTAAACAGCCGAGCCGGTTTTCGAAAGTAACCCCTCTCTCGCCGCGGCCTTTGCACGCGATTTTTAAATTTTTACACTTATTTCAGAAAAACCTTATATCTCGGATACTATTTGAGCAATCTACTTCGGATAACTATTGTTTGAAAGCAAAAACATCAGAGCACGCGACCGTGTACAATTCAGAAAGCCCAAGTGAGAAAAACGGGGTTGGGAGGGGCCAAGTCCCAAAATTTCAATGAAAAAAAATCTGGCGTTCGCACCCTCTTCTCCCGTTATTTTGGAAAAAGGGCGCAAACATTTGCATTGTTTTCAAAGAGTAGACCTTTTGCAACAAAGCGAAACTTGTTTCAAGTTCTAGTTCTCATACAAGCTGAAATATGAAGCAATATGTACAATTTGCATTTTGGCTAAAAATAGCTAATTTGCATATTAGAGAAAGGGGGAGGGGGGGTGGGTTTTCTTCCACATGACATTTCAATATCTTGTCTCAACATCTGTCAGCGTTTACAACCTCACATAAAGTATGAAGGTCCTAAAAGCACGTGAATGTTGTAATCCGCACCATGGGTCATGTATGACCCATTGGCTGTTTAAAGGTTAAGTCATTTTTCTGCTAATTTTGATAATGACGACGATAAGGTTCAATGGTGATTAGATTAAAGTTACGAGGGGGCGAAAACAAACACAACCTGACACTCAAAATACAAACCCTCATAAATTATTACTTTGACAGTGGTTCCAAGCACCAGGGACTCGTTGCCTGAAAAATCAAGTTTCCAGGGTGTGCTGCACAGGATAGAGGTTGACATTCTAGTGTGTTCGAAATGGTCACGCCATGCAACCCAAGTCATTATGAAAAATAGATGAATTATTACTGGCACGGTGATCAACTTCGATGAATTCCTTGTGTCCTAAATCATTTTGTCACCTCAAAAAATATGTTCATGTAACCAACCATACGTGTATTGCTTCTCCCGCATTAGTAACATGACAGTTCAGAAAATGAATAACAACTTAGCTAATAATCTCTTCAATTCTGAACAGATTTTTCGATCTTACTTGTTTGTGAGTGATATTCTGTCAAAATAGCCTTTCATTAGCCTAGGAATACTTCATGGATAATGAACAGAGAATTTGATTTCCGGGTGTGTTTTAAATCATTCCTAATAAGACGTTCATTTTAATCCAAACATTCAGTGGCGGCGATTAGGAGAACCGGGAAGTGGGGGTTGCGGTTCCCTCGCCAAATTTTCCCACTTTTTGCCCCTGCACTATGGCCTTTTTATGCTAAGCCTTTTCTACCAAGAAAGAGTATATTGTCCTTGCCCCTCAAATGTTGGCACCCAATCGCCGCTACTACAAACATTCAGATAGATTTCTCAGTTGTACAAACCTTGTAAGCTAAGAAAAGTGACTCCCAAGGAGTAAGAATACTCTTTCAGTTAAAAACTCATACGATGAAAATACTATGCTCAGGAACATGCATTTAAATTACGAGAAACTGCACGATTGTCTACCATCGCACTTTCTATCATTGTCGCCGAATACATAAAATCAAGTATGTGCCTTGTATTTGTAACACAAGCTTAAATCTAATTCAAATTTATTTCACAGTATTAACATGCATACATTAGAATGTATGGCTGGGGTATGGCTGCGCATGTGTAAACACTTCCTTGTGTCCATCAGAGACAAAACGAAAGGAAATGGTACAAGATGCGGGAATAGATTAGAACAGAATAAGGAGGAAAACAAGGAAAAGAAAAAGAAGTAAGAGGAAAATCGGGAGTGTAAGAGAGAGGGGGATACATACGTCTTACGTACACATGCATGGTCTTACATATATACTGCCCACCCTAATCTATCAATAAGGAGCTTCTGCCCACCCGGTCGAAAATTTCTGGCGCCGTCCCTGACAACACCTGACGATTTTATTTGGCTCATGTCACTGTTCCTAATTATACTGCGTTTGTTACAACCTGTCCCGTTTCCCGCGCTAGCGATCGCTCGACAGTTTCGGTGCCAATGAGAAACGAGGAAAAAATCCTCTGCTGGGCAGCGAGGAGCGAATGGGAGCCACAAGAGAGGCCCTTACGTAGAGGCTGTTGCGACGTTGCGTATTTTAATTGGCTGCCTGGCTTTGACTTTCCCCAGCACGGAGAAAAGCCAGCGACCAGCTAGCACGGGAACCGGGAAAGGTTGTAACAAACGCGGTATAGTATCGGCATATGTTCGGAATTGTTTGGTGTTTACATTGATCACCGTCAAAATTTCCCTCACTTGCAATATTCCCCTTCAAACCGGTTTAGGCGAAATGAGATACCCCATTTCGCCTAAAATCACGGACAGCTGTCAGATCTGATTGACAGGTGCTGATGAGTCATTAGGCGAAACGGGATTCCATCCTCTTCTCTCATGCCTCTAACTTGATTTCTGTTGTTTTTCCCTCCCTGTTGTTTCTTTCTCTTAAAGCATTGCTATTTTTACGATGTCTCATTAACATGACATGTTAACCACTATCGGGCCTTCCCGATGGCGTAGCGGTGTCGAACCCACGACATCTTGCTTAAAAGACTATGGCGTCACCATTACGTCATATGGGTGCCTCATAGGTGTCGTGCCGTTTGCGCCGAGCCATTTGCGCTGAGGGTTCTTATCGATTCATTTCCGCCGTGACATGTCAAGACCATCCTTGGCTGGTTTTCCCACAATCCAGAGTGTCATCACCGCCGCGCGCACGTGTGTTTCTGACCACATGGGGCATAGTGCATAAAGTGGACTTAAAACATAAAATCAAACGTATGTTTATGACGTTACACGCTGAAATGTTAAACCTATCCACAGAGTCAAATATGAATTTTCTTTACTTATTTCAAAAGACGTTACACAGGATTACTTGTATCAATTTTATTCCACAGCACAAAATACATAAATCAGCATCAGCCTATTAACTATTAATCATTTATCGTTAATCGTCAAAAAAGCATTGCAAATACAGTGTTTTTTTTGCAAACATTATATAAGTAATAGCTACGTGTATAAACACAATATTTCGATACACTTGCACAAGAACAGTACAAACGTTATTTGAATTCTTGTAGGTATGCAAGTGCTCGAAGTCATCCTCGAAGATCGCCTGAGCTTCTGTACTTCGAAAGAACACACTCAACACATTTGTCCATTTCCATGTATTGATGTTTTCATATTCTCAGCCATCTTGTCGTCTCTTACAAATCTCAGTTTACATATATACTAATTTCCCAATGTAGATCCCTCATATATACTTTCATCTTACATTAATTTACCAATCACCTTCCTTTTCAATCGAAGATAAACACAGCTATAGCTGGGCAACGTCATAAACACACGTGTGCGCGGCGGTAATGACACTCCGGATTGTGGGAAAACCCACCAAGGAATGTCTTGACATATGTCGCGGCGGAAATGAACCGATAAGAAGCCTCGGCGCATATGACTTGGCGCAAGGGACACGGACTCGGCTCATATTCTTAAATGTCAAAGTCTTGGTTTAAGCCCACTTCATAAGATAATCAGTACTAAAGTGTAAATCACCAACCCTGAGACCTTCTGTAAACAAACGGTCTCACCGATTCGATGTATCACTCCGCGTCAGCTGATTCATGACCGCAATAATCTGTTGTTACACTCATAGTTCGCCGCACCTATTCATTTTATATAAGAGCCTCTGAATGTGAGAACCCGTTCTCAAAACATCAGACGAATATGCAGCCGCATACATTGTTACTCTCCCGGTCATTCTCTCTTTCATAACCCTTAAAACTGCAGACACTGACACACCACTGCACTGGGATACGAACTTAACCACTTCATTTACTGGTTTCTCAGGATACCACTAACAGAACGTTACATAAATATTGTGTAGAATCTGTTTCTCGCCCCTTTTCAAAGGCTGTCCTTGCTGGTGCTTTGAAAACAAGCTCTGAGAACACGGAGACTTTCCCGCACGCATAGTACTCGGCATGTTATTTTTCTAAAGATAATTCAGGCAATATTACTAAGTTGCACTACTTCCTTGCTGTTCACATGATTATTTTTAGAAAATAACCAATGTTATAAAATATCATTATGTACACAAATCTCTAAGCTCATTGAAAGTTACAATGCATATTACTACAAAATGTTCACACTTATCTTGCCTTGCCATGTCACCAAGTTATTTAACGAAGTGCACTATATTTGGCGGAACAAAAATCGTTATTAGGATGCTTGTCAAAGTTTCCAACCGCAATAAATTTACCAACTTTCTTTGTCTTGTCTTGATCATCATCATCAACATATTTATTGGATTTACAGCATTGCATATGGCTGTTTATGCCCATTATATATTTTATTTACGTAAGATACAATTTACATAAAATCTACAAACAAATTTCAAATATATGTTGTTGTTGAGTTGGTGTTTTAAGTCCACTTTACGCAAAGTAAGGCTAATCGGGACTGGACTTACAGTTTAAAGGGGGATCCGAACCACTTGCGCCTCCACCAAATTTCAAATACACTCCTATCTATATCAAACCTTAGAAATATACATTACCATGTTATATCATTTTGTCTAAAAAAATGCAAGTAAAATATATTCAATTCACGTGCAAGAAAGAAGCCAAATTTATGAGAAATGATTTCTGGTGCAAAGAGTTAACCATAAAAGTGAAGCAATAAGTACAAAAGAAAGAGCATTGGGTTTAAAGTGAGACGTCATTTGCGCAGCGTATCCCATACTATTATTTTACTTCTATGAGTTTGCAATGCTTTCTGCATGCACGTGCTTTTGTTTACAGAAGCTCTCGGGGTTGGTAATTTGAACTTTAGGCATACAGCATAAAGTGGGATTTGAACCACTATGTTCCTCCACGGGATATCGAACTCGGCACCCGTTGTTGACAACGAATTGAACAAATATTAACTCTTCTGCGTACTGCATAATGTTTGTACATCAATATCTTAGCGGAGATATCCTGTCCTCGAAACTAATTGGAATTGTATGTTTCGCAGCTGAAAATACACAGAATGCTTATCGGCCAGATAAAGCTTGTTTGACAAATAGGCTCGTTCGACTCCGTCTCAGAATTTAAATTTCGGAATTCCCAGTTGACACTTTGCACTGCTTTCTAATTTCCCGTTCGAAGCAGGGGAAACCCAGACACACCTTTTAGAAAATCTGGAGGTAACTGTATATGGGATGGTTTTTACCTAAGGTTGACAGCAGTGGCGCAACCACAGGGGGGGCAGCTCCCCAACTTTCGACGGAAGTCAATTTTACGGGCGGCGAACGTTGACGGTCAAGAGCACATGCAGGGGGCACAGAGGGGCAATTTCCCCCCTCGATTTCAAATTTTATACAAATAAAAATAGCGTAAAATTTTCTTGCTCGCTTCGCTCGCAGTATAATGGGTTTTCTGTAAAGTATTTAAATAATATGTGTTGTATATATGTATTGAATAAACTTTGAATACGTACACAATCTAATGTTAGCATATTGCATATGTATTTTCTTATTTTATGTCCCTCCATGTTGCTTATGTGTAAAACGTATCTTGTACAGTAACGGACACTGCCGGCTTGTAACGATTCCATGGAAAGTCAATGTATCCATTACAAGCCAGCAGTGTCCGTGACTGTACATGAAAGTTATACATGTTATATGTACAAAAATAATTATCTTCAGAAATCATCATTAATTTTCTGTCATTCAAAAATACAGTTTGTGTGCTTGTTTTCCATTATTAGCCAATATGAAATTGAACGTGTTGAAAGAATATTTCAAATTGTTTGTTCAAAACAGCACCGACTTCTAACACATTTTTGCGTAATTTATGAGGATAATAACGTATTTGATACTACTACTACTACCACTAGTAGTAATAATAATGATAATAATAATAATAATGTCATTATTATTATTGTTATTAATATTATTATCGGTACGTTTATCCTGGTACTATGGTACCCCCCCACACAAAAATTCATGGTTGCGCCTCTGGTTGACAGGGGCTGTACCTAGATCAGAGTAGGGATTTCACGTAACGGTTGTAACGCGTAACATTTTCGGTATTTGCATTTTGTACACAAAAAAACCCAAATGTGCCAACTGACACTAATACGAGGTGACTAGTAAGGAGCGTGTAGTCCCGTATTGACTAATCCCTTTCGCCTAATTACTTATCAACACAAGATGATGATAATAAAAGTTGATGAATCTCCCAAGCAGCCCGCCTCCACCCGCATACATTCGAGGGTATGCACTTGTTGCCCCATTTTACTTCGCAAATATATTTATTATTTACAAGGAAAGAAAAATAAAGTGTTTTATGATACATAAAAAAAGTAAAGTGCTCCCCTGTGCATAGCACCACGCCATGAAGGCGTATAGGGGGTGTAGGGGTAACGCCCCACACTTTCTTGATCCGGTCGTGAGTGGGGGTTATGTGATCAGCATCACGCCCCTGACCGCCTTTACCCCTCAGGGTTTCCCCCAGGTACCCATGTTATTCGACGCTGGGTAATCCATCGTTAGAAAAGTTTCCGGATTTGAACCGGCCGGGGATCGAACCCGGGACCTTTAGAATGGTAGTCAGACACGTTACCGACTTTTTTTTCTTCTTTTCTTTTTTAAAAAAGAATACCCCTACGCGGTGGTATTCCCCGTCATTCACACTTTTTTTTTCAACTTTTAAACTTTTCAATTTTGACAGTATTCTCAGTTTTTCATGTTTGGACAAACACAAATACCCATGCCTTACCCGGGACTCGAACCCGGAACCCCTGGCGTTGCAGCGCGCTGTGCTAACCACTCTGCCACGGAGGTCGACACCGACTGAGCCACCGCGGCCACATACAATTATGTAACATTTAGTCTTACGTTTTACATTTAATGCGTGTGTTATTTTAATTACGTAATGCGATTTGTAAACATGATGTATATAATACAGAACTGAATAGTATATTATAATAATAGAGTAGAAATGTATATAATACAGTAATATAGTGGAATAGTTATTCGTAATGAGGACAAAATACATTACAGTAAGGACTGGTATCTATAACACTTGACAGTGCGTGATACTTTTGTTAGATTAGTTAATCAATTAACTTGAACATTAACATGTTTTTTCAACATACATATATGTACTGTGTATACATCCACACATTTTTGTTGATTACGAGATTGCTCTAACGTTCCTTTTTGTCGAAGCTAGGAATACCACGTCACGGTAGCTGCCCAATCACCGTGCGCGGTAGAGTTATGTGTCTCTCCTTTATATTACAGCTGCTATGAGCCCTCTCAGGACGTGATATTGTAAAATATAAACCATATGTTATCAATTGTATTCGTGCAACTAATAGCTTAATTAGCAATGGAAAAATGGTTAATTATGTGTGGGTAAAATCACACCTTAATATTTACGGAAATGAACAAGCAGACAGATATGCAAAACAAGCTGCTCAATTGAATGAAACAATCCAGTTACCATTGCATTACACAGATCTTTGGCCGAGGGTTAAGAAGAAATTTTTTGAAGACTGGAACTTATGGTGTAATAATTCATTACAAAGTGTTGGTGAAAGTTATCGTCCTTGTGTTGATTACACCAGGAAAAAATCTTGGTTTTATAATTGTAAAGGTTCAAAAAATGAAATTGTTTTAATAAATAGACTAACAAGTGGTCACGCGAGAACATATCATCATTTTTAAAATACACATTTTAAAATCGCCGAATTGTGACGGTGGTTATTTAAGAGATGATGCTCAATATATTATTTTGGAATGCCCAATTCTCTCAGAAAAAATTAAGTCTTTATACAAAACATTATTAAAAAGTAATGTTCCTTTTCCCATTAATATGACATCTATGTTGTATGCTCGAGATGTTAGAATTGGATATGTTATACTTGCTTTTTTGAGAAAAGCTGATATAAAATTATAATATATTTCTGTTACTGAATGAGTTAATGTAGTTATATAAATTGTATTTAAGAGCGTTTTTCAAATGTGTGTGTAAAATTTATATTAAAAAATGTTTCTTATGTACTTATAATGTATGCTGGGCATAAACAGCCACCTGTAAAGCTGTAAGTCCAATAAAAATTTGTTGAGTTGTTGAGTTGTAAAATATAAAAGATTATATTTTGCCAAAGGTTATTGCTGTTTTATCATTAAAGAACACTCAAAGCGATACAATGCCCCTTTTCTCTCTTTCAAATCTTAACACTCTTTTAACCTTTTGAGTCCCAAGGCCATTTTCACATGTAAGCCTCTCTGTCCCGCAAATTTGAGCAAAATGCAGAGTTTCAATTAAATGAGTGTAGATCGGAGACTATTTGCCCTAGAGATGAGTGATATACCGTTGTACGCGGAATGAACCAGAGATTCAGACTATATGAAATTTATGCAAATTCGGCGTATATGTGGCGGGGGGAGATGGCTAACTCTCAAAATTCCAAAATTTCGGAAGAAAAAAAAATTGGTTCCCCACCCTCCCCCCAAGAAAAAAGTACATGACAGTGTCGACATGCACATCGAAATGATCGCTGACATGTAAGGAACACAAAAATATTTGCATTATTATCATATGACCAATGTAACTTGAGTTGTCCCCCAAAAGGAATGGCCGGCACGCCAATGATTCAAGCTTCAAAATGCAGCGGTACCTTGAAATGGCTATAGCTCAGAAACTAAATTCCCTAGAGATATGAAAGATATACCGTTGTACGCAGAATGAATCGCAGATTCAGACGATATATAATTTTTGCATATTCGGCGTATATATGGAGGGGGAAAGGGGGAAATCCCCTGAAAATATTTTTTCTTTAAAAAAAAAAGGGTTTCGCCCCCCCCCGCCCCCCCGAAAAAAAATATGAAAAGTTCAAAATGCACATAGAAATTATCGCTGGCATGTGAGAAACAGAAAAATATTTGCATCATTGTCGTATGACCAATGTAACTTGAGTTGTACCCCAAAAATAAATGGTCGTCACGCCACTGATTGAAGCTTCAAAATGCAGCGGTACCTTGAAATGACTATAGCTCATAAACTAAATTCCCTACAGATGTGAAAGATATACCGTTGTACGCAGAATGAATCACAGATTCAGACGATATATAATTTATGCACATTCGGCGTACATAGGGAGGGGGAAAGGGGAGAAATCATCTCAAAAATACTTTTCTTATAAGAAATGGTGTTTCCCCCCCGAAAAAATGTCAAAATGCACAAAATGCAAAATTTATGCAAATTTGGCGTATATATGGAGGGGGAAGGGAGAAAACCCCCAAAAATTATTTAAAAAATTGTCACTTCACCCAAAAAATTTCCTCGCACTTGGGCACAAAACGACACCTACGCACAACATTTGCGGACGAAAAGCTAGAACGCAGTGAAAAATGAGCGCCGATTCTTGCAGCTGCTTGAAATTCTATTTTTAGACAATGCAGGGTAACCCCTGTCGCAACTTGTGGACACTTGTGCTAAAAAAAAAAAACAAAGGTTTCCTTCAGCGCGCTTCGAAATTCCATTCTCACAACGCAGATTCAACAACCAGTCTTCCCCCTCCCCCACCTCCTGCTTGCACCCTCACGGGAAACTTTCATTTTGATTTCGGATACTGATAAAGAAGTTTCCTTCGAATGCAGTTAACGGGCCGGAGTGAAAAAGCATTGCTTTAGAACAACAAAGCCGTCTTCCTTTGTCGGCAAAAATTTGACCTGAAAAGAGACGCAAAAGAGAAGTCCCTTTTCCCGCCTTTTCACCTCCATTTTCATGAAGAAAAAAAAAAGGTGCAAGAAACATTTCTGTTAAATACATGTGTTAGGAACAATATATATATAAAAAAATCGAAATTCTAGCCAAAAATAGAAAAGTTATAACGTAAAAACTACGACCTTGACACAGCGTCTCGATCGAGATACTGTGGACCGTGAGGCTTGCTTTTGGGTATCTCGATCGAGATACTTGGGACACAAACCCCCGTGGTGGAGTGGTTAGCACAAATCCTGGCCTGGGCATGGATGTTTGTGAGTGTCAATTGCATCCCCATCTTCGCAAATTAGCCAAGAATGGCACAAGAAGCGAAGGAAAATAAAGCAAATCAATCGATCAATCTTTTAGAACAGTCTTTTTCACAAACTTCGCATCATCACTCACAACACAAACTTCGTTCTATCTCATCCCAACACGTTGTCATCACAATTCAATAACAGACTCTATTTTTCTAGGAATTTCTGCAATCTTAGACCATTTATTTTCATTGCATAAAGCCAAAACCTAGAAATTCAATATCGCTAACAACAATATGAAAACACACGAATAAAACGCATTAGAGAGAAAAAAACAAACAAACAAACAAAGCGTGTACAAGTTGAAAATAAACAAGGCATAAGAATCTTAGATCACATTCAACGCCAAACACCGGGTGTGAGCATACGTGTGATACTCACACAGGCAACGCGTGTCACCTATGCTATCATATATTACAATTTGATCTCTTAATGCACCTGCGTTTCAGAACAAGAGAATGAAGATATGGCATCCTCACACCTTAAGATAAGACAGGCCGCGCCCATCACTTCACGTTGGAGGCTGTGTGGAAACAGATGAATGAATGCTCATTGAAGAGTGTCGCAGATAGCAACACAATGAATGACGCCTCAGACATCATTGAGAGGAACGACCAGGGGAGCAACACTTGAGATGCACGCAGCTTCCCCCCTCCCCTACCAAACATGATAGTTCTCTATTTTGAGACATCGATCAACTTCGTGAATGATGGCTAGATTAGGCACTTGTCATGAAAGGGTATTTGAAAAACATTTTGTCAATGAATTAGGTCGAGGAGAATCCACGTTGTAGAAATGTGTGCATACGTGGAAACCCACTTGACATTGTTAGCAAGGTTTGTGAATGAAAATAAGTGTTCCTGAAGAGTTCTAATTAGTATGCAGGGTGCTACGACATCAGGCACCCCTGGTTCGAATCCGGCCCGGGCAAAGGCGTTCTTTTTTAATGTCCCTTCATCAATCACAAATTCGCAATTAGTCAAAATCAATCAATCAAGTTTTTTATATGCACTAAAAGTATGAAACTCTGTTGCCACAGGAAGTGGTGGCAAAAGGACACTTCTTTGATGTTGAAATAGGCGCTGCTTAACACCATCTTTGGTGTCGTGTTACACCATTTGATGTCAAACCACACCAAGCACAGATACCTTTAACACTCGATTAACCAAAAGTGGCAAAAAGCGAATTAAAATTTACCAACTTATTCACAATATGATGGGGGCACATAGTGGTTGGGATCCCACTTTAAACTGTAGGTCCAGTCCCGATTAGGCTTACTGTGCATAAAGTGGACTTAAAACATCAAATCAATCAATCAATCAATATGATGGGGGAAGATAATGGTTTGAATCCCAAAACTGTAGGTCCAGTCCCGATTAGCCTTACTGTGCATAAAGTGGACTTAAAACAGAAACCTCCACTCAAAATACAAAACTGTCATCCATACTAACGACCTATGCGCGGCTTGTATTCGTTTTTATGAGGTAAGCATGTGGGGTGATGTGAAGATAGAGCTCCGCATATTCTTGATCTCGACCTTAGTTCGGATGATGTGATCAACACCACACCCGGCCGCCTTTACCCCACAGTGTTGCCTCAGGTTCCATGATACGAGGCTGGGTTGGCCTCAGAGCCGCGCAGAAACAGGGAAACGACTGGAAAAGTTCCTAGTGCAGATCACCTGCCCCGGGATTCGAACCCGGATCTTCCGCGTGGTGGCCAGATGCTGTACCAACAGAGTTCCCCCCCCAAAAAAAAAATAACTTAGGCACTTCGTGATGAAGAACATCATATGAAATCGCAATACGGGATCTGTAGTTCTAACATATTTAATTTTTGTTTCTTCAGCCTTGCTTCTCTGCCATTTTGGCTAATCGAGAACCGGTATAACATATTGTCGCACCCTTGTAATTTGCGTAACATTTAAGTGTTCAAATTATGTATAATACTGAAATGTTATTTGGAAACTTTCATACTTTCGATGATATCATAATTACACTTGAAAGATCCTAATGTATTCATCAGTATGTAATTCACTAGTGGAAGTCTGTTAACAATAATTTTTCTCGTTATACAGAAATGTGTTGAAATTAAACGAATGTTAATTGGTTTCTAATAATTCAAGTTTATCTGTCGTATATTCTAATATTTTTTAATGCATATTGAATATATTGATTCACGAATGGGAGAGGAAAGAAGAGTTTACAGGATTCTTTTTGGGAAACCTGATGGAGGGATAGCGTTGAGATGGACCTGAAGGAAATCTGTAAGGATGGAAAAAGATTGGATTTATCTTACCCAGGATAGGGACAGATGGAAGGCTTGTGTTGCTGCAGCCATCAACCTTCGGGTTTAAGAAGACTAGAGAGTGAGTTAGTTAGATTATATTTAATGTATACTTTTAACACTCATTTCCCGCCTTATCGGTTGGATTTCTGACGTGTGTTTACATCATAAGAGGAAGACATCCCTAAGTTTCTTTATCCAGGAGTTTGGGATGTACATGGACAAGTCGGTGAGTATGAACAAGCTTTATATTTTAAGATTTCTAGTAAAACCTTGTATAATCTGATTAGGCAAGGTAAGTACAGATATTATTTCTTCAGGGGATTTTTCGTGACGTAAACCAACAATTTCTGAGAATTTTTTTTTTCATGTCGCTGATAAACAAGATGGGACTTTGATCTTATTGATTGTTTACTTTCATGTAAAAAGACAAATCTATAATCAATGGAGCAATAGTTATAATGTATAATGTACGAATATGGGGTAATGTGATTGATAACTGTATGTAGTGCAAAGCCCTCGAGTTCTATTTGCGTCACAACACACTCAACTCTGTAGAGATTTTTCCTTCATAAACTTTCTCAGCGCTTCCGGGCTGTGTGCAAATGTTTTGTAATTGAAGTTATCGACAACCAATAACGCTGAGAAGAAATATATTACTTTCCTTGTTCCTTCTTCAAGGATTAACTAAACAAACAAGGGCGTGCGGTGTAAATCTTGAATGTGAAGTGGTACCTTTCATCATGATTTCCTATCAACTCTTGAAAGTCTTACCCAGGGTTGTTAAAGATCAATTCTAATGGGTTCTGTAACGGGACCGGAATATTTTTCTCGCACAATATAAATTAGGTCCAAGTTGCGTATTGTTTCATTTCAGTACGGAACTGCAACCGTATTTAGATTAATCCTGAAAAAAGGTTCCCGAAACCTATTCAAATTCATCCGGAAAAAAGGTTTCTGGACCGTATTTAAATTCATCCGGAAAAAAAGGTTTTTGGACCATATTTAAATTCATCCGAAAAAAAAAAAAGGTTCCTGAACCCTATTTAAATTCATTCGGAAAAAAAGGTTCCTGAACCCTATTTAAATTCATCCGGAAAAAAGGTTTCTGGACCGTATTTAAATTCATCCAAAAAAAAAAGGTTCGTGAACCCTATTTAAATTCATTCGGAAAAAAAGGTTCCTGAACCCTATTTAAATTCATCCGAAAAAAAATTTTTTCTGGACCGTATTGAAATTCATCCGAAAAAAAAAAAGGTTCCTGAACCCTATTTAAATTCATTCGGAAAAAAAGGTTCCTGAACCCTATTTACATTCATCCGGAAAAAAAGGTTTCTGGACCCTATTTAAATTCATCCGGAAAAAAAAAGTTTCTGGACCGTATTTAAATTCATTCGGAAAAAAAGGTTCCTGAACCCTATTTAAATTCATCCGAAAAAAGAGGTTTCTGGACCCTATTTAAATTCATCCAAAAAAAAAGGTTTCTGGACCGTATTTAAATTCATTCGGAAAAAAAGGTTCCTGAACCCTATTTAAATTCATCCGAAAAAAGAGGTTTCTGGACCCTATTTAAATTCATCCGAAAAAAAAGGTTTCTGGACCGTATTTAAATTCATTCGGAAAAAAAGGTTCCTGAACCCTATTTAAATTCATCCGAAAAAAGAGGTTTCTGGACCCTATTTAAATTCATCCGAAAAAAGAGGTTTCTGGACCCTATTTAAATTCATCCGAAAAAAGAAAGGTTTCTGGACCGTATTTAAATTCATTCGGAAAAAAAGGTTCCTGAACCCTATTTAAATTCATCCGAAAAAAGAGGTTTCTGGACCCTATTTAAATTCATCCAAAAAAAAAAGGTTTCTGGACCGTATTTAAATTCATCCGAAAAAAAAAAGGTTTCTGGACCGTATTTAAATTCATTCGGAAAAAAAGGTTCCTGAGCCCTATTTAAATTCATCCGGCAAAAGAGGTTTCTGGACCCTATTTAAATTCATTCGGAAAAAAAGGTTTCTGGACCGTATTTAAATTCATTCGGAAAAAAAGGTTCCTGAACCCTATTTAAATTCATCCGGAAAAAAAGGTTTCTGGACCCTATTTAAATTCATCCGAAAAAAGAGGTTTCTGGACCCTATTTAAATTCATCCAAAAAAAAAAGGTTTCTGGACCGTATTTAAATTCATTCGGAAAAAAGGTTCCTGAACCCTATTTAAATTCATCCGAAAAAAGAGGTTTCTGGACCCTATTTAAATTCATCCAAAAAAAAAAGGTTTCTGGACCGTATTTAAATTCATTCGGAAAAAAAGGTTCCTGAACCCTATTTAAATTCATCCGAAAAAAGAGGTTTCTGGACCCTATTTAAATTCATCCGAAAAAAGAGGTTTCTGGACCCTATTTAAATTCATCCAAAAAAAAAAGGTTTCTGGACCGTATTTAAATTCATTCGAAAAAAAAGGTTCCTGAACCCTATTTAAATTCATCCAAAAAAAGAGGTTTCTGGACCCTATTTAAATTCATCCAAAAAAAAAAGGTTTCTGGACCCTATTTAAATTCATCCAAAAAAAAAAGGTTTCTGGACCGTATTTAAATTCATTCGGAAAAAAAGGTTCCTGAACCCTATTTAAATTCATCCGGAAAGAGAGGTTTCTGGACCCTATTTAAATTCATTCGGAAAAAAAGGTTTCTGGACCGTATTTAAATTCATTCGGAAAAAAAGGTTCCTGAACCCTATTTAAAATCATCCGGAAAAAAAGGTTTCTGGACCCTATTTAAATTCATCCGGAAAAAAAAGGTTTTCGGACCGTATTTAAATTCATCCGAAAAAAAAAAGGTTCCTGAACCCTATTTAAATTCATTCGGAAAAAAAGGTTCCTGAACCATATTTAAATTCATCCGAAAAAAAAAGGTTTCTGGACCGTATTTAAATTCATTCGGAAAAAAAGGTTCCTGAACCCTATTAAAATTCATTCGGAAAAAAGGTTCCTGAACCCTATTTAAATTCATCCAAAAAAAAAAGGTTCCTGAACCCTATTAAAATTCATTCGGAAAAAAAGGTTCCTGAACCCTATTTAAATTCATCCGGAAAAAAAGGTTTCTGGACCGTATTTAAATTCATCCGAAAAAAAGGTTCCTGAACCCTATTTAAATTCATCCAAAAAAAGGTTCCTGAACCCTATTTAAATTCATCCGGAAAAAAAGGTTTCTGGACCGTATTTAATTTCATCCGGAAAAAAGGTTCCTGAACCCTATTAAAATTCATTCGGAAAAAAAGGTTCCTGAACCCTATTTAAATTCATCCGGAAAAAAAGGTTCCTGAACCCTATTAAAATTCATTCGGAAAAAAGGTTCCTGAACCCTATTTAAATTCATCCGGAAAAAAAGGTTTCTGGACCGTATTTAAATTCATCCGGAAAGAAGGTTTTTGGACCGTATTTAAATCCATCCGAAAAAAAAGGTTCCTGAACCCTATTTAAATTCATCCGGAAAAAAGGTTCCTGAACCCTACTTAAATTCATCCGGAAAAAAAGGTTTCTGGACCGTATTTAAATTCATAAATAAAAAAAAGGTTCCTGAACCCTATTAAAATTCATTAAAAAAAAAGGTTCCTGAACCCTATTTAAATTCATCCAAAAAAAAGGTTCCTGAACCCTATTAAAATTCATTAAAAAAAAATGTTCCTGAACCCTATTTAAATTCATCCGGAAAAAAAGGTTCCTGAACCCTATTAAAATTCATTAAAAAAAAAAGGTTCCTGAACCCTATTTAAATTCATCCGGGAAAAAAGGTTCCTGAACCCTATTTAAATTCATCTGGAAAAAAAGGTTTCTGGACCGTATTTAAATTCATCCGGAAAAAAAGGTTTTTGGACCGTATTTAAATTCATCCGAAAAAAAAAATGTTCCTGAACCCTATTTAAATTCTTTCGGAAAAAAAGGTTCCTGAATCCTATTTAAATTCATCCGAAAAAAAAAAGGTTCCTGGACCGAATTGAAATACTTTACAGATAAAAAGGTTCTTTACCGTCCAGATCCCATTTACGCTTCCTAATTTTCTCTTTCAGAGCCGCTCCTGTGGCAGAGTGGTTAGCGCGCCAGGGGTCCCGGGTTCGAATCTCGGCCTGGGCATGGATGTTTGTGAGTGTCCATTCATCAATTTCATCATGTCATCACTCATCCCCATCTTCGCAAATTAGCCAAAAGTGGCACAAAAAGCGAAGTAAAATGAAGCAAATCAACCAATCTCCTGGACCGGAATTGAATTTATTTAAAATTCCTGGACCTTCAAGAACCCTGGTCATATCGCTTGCATCGTGTAGCTTATGCCAGGAGGACACACTCCGTTGCTAGAAAAACTCTGGGCCAAAGCGACAAGCGACACGAGCAGCTACAGTCTGTAAATAAAGAGACATTCATTGCGCATGCGTGACCAACAGAGGTTACACGATGCACAATTGTAAGGAAGATTTCAGACCGAAGCAACAAGAGACAAGCGACAAGCTTGTAGATTCGCTATAAATATGTTAAAATTTAGTGCATTATTGTGCCATTTTGTTGTAATTTTTATTGAATTTAAACCTATAATCTCCAAATCTTTTAAAAGTAACTACCCAAATATTCATCTTCTTTCGCATTCCAAAAGTTCATCTTGTAACATTACTTTTATTAAGAAGGTCAAATGAACCATAATTTTATGTCGGGTCGATAGGATATCGGCCACAATTTCATATCGGTCCATCCCTAACTTATAGTTATATACAGAGCTTGAAATGGGGAATTTTCACGAAAAACGGGACTCTTACTTTGTTAACATGCTGTTGTATGTTTTTGTCTCCGATTACGACAGTGACGAGACGGAACGCCGTTTCGGTCCATTTCGACACACACACAGTGGCGGATTAAGGTGGGTGCTATTGATGCGACAGCACTATGCCCATTCCTGAAATAGGCCCAGATGAAAACAGACGAGAATTTTCCGAAAGCTGAACAGTTTTCTTATGCTATATTAACCTGAAAATAAATCTTAGAATGAAATTTTGGAGCCCCAATTTCGGACGCCTAGACACAACGTTACTTAATATACAGTTACTATTATTCTTTACGCTGTGACGTAACTATAACGTCGTTGTGTTTATTGTTCACCGAAGATTTCAAGTTAATGCTATCAATTTTACGTTAAACAGCTTACTTAGTAGCAGCATCAGGCACAATTTCGTCTTAATCCCGCCCTGCACGGAAACACAAGCAGATGAAACAAGGAAGCAAGCGTCACATATGCGCTTAAATTCTCACAGCCGAGTAGTCTGTGTCTCAATCGTGTCAATAAGGGTGTAGGAAATATGAGGAAAATGCTTCGGCGTTTATAGTTGCATAATGCTGCACGCCAATAAATTTAACTTCTATCAGCGATTCATTTTATCGGGCTATAAAAGTTCTCCTCAAACAGAAAAAAACTATGTTAAGCTGATATATACACCAAAAGTAACGCAGGGTTTAATTTAAGGAAAAAACATTTCATATATTTATTAGTTGGCAAAGTTATTACATTATATGAAAGAGTGAACATTCCCATTAAATGTGGAAGAGAGTAACTGACGAAATGTCATCCACAACGCATTTGATACTCGGATTCTTTTTACAATATTCTGAATCACTTAACGCATAACTGTGGCTCAATGCTGTCGATAGCTCATTGAATTTCTGCTTTCAATTCAGGAATCGTTGTTATCTTCGCAGCATAAACTTTGGACATAATGAATCCCCAGAGGAGAAAAATCGCACGGTGTGAGGTCGCACAGTTGTTTCATTTGGGGCGCTTCTCCTATCGAAAATGTCAGGTAATTTGCCCACCGTTTCTGTACTTGTAACGAATTTTAACGATCGTCACTCGCTCCTTCGTTATGTAGCGCTCCGTATTGACTAACCGCAATGATTTCCCTACAACATGTGACCTCTCAGAACGCTGTCAACCCTGCGGGGAAAAAATGGCGCACAATTAAAATCCTGCGTTACTTTTGGGACACCCTATATTAGTACGTGGCTGCTGAAACTCTACGCCAGGGGTCCTGGGTTCGAATCCTGGCCTGGGCATGGATGTTAGCCAGTGTCCGTCTATTCATCACATCATCACTCATTCCCATCTTCGCAAATTAGCCAAAAGTGGCACAAAAAGTTAAGTAAAATAAAGCAAATCAATCAATCAATATTTGAAGTATGGTTACATTTAAGCTTAGGCTAAACTCTATTTTACACTGATTATCTAACTATAAAAAACAGCTTTTTGTCCTACATGAATTAATGTTAAGTATACAGTTATGCAAATTTTATATAGATAAACAGAATATGGAAATTACAAATGTATGTAATTTTAAAAACATAAGTAGTAGTAGTGATAATAATAATAACAACAAAAAGTAACAATTAAAGACGTAATAATAGCAATAATAATTATAGAAGTTTCTATAACTTTGTACCCCTGAGAAAAAATCCTGCGGGGTCCCTTGTTACAACATTGCATTGTTGGTGCAATAATACAAGTTTGAAACAATTCTCGGTACAGTTGCGATTGTACCGTGACACTTACTGTTGAAAATAATTACGATTAAAATTTGGATCTCTTCACGACATAGAGAGAAGCTGTTTCTGGTTCGCCATCTTGAATACCTTGACCAAATGCAATAGCAGAACAGTACTTGGAGATATCTAGCTGCTCTAAGAATTTCAACTGACAAGCTGTAAATTTACGGCTGTTATCGTGCTCATGATCTTTTGTCATGTCGGAACGCACGTCTCAAAGGAGGGGGTAGAGGCTGATAGGCCCAATACGCTATTTTTGCATCCTATGTACAGTCACCGGCAATAACAAATGGGACACCTACATCCTCAAATACTCTCTTCCCTGCACTGCGTTGTGTGCGTTGCGTAACCCCACGGCGATAAAGGATTTTTATAGCAAATTCTCAATGACAACTTCTACCGCCGCCGTACACACAACACCTAGCAGAAAAGAGAGTATTTCATGCCGGTGAGTGTACATTACATTTATGCTTTTAAGAACAAATAATAATAATAACCCTTGGTTCTGCGGCCTTGGCCAGCCGTTATAGGAGATTTCCGTGACCGGGTTACGCTACTCACTCGTAGCTTCCAAATTTCCTGACAATGGTGGGTTGCCACTGGTACTGTACATAGGCCGAGAACCCAGGCGAGCTCGAACCCATGCCGTCCCGCAGTCGGAGTTCAAAGCACAACGCCTTAGACCGCACGGCCACCGAGGAGGACTTTTAAGAACAAAGTAATGCAGAAACATTTGGAAAACCCTAGTTAAAAGTGTAATTTATTTTCAATTTGTAATAAAAAAGTTCGCAGTTGAAAACTCGAAAAAAGCCTACCTGTTCCTCCTCCCTCGGGTAAACTATAGGATTAGATTCCCTATATTTTTTGACAAGGTGTTGGACAGGAGAGGTCGAACCTTGGACCTTCGATTTCGTAGCGCCTTACGTTTACCCTTCCCCCAGCAGCTCGGTGTAGTATAACCTACAAAATTTAAACGACAGATTAGGACATTGATCTATGAATACTGACACCGTGCTTCATCTACCTCATTGCCTCCTTCATATAATGTGTCTGCAAAAATATTTATTTTATTCTATTACTTATATTTTCAATTATATAATTTTTTAATATTCCATTCATTAAGCCTTGTTTCCATGATATCAAAAACTCAATATTCTGACCAAGGCAGAAATTTATTTTATTATAAAACATAAACTAAACGTAACGTTTCAACCTTCTAACAAGATCTTCTTCAGACTCTGCAGCAAGTACAAATGTAACAAGGTACAAAACAGGACGATATATATACACAAACATTACTCCCCTCCAGACTATTGGAAAGTAGTACTGGAACATTCTAGCAGGTGGCTTTCCCTTGTCAACTGTACTTTCACCTGAATGAGAATGTCGCTGGACTCTTTATCTCACGCTCTTTTTCCTTCATTCTTCTTCCTTCTTCTCTCCTCTTTCGCTCTTGTCCTTTCCACTCTTTCTAACACATTCTTCCATTCTTTGTTTATCATCAGTCCCCCATTCCAGTTCATTGTGTCTTCTTCACCTTTCTTCTCTATTTCCTTGGCTTCCTTCCATTTTCTCACTAGCATTCTCTTCTCCCTTCCTATCTGCTTAGCCTCATCAGACTCTATGTCATGTCCTGTTTCTCTCGTGTGTTTAAATATCGCATTTCTCTCTCTCTTAAGTCGTACATCATCCCTTGGTCAGCATATTGAGTTTTTCATTCCATTTTATGTATAATTATAAACAAATATCATAACTGTATTTCAATTCGTGTAGGGCAAAAAGCTGTTTTTGTAGTTATAGAATCAGTGTAAAAAAATTGTAAGGTTCATTGTAACCCTACTTTAATAATAAATAATAATAATAATAAAAAAAAATTCAGTTCCATAAAGTACATGATTGTATACTGCTTAGTGAAGGCATATCATATACTTTTAAGTGTAGCATCAATTATGGTTGAACTTTTCTCCCTTCCCATCCGCCGCGGGTTCGAATCCCGGAATGGGTGTTTGTGAATGTCCATTCATCAATTTCATCATATCATCACTCATCCACATTAGCCAAAAGTTACAGAAAAACGAAGTAAAATAAACAAAATTAATTAATCAATCAAAACCCATCCGCCCCAAAACTTTTGTTTGTTTGTTTATGGCCGTGTAAAGTTTGAAGTGTCACTCATTCAGAAACAGCTTTTGAAAAACTTGAATTGATTGAAAGCAAGCCCTGTTTGCAGATATGTGTAAACGGCGCTGATAAGATTTGAAATTATCTTGTTCTCCGATAAATAGTAACCCGTTTAAGTATGTAGACAAGACTATTGTTAATTTGGAGTGAAAGATAATTTTGCGAGTACAAAGAACAATTTAACTGAGCCGTGGTGGAATATATGAAATGTAACCTAAGGCAACAAGATGGTAGGTTTGTCGCCATGTTATCGAAGGGTCCCGGTTTCGATTCCCGGTGGAGGCAACTTTAAACTGTATATCCAATTGACAATCAGAGCACAAAGTTTACTTAAAACGAACTTCGACAAACTGTCTTCTTGTAAAAGTGGATAGTACATAGTTCGTTCTACGGTGGCAGAATATACAATAACTAGGGAGACAAATTTATGGTAAATAAAAACTGAGGAGAGCGGTAAATAAAATGTTAGATCAGCGGTATATACCAACGGTGTAAAAAAAAAAAAAAAAATTGGCACACAGTTTTGCATTGAGAGGAAACAACATACAAAAGAGCTATACATTGATAAACTATTTCATTTTTATATACTGTACACATACACAAGTACTTAGCTGTCCAACCAAAAAGAAAACATCAACACAAAATCACTTCATTTCTAAATTGCATATCTGAAGTGATTTATTCATTGTATGTATTTAAAGGACATCCTTGCTGTCCAACAAATAAAATAATCACTACTGCACATACACAAACACATGTTGAAAATCACATGATGATAAACAAGATTCATTCATGACTGAACACAAATGCGGGAACAGACTAATCTTATCGCTGCTACAGCTAGCAAGTTCAATGAAACTGGAAGTTGAGTAGAAATTCGGGGGAAGAAAGGAATGCAACTTGACAGGGAGCGAATATTTCGAACTGAAATTATGTGCATGGGAAATCCCAATTTGTAGCGTCTTCCTGATGTGATCGAAGATAAAACGTTTTTCAGCTGCAAGTGGTAGGAAACTTAGGCAAACGTTTCGTTACAAATCGACAGTTTGCGCGCACAACCTCGATTGCCGGATTTTGCGTGTTTTCTACTTAATTTGATGATATTTCACGGTTATTTCGCGAAAAGGCGTTCATTTCGTGGAAATGCATACATTTCACATTACTTCGCGAATAAAACTCTATCATATTTCATCATTGGGGGTGTAGTTACGTGCAGAATGTTCAAAATTGCATCTTTTTTTCACACTTCGCGATTTCGCGCATCGCGAAAATTCAATGTACCTAACAATAACATATTTCGTATATTTACACAGCTTTTCACTCATTGAAATTGTGCTCGAACACAACGTTAAAGAGGGTAAGGGTGTCTGCATTTACACACTTCGCTTTTCTCGAGATCATGTCATTGTCGTTTTCATTCCAAATTTTAATTTTCTTCATTTCTTGAGGGGCTGTAGCCCGATCAGCCCCTCTGCGTAAGCCAATGTTTAATTTTAAAAATTAATTCATTTTGGCTATTCCAAACTAACTTCTTTCTCTGCACTATATAGAAATCGAAGTTAGGGTAGGCTTACCATATTTTTTTGAGTCCAACCCAGGACATATTGCCGATCAACTCGTTACTGCTGAATTTCATTTTTTTTTTACAAAAATAAATTGAAATTACTTAAAATCCTTGATATTTTATTGGAACATTAAACTATAAATTGTACAAGAAAAATATTAACATTATTTTCTAAAATCAGTCAATTAATTTTGAAATGTTTAATTGAATAATACATTTTCTGATGTTTAGGAAGCCTCTCTGTTCTAGGTAGCATTATCTGTTAGTTGCACTTTACACTAGACATGACTTTTTTCAGAAATGGCTTGTTTGTTTTAAATTCTGGTCGTGAATATTCAATACCGTAGCTATTTTCATGTTCAGATTCTCAAAAGCCCGGACATTTTGCAATCCTGGATAAAAACAGGACTACGTATGGTAAGCCTAAGATAGGGTCTCCCCGATGGCGCAGTGGTAGCGTCGTCGCCTTGTAATCAAGTGGTCCCGGGTTCGATACCCGGTGGTGGCACATTGTGGTTCGGATTCCATTTTAAACTGTAGGTCCAGTCCCGATTAGCCTTACAGTGCATAAAGTAGACTTCAAGCACCAACTCAATCAATCAATCAATCAGTTTCGATTAGCCTCACTGTGCACAAATTGAACTTAATGCACCAACTCAACCAACTCGAAGAAATCAAATTTAGCCAAGTTTTACCACGAATGTTGGAGTTTTGGTGTTTCAACTACCCCACCACGTTTCTGCAAAAAGCAAAAAGGAGGGAAATATTTCACGTTTTTGACAACCCGATGTCTAGTCCTTTTCTTTAGAAAGTCCTGTGTCGGCTCAAGTTGTACAGTCTTTTTACCTATTCGTGTAATAATAATATAATATAAATTTATGTATTGTAATTAGTGTTAATTTGATTTAGTATAATTATTTTAATTTAAATATTATTATTACTACTATTCCTCAGACACTTAGTTCGGACCCCCCCCCCCCCGAAATATATTTTTAGATATGTGCCTGGCTTAATTTAAGGCCGTTGCGGTGAACCATGTCACATCATCCAGAATTTTAATAATGCATATAAAACACTAAATAAAATAGCCATATGTCGAAACACTGGCTCAATTACTTCCACAAAAATTAATAAGGAGAAAGGGTGTATTTAGTGAACCGCATTAGATATTAACGAGTGTTGGCTTGTAATAAGAAGCTGGGGGAAAACATATGGGGAAAAGCCTTCTGTCCGTCGCAAGTACCGTTATTATGATAAAGGTGACTACTGGCAATTTGCACTTGCGTGCTTTTTCAATTAACCACCATGTTTGTCTGCCCCGGAGGAACACGCCAATCGTGCAAAATCTCCAATTATTATCCCGGATCAAAGGAGTCTGATTTCGCCATATTTCCTTCCCCCTCTGTCAGGAGAGCGGAGCTTTCGACACCCAAGTGGAATTATAGATGCCTCATTATGGAATTTCTCAGAGCGCTGTTTGACATGCAATTCCTGTCTGTTTGCTCTGGACACTCTTCACTGTGGGAATTGCTGATTGGCGAGCTTCAAACATTCATGCCTCGGACTCGGTTCAATTTCGCCACGCAGCGGCGAGATGTTCTTTTTATTTTTCTTCTTATATACGCAGATGATACGCGGAAGATCTCCAGCTGACTGGTTGGCGAGCCTACTGGTAGCGTGGAGCGTGAGCTAGAGGGTTAGCGATAGGTGCTAGGCTGAAATGACGTCAGTAGCTGGCCTGTTGATTGGATGCTTCTGGCGTTGAGACTCGCATCCAAGCTGCAAGTTCTGTACAGCCAAGAATGTTATGGATATCTGGGAATGGCAACAGAATTCGGATAACGGATTTCTAATTACCTGATATCCATTTCGAATGCAACAGATTATCCAGATATCTAAATAATTCGGATATCCGGATAAAACAGATAGTACGGATATCCGGATAGTACAGATTTGATGAAGGATTTGTAGAAAATCCGTGCAGTGAAATAACAACATGGCGAATATAACCATATGTGGATAGCCTGGGAAACGAATAAATGTTTGTATTATCAAAATAGTAACCTCAGCTCAGCTTTCGTTTCTATCATATTTCATAGCTACATATTTTGCAAAATAATTACACTTATACTAAATTGTACCGTTATTAATATATATATTTTTTGTATACGTGTCTCACTAAATAACCACTATCGGTACCTTAAATTTCCATGCTTAAAAATTAGCCATATGTGCTGGGTTGATGTCAGCATTTGAGTCTTCGGGAGATAGGACTAAGGACTTGTTTTCGCAAACACGATAACACTAAGAATATTAATTGCTGCAAGAAAAGTGTTTATGTATGTGTAGTGACAGTTTCTGAACACATTTTTCATAAATTGGAAATCGCGAAATAATGCTAATTTGGCACAGTGTGCGAATTGTTAGCTTTTCCGCGAATTTCAACATATTTTGTGTTTAAACGCCGACAAATACCGTGACAATCCAACAGTTTTGTGTTTTAGGCTTTAATAATATAAAATTTAGTATATTTATGCATGTTACAAATTTTATTTTATTTTTATTTTATCAAACAGAAAACTGTAATGCATGTTTATACATGAAATAAAAGATAATCAAGGGTGAGAGATCAGAGCTAGAAACATCCGAAGTGCCATTCTTATGCGCGACAACACAAGACTTCATACCGTCGCTTAAACTAAAGAAAAAAAATGTACTAAACTGTGGTGTAACATCCTCCCTATAATCCTGAACTCGCGCCCTATGACTAATATCATATGCTTGAACGACTTAGCCGCTGAGAGGCCAACGTTTCGCGAGCGATGAGGTGGCCTCTACACGCCCAATTGGCTTCAGCACCACCACCGTCTTCCTATACCCTGGACATTAATATACAGGGCTACTATAAATGATTCATTCGATTTCAAAACAATGTATTTTCCAAAGCATTGCACATACAGATATGAATGATGCATGAAAATAACGGTAAACTCACCAAGTTTTCCTCACATTCTACAAATGTTCTGTGTGCCCCCTCTGGCCACACCCATACATTTGGTAGCAATCCCCTGTCAACGGTCATCAGAGAAGCAGTGATGCGTACATGGTGGTTCTTTTCTGCACTCTGAATGCGCACTGCAATAACAGATGAACATCTCGCATATTCCAACACACAAAATCTCTTCTCTCGGTTTGTCGCCATTTTGTACAGCCAACGCACTCGTGCTGCCAACTGGTGTGTTACGATGCAAACTTGGTGATTTTACAGTTACTTTCATGTATCATTCATAACTAAATGTGCAATTCTTTCGAAAATACAGTGTTTTGAAATCGAATGAATCATTTATAGTAGTAGCCCTGTATTACCAATCCGTTGGTAGAATTGCCTTGGTTGTAGTTTGATTATTTTTAAATTTTTGTTGTTTAACGGCGTTTTTCTGCCCCTTTTGGCTAATTGCGACGATAAGTAAAGATCTGATGAAATTGATGAAGGGACACTTGCAGAGAACACCCCTGCCCAGGCCGGGATTCGAATCCGGGACCCCTGGCGTGCTCTGCTAACCACGGTAGTCGGCGTCTTGATGGAATGTATACAGAAAAGTAATCCATTTATATTTATGTCCATGTAGCAAAACGTTAGAGGAAAATTTCAGCTCAGCATATGTTTGACTGAGCCACGTGAGGCGCGTCGCATGGTAATGTTCGCATGAGCACGTGATCACTCATGTATATATCTTAAATTATGTACATATTAGCACACACACGCACACATACGTATATTTATTCGAAGAAATATTATGTTTGTTGCACGAGTATTTACACACAATTTACACTGACAAGACTTCTTTCACTTCCGATTACTTTTCTAGATAGTTGGTAACACTGACTCCCACGGTGTTCCACGGAGGGTGTTGAACACAATTGCTGTGCGTGTTGCATAGAGCTGACAGCTAAGGGGGCTGTTGGCCACTATATCCCGAAGATGTTCACTTCGCTGTGCGAACACTGATGCAAGCGGGAATACTTCTTACATTCGCCACCAGAGAGCAGCATATACAAGGCATGTCTAGGGGGACTCGAAAAGGTCTGCGCTACATAGTTGCAAACTTTACCGAGAATTCGCTAAACCTGGCGGATTTCAATGGGGAGAGGGGCAATTTCCCCTAGTTCCTTCTTGTATTACTTCAAATATAGCGTGATTTTTGGTTAAAATTGTTGAAAATAAATTGAACTGTTATTCTAACTTTTTCAATTGAAGATGAAGTTACAAGGGAGAGGAGTAAATCTCAGTACAAAAACATTATTGTGAACACTCGCAAGTGTACCGCACGCGACGCCACTGAGCCACGTATTTTACTTCACATCAGGGTTGTTAAATTTCCAGGAATTTTAAGTAAATTCAATTCCGGTCCAGCAGAGAAAAGTAGAAAACGCAAATCGGTTCTTGACCGGAAAGAACCTCTTTATCTGTAAAGTGTATTTCAATTCGGCCCAGGAACAATTTTTCGGCTGAATTTATTTACGGTCCAGGAACGTTTTTTCCGGATCTATTCAAATACGGTCCAGGAGGAACCTTTCCTCCCGATCAATTTTAATTCGGTCCAGAAACCTTTTTTCCGAATCAATTTAAATACGGCCCAGGAACATTTTTTTTTCAATCAAACAAGACGCAACTTGTACCGAATTGAAATTGTTGCGAGAAAAAATGGTTCCGGTCCTGCAGCGAAACTCAATAGAACCCATTAGAATTTAAGGATTCCTGGACCTTCAACAACATTGCTGCACATGTACAGTGGTATCCACAAGTATTGCACGGCAAATTGTCCATGACCATTAATTTTTCTCTTACATCCTGTGTGTTTTTAAACGTTGGATTTTTATGTATGCTGGAGCAGAAGTTGTCAACAGCTTACTTTGAGTTTTCTTTTAATTCTTGAAAGTGTACGAACATGGTGATGAACAATTTGCACGGTAATACTCATGGATCCCACTGTACTTGTAGTATTTTCTCATGCAGTGTCATGAGGTCACGATATACAGGAATTCTTTCCCTTCTAATATTATCTCACACTAAGACTATAATCCTAATAAGGGCCCGTTTCGCAACGGAGCCTCATAATAGTTAACGAAAGAGGAATACATTTCGCATCCGTGGATATATTTAGCTCGGGCGTGACGTGTATTGTAGTAGCATAATTTAAGCAGTTTGTATAGATTAGAGGGCTTTACTATGGCGATATTAAGAAGTTATTCTTGGATTCTGCTGATGGTGTGACCAGCATAATGACCGAGGAGACGACCTTCGTGAGCGGAACATGTGCTTGAGTCCATGTATGATGGATTCAGTTGAGCTGCAGATATTTGCAAAGTTTAACTTTGTGTGTCCCAATAGTCGTGGTGGGGACCCAAATTTCAATGTTGGTCGAGTAGCGTGAAGGAAATTGGTAGTCGGGGAGGTATTTGCATGCCGTAGGCCTGTGATCTTCAACCCGCGGCCCGCTGGCTTTATTTTGGTGGCCCGCTAAAACCTTTAACGAAATAAAGGTACTACTTTACTATAGGGGTGACACCTATAAATAATTAATTTCGAAATTTATTACATTGCTAACGTACTATTCTGGAATGCGGAACATTTCTTTAGGTGAAATAATGAATTTCTAACGAAAATAATGTATATTTCTTAGATTTACGAGTACTTACTGTTACTCGTTATTTCGATTCTGTAACACACATTATGGCGATAGCGTACTGGTTCATCGCGCGTTGTGAGATTGTTTTGTCGATTTATGCAGTGTTGCAACCTTGTTCACAGGAAAATAACTACTTTCGCGCCCGGATTTGAAATTATGCTAATACCTCGCAAACCATTGACGTTAGCCTCACAAACCATTGACGTTAGCCCCACAAACCATTGACGTTAGCCCCACGAACCATTCACGTTAGCCCCAAAAAACATTTTCCGTAAGGTTAGGTTAGGTTAGGTTAGGCAAGCATAGTTAAAAAAAATTAAAAATACTCGACACGTCATGTTATAGTGAAAACACGGCGAATTTGAAACACTGACTACGGGGTTTACGTAATCTAACACACGGAACATTGTGCTCTCGTGCAGAAAGCAAATGGTGGCAGCAGAAACAGCGTGTCGGACAGAGATTTTCGCAGAAATCAACATGTATTCGCATTAAAATGGATCAAAACTACATTCACGAACTTCCACAACGCTACAGAAAATGATTTGCGTAAGTACTTTCTCCTGTAAAAAGTAAGAAATCCGTCATCCCTATAGTAAAGTGTTACCGAAATAAATGATAACAATGCGTTCCAGTGACTGAAACTGATTAGACGTGGCTTCGTTACACTGTAACGGTTTCTGAACTCAACAATCTGCTTCCTCCTCTCCATCAGTACCAAAGTCTACCAAACACAGTTCCACATTCGTTCTTCATTGATTTGCTTTATTTTACTTCGCTTTTTGTGCCACTTTTGGCTAATTTGCAAAGATGGGGATGAGTGATGACATCAGTGGCGCAACCACAAGGGGCAGGAGGACATTGCCCCCCCCCCCCAACCTTGGACTGAAATGAATTCTAGGGGGCAAACATTGACAGCCAAGTGTACATGCAGGGGGGCAATCACAGCCCACAACTTCAAATTTTATGCAAATAATAATGCTTTTCGCAAAATTTTCTTGCTCGCTTCGCTGCCAATCCCTCCTTTTCTTAGTCTTATCAAGTTCAGAGCCGTAGCTAGGGTGCGGCGGGATTCGGCCCTGGACGCCGAACGATCTAAATGAAAATAAGTTGTAAGATTGATTGATTGATTTGTGGTTTTAAGTCCACTTTACGCACGTAAAGGCTGATCGGTACTGGACCTACAGTTTAAAGTGGGATCCGAACCACTGTGCCATGTGCTTCCACCGGATATCGAACCTGGGACCCCTTGATCACAAGGCGACGATGTTACCACTACACCACAAAATGAGGCACAAAAGTTGTGAAAGAGAGAATGCATTGGCGTCACGTGAAATTGTTTGCGGCCTATTAAATCAATATTGATTACAGCCTGTAAAGAAATTGGATCCAAAAATATATGTTGTATGTAATATGTATTAAAGAAGCTTTGAATACGTACACAATTTAGTGTCCACGTCGCTCCATGTTGCATATGTGTGAAACATACATCGTTCATGAAAGTTATACATGTTAATGTAAAAAAGAATTGTATTTGGAATGCATTTGTCAAGCATTTTCTGTCTTTCAAAAATAGTTTGTGTGCTTGTTTTCCATTATTAATGTGAAATTAAACGTGTTGAAAAGATAATTCAAATCTTTTGTTCGAACACTAATGCTTTAGCACCATCTTCTACCCCCTTTTTGCATAATTTACGAGGGTAATAACGTCTTTGATACTACCACTAGTAATAGTAATAATAATAATGTTGGTCCCGGGTTCGAATCCCGGCTTGGGCACGGATGTTTGTTAGTGTCCATTCATCAATTTCATCATATCATCATCACTCATCCTCATCTTCGAAAATTAGCCAAAAGTGGCACAAGTAGCGAAGTAAAATAACCAAATAAATAATAATAATAGTTATAATAATAACATTAGTATTATTAGATTTATTATTATTATTGGTACGTTTATCCTGGTACTTGCCCCCCCCTCCCCCAGACAAAAATTCGTGGTTGCGCCTCTGGATGACATGATTAAATTGATGAATGGACACTCACAAACATCCATACCCAGACCGAGATTCGCCCCCATCTTCGCAAATTAGCCAAAAAGTGGAACAAGAAGCGAAGTAAAATAAAGGAAGTCAATCAATCAATATCGTTAAGATACTGCTATGCTCAGTATTCTGTTTTGTTGGTAACTTTTACGCACATTGTGCAAGAACATTCTATGCAAATTTGGTGGATATTGTCGTGAGGTATACGTTCTGTAACGCTCACCTAAAAATCTCATTTTTGTGATCTTGAAGCTTCCATATCATTTATTCTTTGAGTTAAGTATTACATAATACGAAACACTAATTTCTAACCTCGTTCACTTTGGACACATTTTTTTGTATATCGGTTCTTGTTTTGGTTATTCTAACTAACTAAATACTTACTAAGTTATTCACTTGTTTTCGGAGCGTAGTGTTTACTTTGTGACCCCCTGATGCGCATTTTACGATTCCAGTTGTGTTTTAAAAAAATCGCCATAATGAACATGTAACAGATAAAAGCGATCTTATCACATGTGGAAAATAGGACTAAAAGTTCCCATGGGTTCCCCTTTTGCTAAGAGAAACTCTTTATCGTGAACGACCGACCAGCATTCCCCCTCCAGTGGTTTCCCATCTAGAGAGGAAAGTGAAAGTCAAACACGGGGCCGTTGGGTGCTGACATCTGTCGGGAGATCTTGCGAACAAGCCTCAATTATATGGCGATAGAGCGGAATATGCATGTAAAGTGAGAATCATAGAACTTAAGACCTTCTGTAAACAAAAGCACGTGTACCCTAACAGTGTTGCAAACTTATGAAAGAAAAAATAATCCATATAGCCTACAAGTTGTAAAAACATTCCATTTGTCAACAGATGCGGAATAAGCAGTGTATCACTGAGTGATGACCTGTTGAAAGTTATTGAATGTATGTTAAAAAAAAAGTTTTAAAAATGCACATCTTGCCTGGTGGCCGACTTTCAGACTCATCGCCGAAGTTCCCTGGCTCGAATCACGGCATGGGTGTTATTTGTGACTGTCCCTTCATCAGTTTCATCTGACGATCACTCATTATCATCGTCGGGATTAGCCAAAAGTGGAAGAAAAGCAACGCTAAATTAATAAAATCAAATACAAAATTTACATCTTATCCCCCAGGAGTAAGACGGTTCCGTACCAAAGGATTAATTTTCTCTCATATTTTACTAAAAAAACCTTGCTAGAAGAATGTGACACATGAGATAAATTACGTATTGAAACCGGGGTTTCTTCATTAAATTTATTTGATGTTGGAAAGTGTTATGATTTATTATTATAGATAATGAAAGTAAGCTAATATATATGATGTGATTGACTAAATTAATAATTATGCAGCAAAGACACCAAGGGAAACTAAAACGGCAACTTAGAGAAGCATAAAATTAGGGAAAGAAGACTGTAGAATACAAAAATATTTTGAGGCAGTCACATTTTATTGTACGCTACATATAAAATAAAATGCATATTTGGGGGTGAATTTTTAAATATTGTCACATTTTTCTTCTCTCTTGTTGTGAGGTGTTAATTTGAAATCAACCTCCCTCACCCTACGGCCTGCCCTCCTTCACCTGCAAAAGTATTCCGGAGTGTGAGGATGTCACCATCCGGATGGTGTATCATATGCCGACAATCGACATACCACTTCCGTTTCTGTACTTGACTTAGTGAGAAGTAATGTGGTTGGCAACAGCCTAATAACGGATTTCTTCCGCATCATGTAGTCCGTTCTATGAAAGTACGCTAATGGAAGAAAAACGTGTAAATTACATTGGATTATACATTTTAAAATATATTTTCAATAAGAGTTTCTGTTTATAATAATAATACGTGATTATTGTATAAATTACAATCGATCACGTGAACAGCAAGAAAATAGCGCCAGTTTCGAACATGGCGACTTCCATGCGTGCAGGAAGGTCTCCCGTGTTTTCAGAGTAGTCTTTCGGAAATACAGCCGTTGTTCTTAACGTTTATGTGACGTTGTGTCGGTGCTATCCTGAGCAAGCAGTGAAGTTGGTGTCCAAGTGTAATTGTGTGTCTGCGTCTTTGTGTTTTCGGTGTAGTGAAAGAAAGGAAAACTACCGGTCAAGTTGTGAGTCCCGCGAAAAAAACACGTTGTTGCTCGTATAAACAAGTACACCGATTTTGAGATAAATGCAATACAACGCGAGGTGCTTTCGTATTCTTTCAATCAAAGAGTTGTCCTGTCCACTGTGGAGAAGATGTTGATAGTGATGATTGATGACGATCTCCCCAATTTTAGCAGTCGACGTTAAATCGCCTCTTGTGCCACGTTGAGTTCCTTTTCGGCAAGCAAATTTGACAGACCGTACTCTGACAGGATGATGTCTAGCGCCGAAAATGCCTCAAGTTCAAAAAGAAAGTACTGAATCAAGGTAAGAAAATACATTACTTGCATGAGACGTGCGTAAATATGTGCTTATTATCGTCTTCTTGTTTTCTAGTGCACGAGAAACCGAGAGAAAGATAAACAATCTCTTTTTATTCCCCGGCTTATCTTTGTTTAGCTTCTGTTAAAACTGGCGGTATATTTGTTGCACAAAGGAGAAAACAATGCTCCACATGTCAACAATGTTGGGCAATAATTTGGTGGAAATAAAACCAAAAGGCTTGAATTACTGAAACGAATCTCTCTCTCTCTCTCTCTCTCTCTCTCTCTCTCTCTCTCTCTCTCTCTCTCTCTCTCTCTCTCTCTCTCTCTCTCTCTCTCTCTCTCTTGTATAACTTTAGCGCTGTCATACTGAGAGAGAAGGGGGTGGGGGGTGGGGGATCTGTTAACCCAGTGTCAGATAAACTGAACTTTTGGCGTAGAAAAATATGTTCATTCTTGAAAAAGAACACGTATTTAATCACTTGTAGAAAATTTATTATACTTCAATGTGTAGATTATCAGTTAAAATAAGAATACGTTTTTCCATGTTACGTAAAATTAAAGGTTGCGAGTGAGCAGCATATGATGGCCGCACCATTCACGAACAGCTGGCGCGGAGTGATACGTTACTCGAAGTGAGACGGTTGTTTACAGAAGGTCGGAAGGTTCGTGATTCTTACTGTAGGTCAAGTTCCACTCCCGTCATGTCGTATTGACGAACATCGGGGAAGGAAATCACGCACGCGGCTGGAGCCTGCATGCATGTGTAATGGCGGTGTGTCATGACAGGCGGTTATGCGTGCTGGTTATATTGTATGGGAGGAACTCCCTTTCAGAGTTCGTGGTAATAAAAGACAAACAGAATGCACAAGTTGACTCTTCTCTCAGTACATTGCGACAAAAACTGTCAAACGTGATGTTAACAAGGTGCATTACTCTTTTCAGCCAGTTCACGTGACTCGTAATCTCACTACCGAAGATTCCGCATTCGAACCCCGACCTGTCAATTTCAATCATCAATAAATAAATAAATAAACGCCATTAAACTGTCAAAACAAGCCCTTGTCACAGTACATACAATTGATATGTTACACATTACACGTTCTGCAAAATCACTATTTCAATGGAAAGAAATAAAAATTATGTGCTTACAAAGTAAACTAGATAATTTCACAATTAATACAGAACTTTAATATCAATACCCCATGTCTGTTCACCGCCCGTACATTACCAAAGAAGAGGCGGGCGCTTGTTTGTACGAGGGTCGTTCGGAAAGTCCTACCCTTTTTTCACAAAGTGCGCACAAAGCCACGACATCCCTATCGTCCAAGCGATATCAATTAGACGATATATCGTTACAATATTTTAGCGATATATATCGTGTCAGTGTCCGCGACATATGGTCACGATATTTGGCTATATTACGATACGGAAAAAGTATCGTATCGTACCGTTTGTGACGATATATCGCGATATCAAATTTCCGATATCGCCCATTCCTAGTAGGCCACCTCAGTCATTTCTCTGCCGTGTTCCAGGCAATGATGTGCGTCTACGCGTAAACAATGATACTCTACATTCTACACGTAGATGATGTAATCTATGTAAACAACATGACAAAGGGTGATAAATTAGCAAAGAGCGCTATGGAATTAAAATAAAATTATACTGTATATCAGTCGGCAATGTGTGAGAAGAACCTCTCGTACTCTTCCTTGCAAAGTTGAACAATTTCTCACAAGAAAAAACCTAACATAGGAAATATTCTAGTGTTTTATATAAAAAATATCACTTTTGCCTCACGACTGACATCTGTTGTCTTCTTTTACATACGATATACCTTCTTCCATAGTTGATGATGGAAGAGAAGATAAATTTTGTTGTAAATAGGATTCTTGTCAGTTCGTTAGGAACCAATATAGTTGAAAATATCACTTCTCTTTCATGAAAGCCTTGAAAATTAATTTTAATGTACTTTAGATTGCTTACGTAGTCTATGTAAACTACAACCCAATGTAATCTACGCCTAGATTACGTGTAGACAACACAAGTAGACGTAAACTTATAGTGTACGGCACATCACTGGTTCCAAGCAAGTCCCGGCCGGTGGAAGCCATAGTGTTTCAAATCACACTTTAAACTGTAGGTCCAGTAACGATTAGCCTATATATACAATAAGTGGACTTCAAACGAAGAAATTGAAACTTAAACTGCCGATCTCCGTAGCGGAGTGGTTATCACAGCGTGCTACGACACCAGGGGTCGCGGGTTCGAATCCCGGGCTGACCATGGGTGTTCTTTGTAAGAAGCGAGGATTTATGATTTTTTTTAACTTATAAATAATGTTTGAGCCCATATGAGTGTTTCTCCATACGTTTCAACCCTTATTTATCGTTGCAATTAGCCTAAAGGCAAAGAAATGCGACGTGTGCTAGGAAACATAAGCTGTACTCGCTAGGATCTTTACGGGAGTGAAAGCTTTCCGCGCGAGGCCCTGTCTGTGTCGCGTTCCGCTCTGTAATGACGGAAGCCGGGGTGTGGCGAAGAAACCCACTCAGGGACTTTATAGTATCGCGTTTCATTCTTTTGTTTATTGTTTGCGTAGCGTATTACCTTCATGTCCTCACCTATTAACAGCCTAACTTGTGGCTTGTTCATCTGACAATGTTGTTGGTAGTGAATGGGCTGAAGGACCCCCCCCCTCCCCCGAGACATAAGAAAGGAACAAGGCATGTTGATCCCCTCCCATGATCAAACTTAAGTGTCCAAACTAAAACTAAAAATTCATTGTTAGTTATAACTAGAGTAAACGCCTTTGTGGTTTGAAATGAACACCTTCGCCTAAATTTAGAAATAAACATACTAAGATATTCTTTTTCATTCTTTCTTTCCCTCTTTCTTACTACCTTCTGTCTTTTTCTTGTCTTCATTTGTTTCTTACTTATCTTTCTTTCTCTTCTCACGTTTTTTTCTTTTTTCGTCCCATCTCTTTCTTTCCATTTTCCTTTCTCCTACTTATCTCTATGCCGGTTTCTTTCATTCTTTCTCCGTTCTTTCTATTTTATTCTAATCTCTTTATTTCTTTCTTCCATTCTCCTAATTTTCTCTGTTCCTTTTTTCATTATTTTTTTATTTTTCCTTTCTTTGTGTCTTCCCATCTTCTTCTCTCTATTGTTACGTACCTAATGAGACCAACTCATGTAAACGGTTTGAAAAGGTGGAATATAGATGGCAGCACAAGGTGTGCAAGATTAAAGATTACCACGTGATACGCGAATAGCAGTGTAAATAAGTGCAAAGTAATTTGAAAAGATGAACAACAATAGAATCCATTATAAGATAATGAAGAAAAGATATAAAAACAATAAATTAATGTAAATACTTAATATAATAAATTGGTACTTGTATGACATTCTGCAGGATTAAGTACTAAGTACCGAGGCTGTTCGGCAGTACAATAGCATTTTGGTATGATACAAGTGTGTAATCATGCATATAGGAAAGAAAGGTAAAGTGCTCCCCTGTGCTTAGCACCACGCCATAAAGGCGTATAGGGGGTGTGGGGGTAACGCCCTACACTTTCTTGATCCGGTCGTGAGGGGGGTGATGTGATCAGCATCACGCCCCTGACCGCCTTTACCCCCAGGGTTTCCCCCAGGTATCCATGTCATTCGACGCTGGGTGGGCGCCGGGGCCGTTTCCAACGTTAGAAAAGTTCCCGGATTTGAATCGGCCGAGTAGTCAGACGCGTTACCGACTGAGCCACCGCGGCCATTTAATAATAATAATAATGCATATAGGCAAATAAAATATATAAAAGTTATGTAGAAAAGATAGAATTAGATGATATTAAAAGTGAGTGGTTATAGTAAATAGGAAGAGTGACCCTCTATTGCCGCATTTACCTACGAAGGAACTTGCGGCTAGGGACAACATTAGCACCTTGGGAAATACATGCTAACAACACGAAACCTGGCCTGCATAACCTATCCACATAGGCACATAATAGCGTAAATAAGCATGTAAATAGGTTAAGCAAGTTATATTCTTCTTTATTTAAGCTATTATATGCACACGTGGATAAGTTAGGCAGGCCTGGTTTTGTGCTGTTGGCTTTGGATTGCTTTATTTTACTTCGCTTGTTGTGCCACTTTTGGTTAATTTGAGAAGATGCGGATGAGTAGACATGATGAAATCATGAATGGACACTCACGAACCCGGAACCCTTGGCGTCCTAGCGCTGGTGCTGTTAGCATATATATCCAAAGGTGCTAATGCTGTCCCTAGCCGCTCGTACCTCTGCCCACCCCCTCTTTGGGCAAACTTTGAAATCCTCTTTCCCGAAACAGCCAGCGGGGAAACAGGATTTTGTCAAAATAGCCGTTCATGCGCTGTGATTGTGGTCCGGTTCGTACGGCGGCACTACTATAGATGTTATGGAACCCACTTTCCTTCCTTTACGGCAAGGTGGTTTCCCAGTGCTTTTGTATTGATAATGTCTGAGGAGTCTTTTATTTTTTTGACAAGCGAGGGCGCTCTAACTTTCCCTGTCGCAGAAACAAACAAGCGTTCCGTCCGAGGCTGAATGGAGGCCTTCTTCCTGCAGAGACTTTCGGAAGTGGCCCGCTCGAGACGGAAGAGAGGATGTTTTCACTTGTTGCCTCCGGGGCCCACTCTGCTCCCACGTGCTCGCGAGCTCCACGTTGCCACGTCGCGCCACCTGGAAAGGAGGCCGCTTCGAACAAGTTGGAGAGACGGTTACGGCACCACGGTCACCGCAGTGTTGCGTCACTTTTCTACTACTTTGGTTAATTATGTAAAAAAGTAAAGTGCTCCCCTGTGCTTAGCACCACGCCATGAAGGCGTATAGGGGGTGTGGGGGTAACGCCCCACACTTTCTTGATCCGGTCGTGAGTGGGGGTGATGTGATCAGCATCACGCCCCTGACCGCCTCTACCCCCCAGGGTTTCCCCCAGGTACCCATGTTATTCGACGCTGGGTGGCCGCTTCCAGCGTTAGAAAAGTTCTAGGATTTGAACCGGCCGGGGATCAACCCGGGACCTTTAGCATGGTAGTCAGACCCGTTACCGACTTTTTTCTTTTTTTTTAAAAAAAAGGAAATACCCCCTACACGGAGGTATTCCCCACCATTCACACTTTTTTCTCAATTTTACAATTCTTACAGTTTCTCAGTTTCTTATCTGGTCAAACACAAATACCCATGCCTTACCCGGGACTCAAACCCGGAACCCCTGGCGTTGTGGCGCGCTCTGCTAACCACTCCGCCAAGAAGGTCGACACCGACTCAGCCACCGCGGCCATTAAATTATGGTTAATTATGTAGTAATAGAAAACGTTGTTATTTAGCATCGCTTTTCTGCCACTTTCGTCTAATCGCGGCGATGAAGTGGTGGTATGATGAAATTGATGAGACACAAAGAACACCCATATCAAGGCAAAGATTCGAACCATGGATCCCGGTCGTTGTAGCGCCGTGCTAACCACTCCACAACGGAGTTCGAAGAAAAAAAACATTAAATTCAACAAAAACATTTTGTGGATCATTTCAAGCAATATTTAATAATGATGAACTTATGAAACTGGTTACGGCACAAATTTAAAATTTTCACATAAGTAAAATATAAATAAAAAATAACCCGCGGATCAACAGCCCTTAAAGGGCCTTGGCCTATCTCCCTACTGCCAGTCTCCCTCCCACAATACTACCTAGAGATGTGGAGATCTTGAACCGATAATTTGATTACGTGTGGTCAACACGTCGAACCCCCAGCCGTTGTAGGAGATATCCACGACCGGGTTACGCTACTCACTCGTAGCTCCCCAATTTCCTCACGGCGGTGGGTTGCCACCGGCCCTATGCACAGGCCGAGAACCCAGGCGGACTCGAACCCATGCCGTCCGAAGTCGGAGCCCAAAGCACAGCACCTTAGACCGCACGACTACGGAGGACTTTTCACAATAATAGGTGAACGAAAATAATAACACTACAAGTAATTTATATCAAGGCGAATATGTATATATGCTGCGAGAAAATTCACTTTATTCGTACACGGACAATACATTGCAAAATAAATTACTATATTTATTGCTTGAAGTGATCCCTAAAATGTTTTTCTTCAATTTAATGTTTTTTCCTCGACCTGTGGTGGAGTGGTTAGCACGACGCCAGGGATCCAGGGTTCGATTCTTTGCCATATCATCACTTATCCTCATCGCTACGATTAGCCTTAAGTTAGAGAAGAGCGACGCTAAATAACAAGCAAAATCGAGTGCTTATTGTAGACGGTGCGTCGCTGAAGATTTTGAAGAGAAAGGAAGGGAGGGGAGTGGACACACGGGGATACTAGGGGACAAACGTAAGAGGATTCGAGAGAAGATAGCAAATGTCAATCCACTTTAGTTCGCGAGTTGGTCGAGGCTCTCATCTTGGTTGACAAGGGGTCCCGCCCAGGTTCTATATCCTGTGGAGGAACATTTTGGTTGGGGTTCCGCCCAGGTTCTATATCCTGTGGAGGAACATATTGGTTGGGGTCCCGCCCAGGTTCTATATCCTGTGGAGGAACATATTGGTTGGGGTCACGCCCAGGTTCTATATCCTGTGGAGGAACATATTGGTTGGGGTCCCGCCCAGGTTCTATATCCTGTGGAGGAACAAATTGATTGGGGTCCCGCCCAGGTTCCATATTCTGTGGAGGAACAAATTGATTGGGGTCCCGCCCAGGTTCTATATCCTGTGGAGGAACATATTGGTTGAGGTCCCGCCCAGGTTCTATATCATGTGGAGGAACATATTGGTTGGAGTCACGCCCAGGTTCTATATCCTGTGGAGGAACATATTGGTTGGGGTCCCGCCCAGGTTCTATGTCCCGTGGAGGAACATATTCGTTAGGGTCACGCCCAGGTTCTATATCCCGTGGAGGAACATCTTGGTAGGAACATATTGGTTGGGGTCACGCCCAGGTTCTATATCATGTGGAGGAAGATATTGGTTGGGGTCCCGCCCAGGTTCTATATCCTGTGGAGGAAGATACTGGTTGGGGTCCCGCCCAGGTTCTATATCCTGTGGAGGAATATATTGGTTGGGGTCCCGCCCAGGTTCTATAACCTGTGGAGGAACATCTTGGTTGGGGTCACGCCCAGGTTCTATATCCTGTGGAGGAACATATTGGTTGGGGTCACGCCCAGGTTCTATATCCTGTGGAGGAACATATTGGTTGGGGTCACGCCCAGGTTCTATATCCTGTGGAGGAACATATTGGTTGGGGTCACGCCCAGGTTCTATATCCTGTGGAGGAACATCTTGGTTGGGGTCCCGCCCAGGTTCTATATCCTGTGGAGGAACATCTTGGTTGGGGTCACGCCCAGGTTCTATATCCTGTGGAGGAACATCTTGGTTGGAGTCACGCCCAGGTTCTATATCCTGTGGAGGAACATATTGGTTGGGGTCCCGCCCAGGTTCTATGTCCCGTGGAGGAACATATTCGTTGGGGTCACGCCCAGGTTCTATATCCCGTGGAGGAACATCTTGGTAGGAACATATTGGTTGGGGTCACGCCCAGGTTCTATATCATGTGGAGGAAGATATTGGTTGGGGTCCCGCCCAGGTTCTATATCCTGTGGAGGAAGATACTGGTTGGGGTCCCGCCCAGGTTCTATATCCTGTGGAGGAACATATTGGTTGGGGTCCCGCCCAGGTTCTATATCCTGTGGAGGAACATCTTGGTTGGGGTCACGCCCAGGTTCTATATCCTGTGGAGGAACATATTGGTTGGGGTCACGCCCAGGTTCTATATCCTGTGGAGGAACATCTTGGTTGGGGTCCCGCCCAGGTTCTATATCCTGTGGAGGAACATCTTGGTTGGGGTCACGCCCAGGTTCTATATCCTGTGGAGGAACATGTTGGTTGGGGTCCCGCCCAGGTTCTATATCCTGTGGAGGAACATGTTATTTGGGGTCCCGCCCAGGTTCTATATCCTGTGGAGGAACATGTTGGTTGGGGTCACGCCCAGGTTCTATATCCTGTGGAGGAACATCTTGGTTGTGGTCCCGCCCAGGTTCTATATCCTCTGGAGGAACATATTGGTTGGGGTCACGCCCAGGTTCTATATCCTGTGGAGGAACATCTTGGTTGGGGTCACGCCCAGGTTCTATATCCTGTGGAGGAACATATTGGTTGGGGTCACGCCCAGGTTCTATATCCTGTGGAGGAACATCTTGGTTGGGGTCACGCCCAGGTTCTATATCCTGTGGAGGAACATCTTGGTTGGGTTCACGCCCAGGTTCTATATCCTGTGGAGGAACATCTTGGTTGGGGTCACGCCCAGGTTCTATATCCTGTGAAGGAACATCTTGGTTGGGGTCACGCCCAGTTTCTATATCCTGTGGAGGAACATCTTGGTTGGGGTCCCGCCCAGGTTCTAATCCTGTGGAGGAACATCTTGGTTGGAATCCCGCCCAGGTTCTATATCCTGTGGAGGAACAAATTGGTTGGGGTCACGCCCAGGTTCTATATCCTGTGGAGGAACATCTTGGTTGGGGTCACGCCCAGGTTCTATATCCTGTGGAGGAACATATTGGTTGGGGTCACGCCCAGTTTCTATATCCTGTGGAGGAACATCTTGGTTGGGGTCACGCCCAGGTTCTATCTCCTGTGGAGGAACATCTTGGTTGGGATGACGCCCAGCTTCTATATCCTGTGGAGGAACATATTGGTTGAGGTCACGCCCAGGTTCTATATCCTGTGGAGGAACATCTTGGTTGGGGTCACGCCCAGGTTCTATATCCTGTGGAGGAACATGTTGGTTGGGGTCCCGCCCAGGTTCTATATCCTGTGGAGGAACATATTGGTTGGGGTCACGCCCAGGTTCTATATCCTGTGGAGGAACATCTTGGTTGGGGTCCCGCCCAGGTTCTATATCCTGTGGAGGAACATCTTGGTTGGGGTCACGCCCAGGTTCTATATCCTGTGGAGGAACATCTTGGTTGGAGTCACGCCCAGGTTCTATATCCTGTGGAGGAACATATTGGTTGGGGTCCCGCCCAGGTTCTATGTCCCGTGGAGGAACATATTCGTTGGGGTCACGCCCAGGTTCTATATCCCGTGGAGGAACATCTTGGTAGGAACATATTGGTTGGGGTCACGCCCAGGTTCTATATCATGTGGAGGAAGATATTGGTTGGGGTCCCGCCCAGGTTCTATATCCTGTGGAGGAAGATACTGGTTGGGGTCCCGCCCAGGTTCTATATCCTGTGGAGGAACATATTGGTTGGGGTCCCGCCCAGGTTCTATATCCTGTGGAGGAACATCTTGGTTGGGGTCACGCCCAGGTTCTATATCCTGTGGAGGAACATATTGGTTGGGGTCACGCCCAGGTTCTATATCCTGTGGAGGAACATCTTGGTTGGGGTCCCGCCCAGGTTCTATATCCTGTGGAGGAACATCTTGGTTGGGGTCACGCCCAGGTTCTATATCCTGTGGAGGAACATGTTGGTTGGGGTCCCGCCCAGGTTCTATATCCTGTGGAGGAACATGTTATTTGGGGTCCCGCCCAGGTTCTATATCCTGTGGAGGAACATGTTGGTTGGGGTCACGCCCAGGTTCTATATCCTGTGGAGGAACATCTTGGTTGTGGTCCCGCCCAGGTTCTATATCCTCTGGAGGAACATATTGGTTGGGGTCACGCCCAGGTTCTATATCCTGTGGAGGAACATCTTGGTTGGGGTCACGCCCAGGTTCTATATCCTGTGGAGGAACATATTGGTTGGGGTCACGCCCAGGTTCTATATCCTGTGGAGGAACATCTTGGTTGGGGTCACGCCCAGGTTCTATATCCTGTGGAGGAACATCTTGGTTGGGTTCACGCCCAGGTTCTATATCCTGTGGAGGAACATCTTGGTTGGGGTCACGCCCAGGTTCTATATCCTGTGAAGGAACATCTTGGTTGGGGTCACGCCCAGTTTCTATATCCTGTGGAGGAACATCTTGGTTGGGGTCCCGCCCAGGTTCTAATCCTGTGGAGGAACATCTTGGTTGGGGTCCCGCCCAGGTTCTATATCCTGTGGAGGAACAAATTGGTTGGGGTCACGCCCAGGTTCTATATCCTGTGGAGGAACATCTTGGTTGGGGTCACGCCCAGGTTCTATATCCTGTGGAGGAACATATTGGTTGGGGTCACGCCCAGTTTCTATATCCTGTGGAGGAACATCTTGGTTGGGGTCACGCCCAGGTTCTATCTCCTGTGGAGGAACATCTTGGTTGGGATGACGCCCAGCTTCTATATCCTGTGGAGGAACATATTGGTTGAGGTCACGCCCAGGTTCTATATCCTGTGGAGGAACATCTTGGTTGGGGTCACGCCCAGGTTCTATATCCTGTGGAGGAACATGTTGGTTGGGGTCCCGCCCAGGTTCTATATCCTGTGGAGGAACATGTTGGTTGGGGTCACGCCCAGGTTCTATATCCTGTGGAGGAACATATTGGTTGGGGTCACTCCCAGGTTCTATATCCTGTGGAGGAACATATTGATTGGGGTCCGGCCGAGGTTCTATATCCTGTGGAGGAACATCTTGGTTGGGGTCCTGCCCAGGTTCTATATCCTGTGGAGGAACATATTGGTTGGGGTCCCGCTCAGGTTCTATATCCTGTGGAGGAACATATTGGTTGGGGTCACGCCCAGGTTCTATATCCTGTGGAGGAAGATACTGGTTGGGGTCCCGCCCAGGTTCTATATCCTGTGGAGGAACATATTGGTTGGGGTCCCGCCCAGGTTCTATATCCTGTGGAGGAACATCTTGGTTGGGGTCACGCCCAGGTTCTATATCCTGTGGAGGAACATATTGGTTGGGGTCACTCCCAGGTTCTATATCCTGTGGAGGAACATATTGGTTGGGGTCACGCCCAGGTTCTATATCCTGTGGAGGAACATATTGGTTGGGGTCACGCCCAGGTTCTATATCCTGTGGAGGAACATATTGGTTGGGGTCACGCCCAGGTTCTATATCCTGTGGAGGAACATCTTGGTTGGGGTCCCGCCCAGGTTCTATATCCTGTGGAGGAACATCTTGGTTGGGGTCACGCCCAGGTTCTATATCCTGTGGAGGAACATGTTGGTTGGGGTCCCGCCCAGGTTCTATATCCTGTGGAGGAACATGTTATTTGGGGTCCCGCCCAGGTTCTATATCCTGTGGAGGAACATGTTGGTTGGGGTCACGCCCAGGTTCTATATCCTGTGGAGGAACATCTTGGTTGTGGTCCCGCCCAGGTTCTATATCCTCTGGAGGAACATATTGGTTGGGGTCACGCCCAGGTTCTATATCCTGTGGAGGAACATCTTGGTTGGGGTCACGCCCAGGTTCTATATCCTGTGGAGGAACATGTTGGTTGGGGTCCCGCCCAGGTTCTATATCCTCTGGAGGAACATATTGGTTGGGGTCACGCCCAGGTTCTATATCCTGTGGAGGAACATGTTGGTTGGGGTCACGCCCAGGTTCTATATCCTCTGGAGGAACATATTGGTTGGGGTCACGCCCAGGTTCTATATCCTGTGGAGGAACATCTTGGTTGGGGTCACGCCCAGGTTCTATATCCTGTGGAGGAACATATTGGTTGGGGTCACGCCCAGGTTCTATATCCTGTGGAGGAACATCTTGGTTGGGGTCCCGCCCAGGTTCTATATCCTGTGGAGGAACATATTGGTTGGGGTCACGCCCAGGTTCTATATCCTGTGGAGGAACATATTGGTTGGGGTCACGCCCAGGTTCTATATCCTGTGGAGGAACATATTGGTTGGGGTCACGCCCAGGTTCTATATCCTGTGGAGGAAGATACTGGTTGGGGTCCCGCCCAGGTTCTATATCCTGTGGAGGAACATATTGGTTGGGGTCCCGCCCAGGTTCTATATCCTGTGGAGGAACATATTGGTTGGGGTCACGCCCAGGTTCTATATCCTGTGGAGGAAGATACTGGTTGGGGTCCCGCCCAGGTTCTATATCCTGTGGAGGAACATATTGGTTGGGGTCCCGCTCAGGTTCTATATCCTGTGGAGGAACATATTGGTTGGGGTCACGCCCAGGTTCTATATCCTGTGGAGGAAGATACTGGTTGGGGTCCCGCCCAGGTTCTATATCCTGTGGAGGAACATATTGGTTGGGGTCCCGCCCAGGTTCTATATCCTGTGGAGGAACATCTTGGTTGGGGTCACGCCCAGGTTCTATATCCTGTGGAGGAACATATTGGTTGGGGTCACTCCCAGGTTCTATATCCTGTGGAGGAACATATTTGTTTGGATTCCACTTTAAGCTGTAGGTCCTCTACCGATTAGTCTATCTGTGTATGAAGTGGACTTAAAACAACATTGAGCAGTAACGAATTAGCCAGTGTTGCAACATTCAGAGGACACAATTTCCCTTTCTGAGGAACAAATGTTCCCATTTTTGCCCAATTTAACATTCATCTAAGAAATCATGTAATCAGTGGTGTCGATTGGGTTTGAAAACTGGAGGGGGGAGGGCAAGGACACTTTACTTTCCCCTTGGTAATAAGGTTTAGCACAGTGCGGGGGGGGGGGAAGTGGCAAAAATGGGGGGCAACCGGCCCCCGTTATCGCCGACACTGCATGTAATAATGTATTTATTTATTTCGTCTTATTTTACATGGCAAAGTTAAGGATGTAAAGCCTTATAATAATAATAATGATAAAGTGATTATTAAAATTTGATATTGCGGTGATGAGGTACTTTTATTGTTTAACCATACGTATATCTGCGCAGTGACCCGGTTTGCAATCTGCTAAATTATTTCAGAACATCTGGACACAAAGGGCAATTTGCACACAGTACATGTTGGTAGTAGTGCTGAAGGGGGCATATACCCTCCGATAATCAATTCTCGAACGAGAAGAATTGGCTTCCGATGGAAAATACTTTCGCGTATCGCAGAGTGAAAAAAGAAAGAGCATATTGGCAGCCGTAGCTGGATGTTACGTGCATCGTGGTTCGCCAATTATGTCACGATGCCGCGATGCATTTCAAGTGGGCCGATTTTGCTGAAACGGTGTCAAGTACGCATGCGCGGGGACTGGTAAACTTGAAAATTATGTGATCCATTCGTCGCCCACGGAAGGTGAGAGTGGAGTGGGGCTGAAAAGAAAAACACACGTTCACTTTCTATGCCACCATTGGGAGGCCAGCGACGGGGAACGGATTGGAAAATAAAAGTGAGTTGGTGCTGTTTTCCTAGAAGCGTTGTTGCCAAATCACCACTTTAAAATGGTTATGCGTGTCTATATAAACAGACAGAATTAGACGTCATCATAATATTGTAGTTTAAAAAAAAGAAAAGAAAAGATACAACTTCGATGAGGTCTCTGTGGAGTAGTTAGGGCATCGGATTTGTAGTACAATTAGAGACTTATTAAAGTAATGACTTATTACTTATCTTTATTTCACAGCTTACTAAATAACTAACTCTCTAGCCTTCTTAAACCCGAAGGTTTATGACTACAGCAATACCAGTCTCCCATCTGTCCTTCTATCCTGGGTAAGATCAATCCAAGTTTCCCAACAAGAATCCTGTAAGCTCTTCTTTCCTCTCCCATTCGTGCCACATGTCCTGAACACCTAAGTTTGCTTGATTTAATTCAGGGTGTCCGGCTTAGACCGGAAAAGAAACAGTGAGAGGAACGAATTATTTAGACAGCTTCAGCATTACGCTGTGCCTCAAATGCCTCCAGAAACCATTTTCCAACAAGACGGAGCCCCGACACATTTTGCTATCATTGTACGAGAATTTCTCGATTGAGAAGTTTCCTAGGAGATGGATAGGAAGAGGTTCTAAACTACTTACTTGGCCTCCGCGCTCGCCGGATCTTTCCCCCCTAGACTTTTTGCTTCTGGGGGTTCATCAAGGACCAAGTCTACAGTATGCCCGTCGAGAACGTGGAAGATCCGCGTAACAGAATTCGTCAGGCGATTAACAATGTGACCCCTCAAATGCTAGTGAATACCTGGACGGAATTGCAATATCGGTTCGACATCTGCCGTGCCACAGGGGGTGCTCATATCGAGGCTGTGTGAAGTGCTGATGCTAGGACAAAAAAGTGCATGAGTTTTTCTACCAAAATGTAAATTTTGGTAATAAAATTGGGTTTCTCTGCAAAATTATGCTCTTTTGTAATGTTAAAGGTCTAAGCCGGACACTCTGTATAGCTGGACAGGAATACAAGTATTCACAGCATACATTGTAATCAACTCATTCAATCATTGTATAATCTTTGTATTATCATTATCATTATGGTTGTTTTCTCTTTGTGTTTTAATTAATTGTTATATTATTTGTTAAGTATCTGTGACAAGAGTTGGTTGTAAGAAAGGCCCATGAGGCCACAACACGCCTGCTTAAATAAAGACCAATCTGTAAAAAGTAAAGTGTTCCCCTGTGCATAGCACCACGCCATGAAGGCGTATAGGGGGTGTGGGGGTAACGCCCCACACTTTCTTGATCCGGTCGTGAGTGGGGGTGATGTGATCAGCATCACGCCCCTGACCGCCTTTACCCCCAGGGTTTCCCCCAGGTACCCATGTTATTCGACGCTGGGTGGGCGCCGGGGATCGAAAAGTTCCCGGATTTGAACCGGCCGGGGATCGAACCCGGGATCTCTAGCATGGTAGTCAGACGCGTTACCGAATGAGCCACCGCGGCCACTCAAAGACCAATCTGTTCTGTTCTATAAATCTGTCCTAGGTTCGATCCCCGGCACCGGCAAAAATCAATCTTTCCCCTAAAGAGGGAGATGTGCTCTATCGAACCGGAGTGTTAGAAGTCGGTTTGCTAACTTTAAAGAATAAAATTCCGGAGATTTCTTTACAAACGTCAAACCCTTCAAATTAATACGATACTAACGTCCGAAATATCAGGCATAACAATTTAATAGCTAATACAAAATACAGTGTCGTTCCGGGAGATTGTCCTGGAGAGTGAGTTCCTTTCTGGGAGTCTCCGGGTCATTCCGGGAAGGTTGGCGACCCGACTACCTTCCGTACCACCGAATGCCCCAAAGACAATTATCTCACCTAAGCAATTTTTTCGGCGAAATGGGAATTCCCGTTTTGCGGAATTACCTTTCGCCGAATATTCTGAGACGAGGGAATTTTCCCCCTGCCGAGGAAAGAATATTTCAACCAAGTCAAATACTCATTGTACATTTACATTGACGATGAAAGTGAATGTATAATGGTTTAGATAACACTGGGGAACAAACTTTTTGTTGCATTGATACCAGCACTTGTTCTTATCTAATTTGAGTGTGCTGAATTCAAATCTGAAGTTGGTTTTAATCTGTAAGCTCCAGATTTTTTGTAATTCAACATTTTCATTTTTTGCGAAATTTTGACGCCTCGCGCATGATGACATGCTATGTTTGTGGAACTTATGGCCACGCTGTCGTAAAATGAAGCATATGCAATTGTATTTGCACTTTACAATTGTAAGTGTACGAAAATATGCATTACAGTTTTACAAAATCACTTTTGTGGTGTACAATCAGTATTGCTAATAGTCGAATTTTGAACATTTTTCTGTTATAATCAAATATATCTATGAACTAATGCTTTTCACTGTACATTAACATGTAACATCTATTATGAGGCAAAGTTCAAATTGTGGATATTGTGGTATACGTGGAAGAGAGGTTGACATGTGGGTCATCGCTTTACATCCCAAGAAAAATCTCGATAAAGTTGATGACCAGTGTTGCCACATGAAGGGAAATTTCCCTTTTGCAGGGAAATTCGGACCGAAATTTTAGCCAAGAGGGAAAAGGGAATTTCGATGAAAAATACCACAATTGCAGGGAAATTTTAAGGTCATTTGACCACATTATTAAAGTTTATATTAATCTCGAATTTCGTATCCACATTTTTATGTTATTTATTTATTTTGCTATTCATACTTGTTTCTGCTCCTTTAAGTTTATTGTGCATTGCTTTTATGCATCTTTGGATAAATAATAACGATGATGTCATGAGGATTAAGTATTAAATGGATTCCTGACCAGGATTCAAACCTGGGACATCTGAGTTGTTTTCCTGTTTTCCTATGAGTTGGCAACCTGTTTTCCTATGAGTTGGCTACCTGTTTTCCTATGAGTTGGCTACCTGTTTTCCTATGAGTTGGCAACCTGTTTTCCTATGAGTTGGCAACCTGTTTTCCTATGAGTTGGCAACCTGTTTTCCTATGAGTTGGCAACCTGATTTCCTATGAGTTGGCAACCTGTTTTCCTATGAATTGGCAACCTGTTTTCCTATGAATTGGCTACCTGATTTCCTATGAGTTGGCAACCTGTTTTCCTATGAGTTGGCAACCTGTTTTCCTATGAGTTGGCATCTGATCAGGAAGTGATGAAACTGAAATGTGAGAGAAATTTGAAATATTTTTTTTCAAACGAATAACGAATTCAAAGGTATACTTAACTACGTACTACTACTGCTTCCACCACCACTAATAATGCTGCTACTACTACTAATTATTATTATTATATAATTTATTTAGGTGAAGGGAAAAATTGGTGCTAAAAGGGAAATTTTGCCCATTGGAAAGGGAAATTGTGTCCCCATATTGTGGCAACACTGTCCATGACCAGACTGGGACACAAACGCGGGAACTCCGGTGGCGAGTCAAAGCTTCCGGAAGGGAGCTTTCAGACCGAAGCAACAAGACACGCGTCGCATGTCGCTTGGGAACGAGCCAATCAAGAGCCACGTTTCACACTGTAGCAGCAAGACCGTACAAGCCTGCGTTCGTTTGGCGAAAACTCACTCAGCGACTTGTCTTTGTGTTCTAAGTCCACTTTATGCACAGTAAGGCTCATCGGGACTGGACCTACAGTTTAAAGTGGGATCCGAACCACTATGTGCCTCAACCGAACCCGGGGCCCACTGATTACAAGGCGACGACGCTACCAGGAGCGTATATTCTAGGCTAGTTATGCGAAGCCTGAAGTCTAGAGAACAAAATACAGGAGAAAAATCGATCACAAATTGTAAATAATATTATTCATATCAGTGAGGAGATGATGCTGATTCTGGAGTTGGCAACCTGATTTTTTATGAGTTGGCAACCTGATTTCCTATGAGTTGGCAACCTGATTTCCTATGAGTTGGCAACCTGATTTCCTATGAGTTGGCAACCTGATTTCCTATGAGTTGGCAAACTGATTTTATATGAGTTGGCAAACTGATTTTATATGAGTTGGCAACCTGATTTCCTATGAGTTGGCAAACTGATTTCCTATGAGTTGGCAAAATGATTTCCTATGAGTTGGCAACCTGATTTCCTATGAGTTGGCAACCTGATTTCCTATGAGTTGGCAAACCTGAATTCTTAGGAGTTGGTAAATTTATTTCTATTCATAGCCTAGGACGACGTGACATAGCCCAGATATTGGACTCAGTAAACGCCACTGGACGCTACCATTGAGCCATAGGTTAGGCCCTAACATTCACAGAGCATGCGCGAACAACAGACCGAGGTGACACGATGCACGGTATTGAGAAAACAGCCCAGTCCGAGCGACACGTTCAGCTTGTGTCGCTTCGGTTGGAAAGGTTCGATTTATTACCGAGGGCTCGTTTCCGTGTCGCTTCATTTCAGGCATTTATTGCGGTCACTTTTCGAGACACCCTGTTGTGCCATCTCCAAAATGTTTAACCACCGCTCGCTCCTCTGTTGAAAAACAACAGGGGAAACCCCGCTTGTTGCATCTTACAAGCAGATCATCCCACAGATGCTTCTGGGAGGGGGGGAAATAGAAAGTGAGTGTGAGCGGCAACATCGCCACGGAATCTCGGTCTGTGTGTCTGCGTACGGAGGGGGGGGAAGGGGGGTAACCCAGTAACCTGACCCACATAACCGGTCAGGCAGTGTAGGCTCTCTCGCCAGCCGAGCGTGGAAGCAGTGAAAGTGAAAACATGGAAAGCGAATGCGGTAGGAGGAGGATTCATGTTTCTTTTTTTTTTCTCTGAGGAGGGGAGGACTTAAGTGGGCCATTGTCTGAGAGAGGAGAGGGGGGGGGGAATAAGAACTGTGGACCACGATCTGCTTTCTTGACATTGTTATGTGATGATGACAAATTGTTCAGTGGCGGCCCTCGGCACTAACACCTCTGACCGGCAAAAGAGGCAGGCACTGGTCTCCGCTGACTATGATTTGCATAGCTGGTCAAGTAAATTAGAATGTAAGCAGGCCCGTAGCCAAGATTTTATTAGGGGGAGGGGGTTCATCCCTTATCAGCACGGGCGTCGCTACATTTTTTTCTAGAGGGCAGGCCAATGATAAAACTTGATTTGTAGAAATAATAATGACAATAATAATTAATAACACGCTTATAATTGCCATTTTACAATAAAAACTATTATAAGTTATTAAAAATAAACCAATTTTAATCCCAATTTATTATTATTATTATTTAATATTCCTGTATAAAACGATAGTTTCTTGAATATGCAAACGAATTATGGTTTTTGACTGCAACCAGTCACCTTCAAAAGGTTGAATCAGTTCAAAAACTTTTTATCAGGTTATTATGCACAAAGTTTAAAAAAAATTACTATGACCAACATTACTCTGAATGGTTAATACAGTTGAATATGTTTTCCTTAGAAGAAAGAAGAAAAATGAAAAGGATAAATTTTGTATAGAAGATCTTAACTTTCCAAGTTGACAGTGAATAATTTTTGAATAATATAGCTTATAAAATTCCCAGATATTCCCATAGGTATATCTCAATTCTCACATGCCTAAACAAGGCAAGAGGTTTAGTAGCTGATCTTGTTGAAACCTACAATTTGAATTTTTGTTTATGTATAAGATTATAGGATCCACTGTTTTATTTTATAATTATGTATTCAATTTTTTAATTTTGTGTAACCAATTTTGACATAGTGATATACCTGGTTGTATAATCGTTATCATCACTTAAATAAATATCATTATTATTATTATTAGAACAATACACAGTTAATTGCACAATATTATATAACAATAAACAATTATTAGTATCAGAGATATAATAGATCTCGTTGAAAACTGTAAACTGAAGTGTAAATATGCTAACTTGTTAAATATGTTATGTTATTCTATTTTATTTGTGTAACTCTCTACTTTTGTATTTGACTTGCTGTATTAGGTTTCATACTGTGCTCAACACTTAAATTAAACGATTATTATTATTATTACAAAAATGGATACTTTGCTTCCCGATCCACTGTTTCAGTGAATATCCAACGCAGCTGTTCTTCATTAATTTTCTTACATTTTGTACAATTAGTGTACTGAAATTCATAGTTATTGTATTTGTTATTAACTTTTACACATTCCGTTCCAAAAAGCTTTAAAAGTTAGGGGCAAATTTTACCCATCAAGTTTATATTCTGCGACTTCTTACAAAGAAAATTATAAATTTTGAAAGCTGTAGATGCATTTTTTTATTTCGATTAAATGTTATAATATAAAAATATAATCTGGTTTCTCTATTATACACTATTTTTTTCGATCTAATGTTCAATCCTGCTGAGGAAGTAAAATTAATTACCACTATATACTATTTAAATTAGATATTTGTAGGATTTCGGGAGGGGACTTCAATCCCCTTAGCCCACCCCCTGGCTACGTTCCTGACCGTAAGATATGTTACCTGAATCGCTATCAAAGATGCGATAGCGGATGAGGAAGACACGAGAGACCCACAAAGTTAGAGACGAGTAGGGAAAGAATAGAGAAGCGGAAGAGACAGGAAAAAAGAGAAGATAAAGAGACGTGAGATCGAGAAATAAAGGGAAGAAGCGACAGGCAGAGGGAAAATTGAAGAGAAAGAAACAAGTGAGGGTAAGGAAAGAGAGCCAGATAGTGATCTGTGAAGTAAGAGAAAGAGCGCAAAAGAGAGACAATAAATGCTGCAGAAACAGGAGGGAAGATTAAGAGTTGAAAGGTAAAGAGTGACAATTTCCCCCAGGTCCTTCTCTCGGAAGCAGCTGGGGAGCACTGTTGCCAACTTAGCTCTTTTGGAGCCAGATCTGGCTCTTTCGTGCACTCTTGGCTGTGAACTGTGGCACCCGCCCCCTGCCCCACTATGATGTCATCACTAGCCCCGGCCCACATAGACCAACTTTTGCCGTGATTATATACATTTTGCAATTGACGTGATATTGTTATATTGGCTGCGTCGCTCCACCCTCTCTTACCCAGTGTTGCCACATTAAGGGAAATTTCCCTTTTGCAGGGAAATTCGGACAGAATTTTTAATCAAAAGGGAAAAAGGAATTTTGATGAAAAATACCACAATTTCAGGGAAATTTTAAGACAACTGACTACACTATTACAGTTTTATGTTAATTTCCAATTTCATATCCACATTTTAATATTTTTAATATTTTTCTGTTCCTTCTCATTCTGACCCTTTGAATATAAGCCTGTATCTATTTCTGTTAAGTTTATTGTACGTACGTTGCTTTTATGCATCTTCGGATAATAGTAACGATGAGGATTAACGATTTAATGGTTGCTGACCAGGATTCAAATCTGGGACATCTGGCAAAAAAGCGATGAAGCTGACATGTAGGCCTATGTGAAAAATGTATGTAATATGTTTTGTTTATTCGAGATTGACCAACGAAAATACTACTACTACTGCTACCAGCACCAGCACTAATAATAATAATTATAATTGCAACTGCTGCTGCTACAAGTTTTTTATTATTGTTATTATTATTATTTGATATTTTTAGGTAAAGGGAAAAATTAGTCCGAAAAGGGAAATCTTGACTCTCAGAAAGGGAAATTGTGCCCTCATATTGTGGCAACACTGCTCTTACCTCCCCAGATACTTTTATACAGCGCCTTGGCTGAGGTGAAGCTGACAATATTGTTATCTGGTAATCCCTTATTTTCGATTTCGTGCAACCATCGGAGGATTATTGAGATGGGTGGTACGTACCCCACCATCAACTGAAGGTACAGGGTGACAATTAATTAATGACCACATTTATATTGTAAGTTTTGTGGTACTAATTTGGTTTTTATTTTTCATTTTAGGTGAATATAAAGATCGACCTTTGCAAAATTAAGTGGTGTAACATGGAAAGGTGGAGTGCACAACAGCGAGCAGCAATAGTGGAATTTTATTTCGCTAGCAATTACTCGGTGACCACTGCTCAAAGAAGGTTCTGTCCAAGGTTTGGCGGGCGTGCATGTCCTTCGAGAAAATCAATTCTGCGATATGTTGCATCCCATAGAAACAGAGGCAGTGTAACTGATGCTAAACGTACTGGTAGGCGGAGATCTGTGTGCAATGAAGAAACAATTGAAAGGGTGAGAGTTGCAATCACAAACAGCCCAAAGAAATCTGTAAGAAGGTTGTCACAAGAAGTTGGTGTCAATAGAGAAACATTGCGCAAAATCCTGAGAAACGATTTGCACTTGTTTCCGTACAAACTTCAGGTATCCCATCAGTTGAAACAGACTGATTTTCAAAAACGTTTAGCGCTTTGCAACACAATGATTGGACTTAACACTAATCCTAATTTTGGAGAGAGGCTCATAATGACCGATGAAGCTCATTTTCACTTATCCGGTTATGTGAATAAGCAGAATGTGAGAATATGGACTGGAGAAAACCCTAATGAAATCCACGAACGTCCTACACATACTAGTGCAAAAGTTACTGTATGGTGTGCATTATCGAGATCATGGATCATAGGTCCATATTTTTTTGAAAACGCAAATGGTGTTACTGTAACTGTTAACGGTGACCGTTACAGACAAATGTTAAGAGCATTTTTTCCCCCTGAGTTACAGCGTCGAAACCCCAATTTTGAGGACATGTTTTTTCAACAAGACGGTGCAACAAGCCACACTAGTCGTGAAACAATGCAATTATTGCAACAGAAATTTCCCAATCATGTGATTTCGAGGTTTGGTGACTTTGACTGGCCTCCTCGTTCCCCGGACTTAACTGCTCCAGATTTTTTTTTTTTTATGGGGGTACTTAAAGTCTAAAGTCCATGCCACGAAACCAAACAACTTACTGGACTTGAAAAGAGCCATAAGAAATGAAATTGACTTGATATCATGTGAAACACTTTCAAAAGTTATGGATCATGTGTTTGTTCGTATTCAGGAATGCATACGATTCAATGGAGGGTACCTCAAGTCTGTTATTTTCAAAAAATAAGCAGGGTTTGTTAGTTTCCTGTAATTTCATATACCATACTACCTACTCCTTTACTTATGTAGCTGCAAGTTTAACACACAAAAAATTATACTCAAAATGAATGTGGTCATTAATTAATTGTCACCCTGTACATTCCCGATTAACCTAAAAAACTCGAAAGAATCCCGTAAAGGAAATTGAAAACTAAACATTTGAAGATCTGTCTTCTCACCACATTTCAGAGTAATGGGCGTAAGCAGAGGCACGGGCAACTGTGGGATTCTCAAGGAATTGGGCCTGAACAGAGACGCGGTACAAGCACGGATGAGGGTTGTTAAACATTGGATGCGATTATCACAAGAGGGCCAAACTACGCTGAGGGGACAATACAGAGAAGGGAGGAAAACGTTTACAACTGGCGTGTGGAAGTGAAAAATCTCTTATATAAAAGCGGAATGGGTTGGGTATGGGAAGAGGGAGGAAGGGGGGGCATCTCAACAGAAAATCAAATCAGAGACAGGTTACTGGACATAGACAGACAAGAAATAATAGCAGACTGCCAAACGAAGACCTCAATCAGGGAACAGCTAAGAGTAGGAGAATGGGGGAAAGCGAAATATATCCAGGTTGTGGGAATAAATGAATAAGGCGCGCTGGCATGGTTCAGATTAGGGGAATGGAAACAACTAAGAAAGAGAAACGAAGCAGGGGAAACGATATGTCCTTTGTGCGAGGGGGAGGAGACGGACAAGCATATCCTACTGAACTGCCCTTCTACACGTGACCTAAGGGACAAATGGCTGAAAAACTTAACAGGGAGGGAGGTGATAGAAGTGGTAGACGACAGAATAAAGATAAAGAAAGCGGAGAAATACCTGGGAGAAGTAAGAGAACGGCGGAAAGCTATTAGAGAAGGCAGCCAAATGAGTGATCATGCTCCAGACGAGCCATCTTTATAGTGTAAGTGTGTGCAGAGTAAAAATTTATGCGTTTTTTGGTGAGAGTGCAGGAAAAGAGAAGTGGGGCGAGGAAGAAGGAAAAAAGACTGGAAGAAGAACTGTCGAAGGAGGGGAAGAATGTGTATATAGGGGACAAAGTAAGAGGCAGCTTAAAAGGAAACTAAATATAACAAAATATTGTAGAAAAATCAAAACTATGTAGTGCGTACAGCCTATGGCTCGCACAAAAAGAAAACAAATTTAAAAATCAATCGTTCAGTGGCCATGGACGTCCGCAGGAGTTTTTCCAGGGGGGGCAAACAACTCACATTTTATCCAAAAAATAGTGTTGTTCCCTAAAAAATATTATTGTGGCTAAAATGAAATTATATGTGTGAAATACATAATTTTTGGTTGACTTATATTTTCCAGGAAGGGTAGCACGGCCCCCCATTGCCCCCCTTCCGGACGCCCATGTCAGTGGCTGACCTACATACACCATTCCGTGGTGAGAACTCCAGCGTGGACGTCGCCGGCGAGAGGTGAAATCTGACACCGCCTGGGCTGCAAAACAAGAAACGTTTTTCACGCCCGGGATCTCCACGTGGTGAGCATCCAGCCGTGGCCCACCTCCCCTTCGCAAATTGCACCCTTTTTACGTCACGTTAATCAACAGGTGGGTTCGCGCTGACGCGTAATCGTGCCGGCTGGATGAACCTCCATTACGGCAGGTCTGAATCCCCGCTTCCAGCGGATTTCAATTAGCGTGTTAATTGTATGAAATGTCCCACGTGGCAGTTTTATTAATTGGAGCACTTGATTTACTGAGTGACGGCGTGCAAGGGAAGAAATGGTTTCGGAACGACCCCAAAATAGGTGACCGAATATTTCTTCATCACAAAGGGGCTTCCCCGTTGGCGTAGTGGTAACGTCCTCGCTTTGTAACGAAGGGATCCCGGGTTCGATACCCGGTGGAGGCACAGTTAGCGTCCCTCTTTAAACTGCACGTGCAGTCGCTCTTAGCCCATCTGTGCATAAAATAGACATAAACCCAGGGTTTTTAAAGATCCAGAGATTTTAAATAATTTCAATTTCGGTCCAGGAGAGAAAATCAGCAAGTGCAAATGGGTTCTGGACCCTGAAGAAGCTTTATATCTAGAATATTTCAATTCGGTCCAGGAAACTTTTTTCCGGATCAATTTACGGTCCAGGAACCTTTTTCCGGGTAACTTTAAATACGGTCCAGGAACGTTTTTTGAGACTTGCGAAATGAGCATTACATATATATCTGTGTTTGTGTATATTTTTAAGTCCTTTTCCTTCCTCTCAATGTTAATCCAAACAATAAGAATGTTGTTTACATTTGTATTTATTTTGTATTCCTTGTGCAAGCTGTACGCTATATGCACTACATAAATTTTATTATACACACGATAACTTTCTCTCCCCTTAAAGACATGTATAATGAAATTTGGGATCATGAAATGAAGCAGCATTTTAACAATGCTTCCAACATTTCAAAAACATTTTTTTTTTGCATCCTCTGGGTTTAGAAAGAAGTTAAACATTAAATGTCACAGGACAATTTAAGTGATATAGAATAGAATAATTTGGGTGTGTTTGATATCATTAATAGAATGTGATGTGATTAGTTTTGTGACTCTGTAACTAACCTTTGTTATTTCAAATTGAAAGTATGCAAGTATCGCCATCGGTTTGAATCGGTTAAGGTGTGGTCAGCACGAAGAACCCACAGTCGTTGTAGGTTGATTGATTGGTTTGCTTTATTTTAATTCGCTTCTTGTGCCACTTTTGGCTAATTTGCGAAGATGGGGATGAGTGATGGTATCATGAAATTGATGAATGGACACTCACAAGCATACATGCCCAGGTCAGGATTCGAACCCGGGACACCTGGTGTCGTAGCGCGATGTGATAAGCACTCAGCCACGGGTTGTTGTTGGTTTCCATGACCGGGTTACGCTACTCATTCGTAGCTCCCCAATTTCCTCACGATGGTACCGGTCCCATACACTCATCTCAGGAGAAAAGTTGTTACGTTTCCCTCAGGAGACTCGAACCAGTGCGGACCCCGTAGCCGGAGCCCAAAGCATGACGCCACGGTGCGGGATGCATGAAGGTAGATAATGATCATAAATGATAGTTGTGTGTAATATGTTTCTGAAAACTGAGTGAACAGCGCAATAGCTGTTAATACTTCATGGGCATGGTTATTTTGAAACGGAAGTTTGATGGCAACGGAAATTGGCGGCCTCCCCTCGTGTGTGGTGAAGTCTGTTTGCTTTGATCGATCCCTTCGATTAAGAATTGCAGATGTTTGTGCAAAGAAGGAACTCGTTGCAAATTGAAGTACGTGGCAGAGGCAGAAGGCGGTTAAACTTTGAACAGGCCGTCGCCTTTGGCATCTCCATTGCGATCAGGGTTGTTAAAGGAAACCCATGCATTCTAATGGGTTCTATTGGATTCCGTAACAGGACCGGAACATTTGTTTTCACACAATTTCAATTCGGTCCAAGAGCCCTATTGTTTCATTTAAATACGGGATTTGGACCGGATTTAAATTGATCCGGAAAAAAAGGTTCCTGGACCGGATTTAAATTGATCCGGAAAAATGTTCCTGGACCGTATTTAAATTGATCCGGAAAAAAAGGTTCCTGGACCGTATTTAAAATGATCCGGAAAAAAGGTTCCTGGACCGTATTGAAATTGATCCGGAAAAAAGGTTCATGGACCGTATTTAAATTGATCCGGAAAAAAGGTTCCTGGACCGTATTCAAATTGATCCGGAAAAAAGGTTCCTGGACCGTATTTAAATTGATCCGGAAAAAAGGTTCCTGGACCGTATTGAAATTGATCCGGAAAAAAGGTTCCTGGACCGTATTTAAATTGATCCGGAAAAAAGGTTCCTGGACCGTATTGAAATTGATCCGGAAAAAAGGTTCCTGGACCGTATTTAAATTGATCCGGAAAAAAGGTTCCTGGACCGTATTTAAATTGATCCGGAAAAAAGGTTCCTGGACCGTATTGAAATTGATCCGGAAAAAAGGTTCCTCGACCGTATTTAAATTGATCCGGAAAAAGGTTCCTGGACCGTATTTAAATTGATCCGGAAAAAAAGGTTCCTGGACCGTATTTAAATGGATCGGAAAAAAGGTTCCTGGACCGTATTTAAATTGATCCGGAAAAAAAGGTTCCTGGACCGTATTTAAATTGATCCGGAAAAAAGGTTCCTGGACCGTATTTAAATTGATCCGAAAAAAAAAAGGTTCCTGGACCGTATTTAAATTGATCCGGAAAAAAGTTTCCTGGACCGTATTTAAATTGATCCGGAAAAAAGGTTCCTGGACCGTATTGAAATTGATCCGGAAAAAAGGTTCCTGGGCCGTATTTAAATTGATCCGGAAAAAGGTTCCTGGACCGTATTTAAATTGATCCGGAAAAAAAGGTTCCTGGACCGTATTTAAATTGATCCGGAAAAAAGGTTCCTGGACCGTATTGAAATTGATCCGGAAAAAAGGTTCCTGGACCGTATTGAAATTGATCCGGAAAAAAGGTTCCTGGACCGTATTGAAATTGATCCGGAAAAAAGGTTCCTGGACCGTATTCAAATTGATCCGGAAAAAAGGTTCCTGGACCGTATTTAAATTGATCCGGAAAAAAGGTTCCTGGACCGTATTGAAATTGATCCGGAAAAAAGGTTCCTGGACCGTATTGAAATTGATCCGGAAAAAGGTTCCTGGACCGTATTTAAATTGATCCGGAAAAAAGGTTCCTGGACCGTATTGAAATTGATCCGGAAAAAAGGTTCCTGGACCGTATTTAAATTGATCCGGAAAAAAGGTTCCTGGACCGTATTTAAATTGATCCGGAAAAAAGGTTCCTGGACCGTATTTAAATTGATCCGGAAAAAGGTTCCTGGACCGTATTTAAATTGATCCGGAAAAAAGTTTCCTGGACCGTATTTAAATTGATCCGGAAAAAAGGTTCCTGGACCGTATTTAAATTGATCCGGAAAAAAGGTTCCTGGACCGTATTGAAATTGATCCGGAAAAAAGGTTCCTGGACCGTATTGAAATTGATCCGGAAAAAAGGTTCCTGGACCGTATTTAAATTGATCCGGAAAAAAAGGTTCGTGGACCGTATTTAAATTGATCCGGAAAAAAGGTTCCTGGACCGTATTTAAATTGATCCGGAAAAAAGGTTCCTGGACCGTATTGAAATTGATCCGGAAAAAAGGTTCCTGGACCGTATTTAAATTGATCCGGAAAAAAGGTTCCTGGACCGTATTGAAATTGATCCGGAAAAAAGGTTCCTGGACCGTATTGAAATTGATCCGGAAAAAAGGTTCCTGGACCGTATTGAAATTGATCCGGAAAAAAGGTTCCTGGACCGTATTGAAATTGATCCGGAAAAAAGGTTCCTGGACCGTATTTAAATTGATCCGGAAAAAAGGTTCCTGGACCGTATTGAAATTGATCCGGAAAAAAGGTTCCTGGACCGTATTTAAATTGATCCGGAAAAAAGGTTCCTGGACCGTATTGAAATTGATCCGGAAAAAAGGTTCCTGGACCGTATTTAAATTGATCCGGAAAAAAGGTTCCTGGACCGTATTTAAATTGATCCGGAAAAAAGGTTCCTGGACCGTATTTAAATTGATCCGGAAAAAGGTTCCTGGACCGTATTTAAATTGATCCGGAAAAAAGTTTCCTGGACCGTATTTAAATTGATCCGGAAAAAAGGTTCCTGGACCGTATTTATATTGATCCGGAAAAAGGTTCCTGGACCGTATTTAAATTGATCCGGAAAAAAGGTTCCTGGACCGTATTTAAATTGATCCGGAAAAAGGTTCCTGGACCGTATTTAAATTGATCCAGAAAAAAGGTTCCTGGACCGTATTTAAATTGATCCGGAAAAAGGTTCCTGGACCGTATTTAAATTGATCCGGAAAAAAGGTTCCTGGACCGTATTTAAATTGATCCGGAAAAAAGGTTCCTGGACCGTATTTAAATTGATCCGGAAAAAGGTTCCTGGACCGTATTTAAATTGATCCGGAAAAAAAGGTTCCTGGACCGTATTTAAATTGATCCGGAAAAAAGGTTCCTGGACCGTATTTAAATTGATCCGGAAAAAAGGTTCCTGGACCGTATTGAAATTGATCCGGAAAAAAGGTTCCTGGACCGTATTGAAATTGATCCGGAAAAAAGGTTCCTGGACCGTATTTATTTTGATCCGGAAAAAAGGTTCCTGGACCGTATTTAAATTGATCCGGAAAAAAGGTTCCTGGACCGTATTGAAATTGATCCGGAAAAAAGGTTCCTGGACCGTATTGAAATTGATCCGGAAAAAAGGTTCCTGGACCGTATTTAAATTGATCCGGAAAAAAGGTTCCTGGACCGTATTGAAATTGATCCGGAAAAAAGGTTCCTGGACCGTATTTAAATTGATCCGGAAAAAAGGTTCCTGGACCGTATTTAAATTGATCCGGAAAAAAGGTTCCTGGACCGTATTTAAATTGATCCGGAAAAAGGTTCCTGGACCGTATTTAAATTGATCCGGAAAAAAGTTTCCTGGACCGTATTTAAATTGATCCGGAAAAAAGGTTCCTGGACCGTATTTAAATTGATCCGGAAAAAAGGTTCCTGGACCGTATTGAAATTGATCCGGAAAAAAGGTTCCTGGACCGTATTGAAATTGATCCGGAAAAAAGGTTCCTGGACCGTATTTAAATTGATCCGGAAAAAAAGGTTCGTGGACCGTATTTAAATTGATCCGGAAAAAAGGTTCCTGGACCGTATTTAAATTGATCCGGAAAAAAGGTTCCTGGACCGTATTGAAATTGATCCGGAAAAAAGGTTCCTGGACCGTATTGAAATTGATCCGGAAAAAAGGTTCCTGGACCGTATTGAAATTGATCCGGAAAAAAGGTTCCTGGACCGTATTGAAATTGATCCGGAAAAAAGGTTCCTGGACCGTATTGAAATTGATCCGGAAAAAAGGTTCCTGGACCGTATTTAAATTGATCCGGAAAAAAGGTTCCTGGACCGTATTGAAATTGATCCGGAAAAAAGGTTCCTGGACCGTATTTATATTGATCCGGAAAAAAGGTTCCTGGACCGTATTGAAATTGATCCGGAAAAAAAGTTCCTGGACCGTATTTAAATTGATCCGGAAAAAAGGTTCCTGGACCGTATTTAAATTGATCCGGAAAAAAGGTTCCTGGACCGTATTTAAATTGATCCGGAAAAAGGTTCCTGGACCGTATTTAAATTGATCCGGAAAAAAGTTTCCTGGACCGTATTTAAATTGATCCGGAAAAAAGGTTCCTGGACCGTATTTATATTGATCCGGAAAAAGGTTCCTGGACCGTATTTAAATTGATCCGGAAAAAAGGTTCCTGGACCGTATTTAAATTGATCCGGAAAAAGGTTCCTGGACCGTATTTAAATTGATCCAGAAAAAAGGTTCCTGGACCGTATTTAAATTGATCCGGAAAAAGGTTCCTGGACCGTATTTAAATTGATCCGGAAAAAAGGTTCCTGGACCGTATTTAAATTGATCCGGAAAAAAGGTTCCTGGACCGTATTTAAATTGATCCGGAAAAAAGGTTCCTGGACCGTATTTAAATTGATCCGGAAAAAGGTTCCTGGACCGTATTGAAATTGATCCGGAAAAAAGGTTCCTGGACCGTATTTAAATTGATCCGGAAAAAAGGTTCCTGGACCGTATTTAAATTGATCCGGAAAAAAGGTTCCTGGACCGTATTTAAATTGATCCGGAAAAAGGTTCCTGGACCGTATTTAAATTGATCCGGAAAAAAGGTTCCTGGACCGTATTTAAATTGATCCGGAAAAAAGGTTCCTGGACCGTATTTAAATTGATCCGGAAAAAAGGTTCCTGGACCGTATTTAAATTGATCCGGAAAAAGGTTCCTGGACCGTATTGAAATTGATCCGGAAAAAAGGTTCCTGGGCCGTATTTAAATTGATCCGGAAAAAAGGTTCCTGGACCGGATTTAAATTGATCCGGAAAAAAGGTTCCTGGACCGTATTTAAATTGATCCGGAAAAAAGGTTCCTGGACCGTATTTAAATTGATCCGGAAAAAGGTTCCTGGACCGTATTTAAATTGATCCGGAAAAAAGTTTCCTGGACCGTATTTAAATTGATCCGGAAAAAAGGTTCCTGGACCGTATTTAAATTGATCCGGAAAAAAGGTTCCTGGACCGTATTGAAATTGATCCGGAAAAAAGGTTCCTGGACCGTATTGAAATTGATCCGGAAAAAAGGTTCCTGGACCGTATTGAAATTGATCCGGAAAAAAGGTTCCTGGACCGTATTGAAATTGATCCGGAAAAAAGGTTCCTGGACCGTATTTAAATTGATCCGGAAAAAAGGTTCCTGGACCGTATTTAAATTGATCCGGAAAAAAGGTTCCTGGACCGTATTGAAATTGATCCGGAAAAAAGGTTCCTGGACCGTATTTAAATTGATCCGGAAAAAAGGTTCCTGGACCGTATTGAAATTGATCTGGAAAAAAGGTTCCTGGACCGTATTGAAATTGATCCGGAAAAAAGGTTCCTGGACCGTATTGAAATTGATCCGGAAAAAAGGTTCCTGGACCGTATTTAAATTGATCCGGAAAAAAGGTTCCTGGACCGTATTGAAATTGATCCGGAAAAAAGGTTCCTGGACCGTATTTAAATTGATCCGGAAAAAAGGTTCCTGGACCGTATTGAAATTGATCCGGAAAAAAGGTTCCTGGACCGTATTGAAATTGATCCGGAAAAAAGGTTCCTGGACCGTATTGAAATTGATCCGGAAAAAAGGTTCCTGGACCGTATTTAAATTGATCCGGAAAAAAGGTTCCTGGACCGTATTTAAATTGATCCGGAAAAAAGGTTCCTGGACCGTATTTAAATTGATCCGGAAAAAAGGTTCCTGGACCGTATTGAAATTGATCCGGAAAAAAGGTTCCTGGACCGTATTTAAATTGATCCGGAAAAAAGGTTCCTGGACCGTATTTAAATTGATCCGGAAAAAAGGTTCCTGGACCGTATTTAAATTGATCCGGAAAAAAAGGTTCCTGGACCGTATTTAAATTGATCCGGAAAAAGGTTCCTGGACCGTATTTAAATTGATCCGGAAAAAAGGTTCCTGGACCGTATTTAAATTGATCCGGAAAAAAGGTTCCTGGACCGTATTGAAATTGATCCGGAAAAAAGGTTCCTGGACCGTATTTAAATTGATCCGGAAAAAAGGTTCCTGGACAGAATTGAAATACTTTACATATAAGAAGGTTCTTTACGGTCCAGAACACATTTACGCTTGCTGATTTTTCTCTCCTGGACCGGAATTGAATTTATTTAAAATTTCTGGACCTATAACAACCCTGGACATCAAGGATTAACTGCAAGAGTGAGTTCGTGGCTGATGCAACATCCAGCAGGGATGGTAACGAGCAAGACCGTATTTAGGGGGGTCCAGGAGGTCCGGACCCCTCCCCCCGAATGATTTACTAAACACAAAAATTAATTAATGAAATAAATAAAATAACATAAATTAAAGTATGAAAATATGCTTGTTGTTTAATCGAGGATATTTATTTCCGCCAAACTTATTTGAAAGCAAGGAATATATTGGGATCATACGACTTTGAATGACAGTACCAAAAAATATTTATGCAAGATTTATTACTACTTACAACATAGCATTCATTAAATAACAACAGGAACTGTACTTTCCGTCAACTGGATCTATCCACCATTTTTATATTTAATAAATATTCAATTCTCTATCTATTTGACATTAATTTCCTTACCAGGGCAGTTGTTGTTACTTTTTACAAATTTTGCCAACATTAACTACACGTAGGTTAAGTAATGAATACATGCTGTTAATCACTATTCTTATACAGTTCTTTCACCTATTCATGTAATAAAAATATAATATTAATTGATTTGAATATTTTAATTAATTAATTAATAGTTATTTTTATTTAAATTATTGAGTCGTCTCGTCTCAAAATTCGAGAGAAAACCGATCGACACGAGAACGAGGCTATATCCCGGGAATCTCTGGAGCATGGCCGCGCATAACGGTAGAGAAGGGGTGAAAGCGAGTGAGCGGAGCAAAGCAGAGGCTGGTAGCTGCAGTCTGTTTCTCCTCCACGCACTCCCGTTCCCTCTCACGTGTTCAGATCGAACCCTCTCGAGTCACTACTTGCGCAGAGACTTGCTTGACTTGGGTAAAAAGCGGTCGGAACGTGGTGCTGATCCCATCACCTCCAAAATTCCCTAGATCGGGAATGTGTGTGACCCTATCCCCACATCCTCTAATTGTGCATTCATGGCACGGGGGGGCTCCCCCTTTTAATTGGTTTCTCCCCATTGCTTCTATAGTTTAAATCACCAATCAACGGGCTTTATTGAATTATGCAACTATGCTCTCTTGCAATTTATTAAAAACTCAAGCTTTCATTTTAAGAGCGAAAATATTATTAGGTCATTTTACAGTAATTTTAAGGTCATTGTATAGGTCATCTTTTGAGATTTTTTAGGTTAGTGATCAGCACCACGATTCGGCCGCCTTTATCCGCAAGTATTGCCCCATTGATTAGACACTGCAAAAACCCACCCAGTCTCCTGTGTGACAACCAGACACCCTACCTACTGGCCTGACTTGACTCCTCTTAAATTACAAGTGTATGATTGATAATAACTGCAACGAACAAGTAATGTAATTTTCCCTGACATCATTAGCGCAATACTTAAGGAATTTTCATTAGCATAATTATCGCCAGCAGCTTCTTATTTAATTATTAGTGTTCATACGTCGATCAGAGCTCTAGGCAAAGGGGGTTGAGGGGGGGGGTTCCCTCCGTTCGTGGGAGACTCCCAGCGGAACTGGGAAGTTAATTGTTGTTTCCTAGGGAAAGCTCAACAATACCCCAATACGCATTGTTGTTCCCACCCGCCTTATTCGGAGCGACACAATGGCCCCAGATCAGGAAGAGGGAGAGATTTTTTGACAAGCGTGGTGGTATGCGAAGTTCGTGTCGGTTGGTGCGTTACAAGGTGTCTGCTGGGTCTCATTCTTGCTATTCACATACGGTTTGGTGAGAGGCACATCCAGCTCCAGTTTCTCAAAAAAGCCGACAGCATCAAACGTATTTAGGGTGTCCGGACCGGTGTCCCGACAAAACGTAACACTTGGGTTTTCGCGACGAAACGTACCGCTCAGATAAACAGCTACCTGCAGGCCCGTAGCTAGAATTGATCTCCAAGGAGGGGGGAGGGGGCTCGCGGGTTATCAGGGGGGCCTTTGTAAACAAAGTCCATTTTTAAAAAGAACTGACAGTATTAAATGAAGATGTGTGTGGGGGGGGGGAAGGAGGTCATTAATTTATATAAAACTTATACAGATATTACATTTTCTGCATTTTGTAAACAATCTCTTGAAGTGTTGATTGACTGATACTGAAATCATCCCATACTACTTTAGATGACACAGATATGTATATCACACACAAAAAAGCGCACAATATTCACTCACATTGTCTACAGTACATTTCAACCCCGGCTGAAGCAACGAAACTCCCCTTCGTTTCCTAAACTTGGGGGAACTGTTGATCTTTGATGCAGATGCGAAGGAAATTTGCATGATGACATCAAAGTCACAGATTTCTGCCTAAACGAGAGGTTGCAACAGGTGCAGATAAAGAAGCTCCCCTATGAAAGAACTTTCTGAAGTCTAGAGAATATTCTAAATACTTGCAGCTACTTCTGCTCATAAACAAAATGAGCGAATGTAATAGATACTGTTCATACGAGGTGGATTTATTCTTAAAGTTGTGAGTTGTCTACATTTTCACTCTTCACTGCAAACAAATTATTCAAAATAGTTTTATCAAGGGGAGCTGAGCCCCCCCTGGCCCCTGCCTGGCTTCGGGCCTGGCTACCTGTGAAGGATACTCTAATAACTTCAAAATATTTACTCCGCGACAAAACGTACCACTTCAAGGAAAACGCTTGAACTAGCTCTTGACATGTCAGACATTACAACACGGTGCGCTATTCAGCACCCACCTAGGTTATTCGTTTTACCTGATTAGAGTGGACGAGTTGTATCTTTTCGGGTGAACCTTGACCACCACTGGTTGCGCGGTAGCAAAGGGAGGAGCTACCGGCTGCCTTAGCCAATGGGTGTCATTCTCCTCTAACTTTGTAAGAGCTGTCGACCATTCAACGGTGAGTAGGGAGCATCTACGGACATGTATCTGCGCGAATTAGTCAAGGTCACCCGCAGAGATACAGCTCGTCAACTCTAGTCATTACGTCTTTGATATCTTAGGTTAGGTTAGGTTCGGTCGAGTATCGAGAGAATGAAAAAATCCGTTTGCATATACGCATGTGTGCCGCTCTGGCCTTCTTAAAAACTGAGGAAGTTTATGATGGATGGCTGGAAATACACTCTCAAGCCCCAGAATCAGCGAAGATAACTCTTTCTTTGATTACTTTTTGAATAGTTGGTTGCAAAACGCGGAAATTCCAATAACAGTGTGGGACTGTCCAAAGCCTGGATAAAGTGTGATGGAAATCAGGAAAAGTAGAGAAAATCTCAAAATTGTAATTTAGTTAAATGATTTTTGATGACGTCCCATCAAGTGTTACGTATTGTCGCATCGCAAATATTTTAAGACTCATAGAAGCCCCTTCGCAGGTAGCCGACAGGTGGTAGGTACGTTTTGTCGCGTATTCGTCCGGACCCCTGAAAGACTTACTAAGTACCGTGGACGTCCACAGGATTTTTTCCAGGGAGGAACAAGGAAGGAAGGTATTTTTTTTCCAATGGGGAGCAAACCAGGCACATTTTCCCCAAAGATAATGTTGTTCCCTAAAAAACATTGCTTACATTTGAATTTTTGGTGTTCATGCAATAATTAACACATATATTTCTGGCTAAAATAAAATTATGTGTGTGAAATACATAATTTTTGGTTGACTTTTATTTTCCAGGGGGGGTCCACGCCCCCCCACCTTCCGGATGCCCATGCTAAGTACTAAACTTACATGAAAATAATTGATTGATTGATTTGATTTATTTTATATCAGTTTTGTCTAATTTGCGAAGATGGACACTCACAAACGCATGCCCAGGCCGGGATTCAAACCCGGGACCCCTGGCATCGTAGCGCCACGAGAGTCGGTTAATGAAATAATAAAATAACTAAAATTAAATAATGAAAATATACTTTTTTGTTTAATCGAGGGTTATTTACTTCCGCCGAACGTATTGGATTTATTACTAATAATAATAATATGCATAAAATATTACTATGAACTTTTCGTCAAGTGCATATAACATCCTTTTCTGATATTCAATAAATGTTGAATTTTTTATGTATTTGGCATTAATTTCTTTGCCAGGGCAGGTTTCTTTTCAAATTTTGCAAACTTTAAGTAAACGTAAGCTAGATAATGAATACTTACTATTATATCACCATCGTCACACATTTTTACCTTTTCATGTAACATAAATATAATATTAATTAATTTGGATATTGTAATTACTTTTATTGAATTATAATTATTAAAATGTAACATTATTTTTTTTATTTGAGATACTTGGTTCAAGCCATCCTCTTCCCACTCGAGAAATACTGGGTGGGCCAAGATAAGCCGAACCCGACATGGGAGAAGATATTCGATGTACCAACACGCAATAATAATAATATTTCGTTTACAACGTAGGGTGCTATGAACGACGCACATTGACCTGACCTTGATCGTGAACACCTGACGGAACAGTCTCAAAGGATCTATGGCCTCCACGCTCACCTGATCTATCTAGTTGTGATTTTTATTTGTGGGGCAACCTGAAGGACAAGGTGTACCACAACAATTGACGCACCGAAAGAAAACATACGCAGCGCCATCGCCGACATCCAACGGAACGAGTTACAGCAAGTCGCACTGAACGTGATCCATCGGGCCACCCTATGCCTGGACCATGGTGGTCAACATTTCCAGCAGTATCTGTCGATACGGAGAAATGCATGCGAATAGACTTCTGTCTGTGATCTACTGTTTGACCAGCGATCCGAGAGCTCTCGAGTTTTCTGCGCATGCCCGAAGTAGAAGAGTCCAGTCGTAAATTGGGGGAGTTTGCGGAACCGCTTCTCTGAAACGCGAGCAGCGCGAGTGTCACGTGGGGAAAGAGAGCAATGTTGCCAACCGGAGAATATTGTCACAAGATATTGGAAGTGCTCTGGCCGTGGAGAGGCGTCTTTGCAAAAGCTGAAGTCTTGAACGTAGCGCCAGTTCGGCATCTTTGACCCAACCACAGAGGAAGCCGACTGGACCCGTATCTGGTTTCGAGCCACCACTATGGGTGTCCGGAAGGGGGGGCAAGGGGGGATGCCCCCCTGAAAAATGAAAGTCATCCAAAAATTATGTATTTCGCACATATGATTTCATTTTAGCCACAATAATATGTGTTAATTATTGCATGATCACCATAAATTCAAATTTAAGCAATGCGTTTTTAGGGAAAAAATCCTGCGGACGTCCATGGCCACCACCTGTTTTTCCGTAAAGCGATGTTGTCACTTTTGCCTGCAGTGTTTACACATCCATTGCGACGTTTTACTCCCAAGGTCTTTATATTATATATAAAAAAATAGCACAGCACAATAACACTAATCGAGATTCAACTCTTCAATACCAACAGTGAACCTAAAATTGGCAAACGGCATGGTTGTGCATGTCCCTCGGTTTTCGTTACTTATGTTCTGGTGGATAAGCATCCTCGCAGATTGGTAACACTGTTCAACGTGCAACCGCGAGCGGCGTTCTCGCGCCTGCCTTCCTATCGCCAACTTCCCCTTTTTCTTGGCACTTTGCCAACTGGAGCTCTCGGATCGCTGGTCAAACAGTAATTGTATAAAAATATACAATAATATAGCCTAGCAGTTCATATGTTCATTACTTGGTTGGATTCGGTTTATCTTGGCCCAGCCTATATATTCGTAGATACTAGAGCGCGCGTCAAATCTCCTGCATATGGCCTTGAACGGCTGAACAGCAGCAGCGAATCACAGACGTGCGGCGTTGCCGTGCTCTGCTTGACAAGGCGTTTCGCTCAACCACGCTGTCTCTTTTCCGTGTGAGATTTCGACATGGCACAGCTGCAGTGCGCTGCTATTGGCTATCGCCATATGCAGGAGATTTGACGCGCACTCTAGAAGAGTGAGTCATAAGTCTTGCAATATTTCCACAACCCAAACAGCGGGTGCGTGTATACGCCGTGAGCGACTGTAAGGACAAGGGCAAACTGGCCCAAGAGGTAGTGAGGCACGTGGACTATATTACACGGAGGGCGCCACTCCGTCAGTATCGTCAGTCAGTTGTGAGTGGCAGTGAAGATGAGTGTTCAACAACATCTGATCCGTGAACTCTTACTGTACGAGTTCGAACTCTGGCATAACGCTGCGGCAGCAACCCGCAACATTTGTCATGCGAAATTGGAAGTTACTGTGAACCACAGCACAGCAACAAGTTGGTTCCAGAAATTTCGTGCAGGTTGCACAAATGTCGAAGATCAGCCACGATCCGGCCGCCCCAGGGTAACAGATTCGGAGGAGGAAAATGCACGATTGTCAAACCAACTCGGCATGTATGCTGCACTACGCCAAAAATATATTTCTTTGGTGAACCGAAAGCGTGCCCTGCTGCAACATGATAACGCAAAACTACACTCGGCTACGAAAACGCAACAAAAACTTCAGGAACTTGATGGCATCGACATGATGCCACACCCGGCATATAGTCCTGACCTTGCCCCTTCGGAATACTACCTGTTTCGGTTCATGGAGCACTTCCTGAAATCACGAAGCTTCACCAACCAGCTGGAGGTGGAAACAGCAGTGACTGACGTATTTGCCTCTAAGGACAAGACGTGGTATCGACCTGGAATCGAGGAACTGGCAGGAAGGTGGCTGCAGACAGTTCAACACGAGGGGCTATACTTTGAATGTTAACCTGCTTCCATTGTACTGGAATGAATAAAGGTAGGTTGTGTACCAGAATATTGCAAGACTTATGACTCACCCTTGTAATACGTGCCTGATGCTAACCAATTTACATATACGTTATTTTCACAGTTAGAATTTTAATAATGCCAAAACTGGGGGGCAAGGACATTTTATTTTTTCTTAGTAGACAAGGCTTAGCATGGTTTGAGGGCGAAAAGTGACAAGAAGTCAGTGGGGGGGGGGGGGGTGGCAACTGCCCCATATGACCCTCTAATCGCCGCCACTGGTCTGGGATGTAGCAAAGACTGTCTCGGTTTTTGTACCATCTCCAAGCATAGACTGTTGATCTGACCTATTTAGAGCCAAGCAGTATTTCACGAGGAGTTTTCTTCTGGCTGTTATAATTTCCAAGTGGAAAGGAGTCTGGGATCGAACGTGACGTCCAAGTTACGTCGCCTGAGGTAACTTCTGACTTTCTACCTTTGTAGTCCGTCAGATTCAGCGGCTACTCCTCAAGCAGGACAAGGTTGCGTGGTTATATAATGCGGAGATTACAGAAAAAGCAGAACCAACCTCAGGTCATGCACAACAATCGCATTTACAATGGATACGTAGCATCATCTCCACAGATGCTGGGAGTCGAAATAGGCTATCATGCACTTAATATTGACACGTTATTTTAGCCAAAGAACTTTATCTAAATAAAACTCAAGAATATGTTCACATAACTCGCAGCATTTACTAGATGCCTCTCAGAGTATGTTCATTCGTTGTTTAAAAATCAAATTCAAATTTTTACTAAGTAGGGGGAGTATATTTTACTTCTTACCAAGAAAAATACTTCTATGTGTAATTCCAATTGTTATAGTGAAATCATAGCGTCTTACAATTCAGCTTAATAGCTCTTTACCACACCAACAAAAGCTCAAAGCAACTGAAAAACAAAGCACAGTCCATAATTCCTATAGCAGCAGATTTCACAAGATGTCCACACACAGGGATATCGCTATTCTGTGACATCATAAGTAATAGGCCAATAAATAAAGAAATGAAAAACCAAATTATAGAGATTAAAAATGACAATAAATATTTATACAACTAGAAAGAAAAACTAAATATGCTGACCAAGGCAGTAATTTATTTTATTAAAAACATAAACTAAACGTAACGTTGATGCAGAGTCTGAAGAAGACCTTGCTAGAAGGTTGAAACGTTACGTTTATGTTTATGTTTTTAATAAAATAAATTACTCCCTTGGTCAGCATATTTAGTTTTTTATATCATGGAAACAAGGCTTAAGGGTGTTATAACTAGAAAGAACAATAAACATTTGTACAACGAGCGAGAAATGAAAATAACAACAAGTATTTATACACTATGAAAGGACGTGTCACTATCTAGAAATCAAAATTGCATATATCCGCCATATGAATTGCCATCAATCAAATTCCCGGACTGTTAGAAATCCAGATTAGAATTGAATGGAAATCTTCATATTATCTCATTCACTGAAAAAGAGTGAATAGATAAACCGTTTTCGAAACTACGAGGTCAAGAACATATTCTCCTAGTTGAAAAGTTACTCATTATTATTATTTCCTTAAAACAACATATAATTCTATATATATATATAAATGGATATATGTGTGTGGGTGTGTATGTATGTTTGTTGCGGCATAACTCTCGAACGTCTGGAGCAATTTCAACCAAACTTGGTGCACATATCACTTGCAATCTGGAAAGAATACTTAAGGGGTAAGACACCCTTGGCATCCCTAGGGGTGGGGTGGGAAGGGGTGATATGTTTAAATAATCTAAAACGACCGATATTAAATTCCACGCCAACAGACATCCGTGACTCTATGCAATCCCGCACAACGATAGTGTTTCTCGGGTTGTATAACATTCAGGCTGATATGACTCTGTGTTGCGAAAACGCCCGAAATTAGTGTCGGAATCGCTAAGCAAATTTGTGACATCCACGATCACATTTAAAATTAGTTACATTTTACACTATAGTTAGAATTCATTATTTTCCTGTCTAATACAAGATTGGGATAAATAAATACCCGGACAACGCTGGGTAATCCGCTAGTGTAGAATAAAACAGAATCAAAATAGTGATGGACAATTCGCCTACTGTTATCTTTGCCGTTGACTGTACGTACTAAGTATTTCTAAATTACGTTTAATAAGATTTAAAGGCCTAGGTTAGAATCAAGGTAAGGTACCTGCACCCAATATGGCCTACCTAAGGTTTACGACTGTTTCTAATGGTGTACACAGTCAGAAAGATAAAACTAATCACAAGATTCAAAAGAGGGAACATTTCTGGACGTTTACTAAAAATTGGAACCAATTCCAAATAATAACATGGATGTAAGAAAGATTTTATACAAACGTTACATCTAGGCCATATTGGGCACATATGACCCAATATGACCTACTCATATATTGTATATAAGCATACTGATACACTTACATTTTACTTACATAATGACACATGAGATTTGCACAAAGAAATAACATCGTTTACAAACCATAAACAAGGGAGTGACTTGTCACAATTTGTCACCAAAAGACCATGTGTTAGAAATCGCAGTCTGGGAAAATGAAAGGCCCTTCATCATCCTTGGTGACTCTTACACGCTCTACGTGAACATAGGAGTAACAAATGTCACATTTGCGCATGTCTTTCACGATATATTCCTGTGTAGGTCATATTGAGTGTACCTTACATAATGTTATTCTTTTCCTTCGTTATACACAGGACTTTGGATTAAAGTCTAAACTAAGTACATTGTTGTGAAGTACAAATTATGATCTATCATAATATGTACTAGAGAGATAAACACCTATCACTTTGGAAAATGTAGTAAGTACAGTAAAACCTCGTTAATCCGGACTTCGCTTAATCCGGACAGGCAATAGGCCAAAAAAGGAAAAAAAACACAATGCAAGGTTTTAAATGTGGCTAGAAGTCAACAAGAGAACTTCCCAAAGAAAAGGCAGTCAACCACTGATGAAATTCTGTTTCCCGCAGACTTTGTACTGTACTCTATAGTGTATTTAGACCTATGGCCCTTAAATACTCCATAATATACGTGCTTTGTTGCTATAAACGGAGTTTTAATGCACTTTCTACTGTTCTTTTAGGTTACTTCAGTTAATCCGGACTTTCGTTAAACCGGTCAACTTATCCCCCCATTAGTTCGGATTAACGAGGTTTTACTGTAATGACTTGACTATGTAATATTAGATCATGTAGAACATAATCACGAAGTCCAGCTATTTCGCTTCTTTCTCCTTACTGGACCATAGGTTCAGTCAACAAGTTCAATGACGTCATTCGGACAGTCTAAATGACATAGTAACGTCATCCGTTGAATTAACCATGCAAGTACTTGGAAAGAGCAAATAGGCCATATTGGGTTGAGGTAACTTATGTAAAACCGCAAGGCAATAGTTTATTTTTCTGACTGGCCACATATACATCTTCCAGGAGCGTATATTCCAGGCTATCAAGGCTATCTGCGAAGCCTAGAAAGTAAAATACTGAAGAGAAATCTCTTAGAAACTGTGTGAATTAAGCTGATTTGAAAGAGAAGATAGTGGCGATTCTGAAGTTGGCAACCTGAATTCTTAGGAGTTGGCAACCTGAATTCTTAGGGGTTGGCAACCTGAATTCTTAGTAGTTGGCAACCTGAATTCTTAGGAGTTGGCAACCTGAATTCTTAGGGTTTGGCCCGACCCTGTGCCCGAGTGGTTACCACATCGCGCTGCGACGCCAAGGGTCCCGGGTTCGAATCCCGGTCGGACTTGGTTGTTTGTGAATGTCCATTCATCAATTTCATCATTTCATCACTCATCCCCATCTTCGCAAATTAGCCAAGAGGCACAAAACGCGAAGTAAAATAAACTAAATCAATCAATCAATCAATCAATCTTAGGGTTTGGCAACCTGAATTCTTAGGAGTTGGCAACCTGAATTCTTGGGGGTTGGCAACCTGAATTCTTGGGGGTTGGCAACCTGAATTCTTGGGGGTTGGCAACCTGAATTCTTGGTGGTTGGCAACCTGAATTCTTAGGAGTTGGCAACCTGAATTCTTAGGAGTTGGCTACCTGAATTCTTAGGAGTTGGCTACCTGAATTCTTAGGGGTTGGCAACCTAAATTTTTATAACTTTGCAACCCGACTACCGTTGGGATGGCAACGTGGCTTCCTTGATGAGTCTAGTCTTCTCCCTTCCTCCATAGCCTAGGACCAGGTGTCATAGTGAGATAGCCCAGGTCCTTAGTCTCAGCATACGCCACTGACATCTTCATACCCCCCTCCCCCCAAAGAAAAACAAATACGCCACTGAGTGGAACTCCTCCCAAAGCAAAAACCTCAATTCACACAGTTCTGTTTAGGGAGAATGAATGATAGAAGTGATAATTTTTTAACGACAGCTGAAATCGGGAGGGAAGGTTCAAGTGGCCCGTTCCCTGAGCACCTTCGCCTCGATCAAACTTCGAAAAGAATTACCGCCAAGTCGCGTGATGCGGTATCTGTTACCATTGTTTTTATCCGGCCGCAAGAAATCTTGAGCCCTCTGACAGGCGCCATTAATCATACAGCGCCAGGGAACGGAACAAAAGTTTTCGGCGGCTTTTCAGCGGGACAGGATGTTCCCGGCCGATCCGCTCGCGTGACGTGGTCATCTGTCACTCCCTGCCATGCAAAATGGCGTGCGTCGCCGGTGGCGCCAACTAGCTGTGCTTCAGGAAGTCGATTTTCCGGTCGTTTAAAGCCACCGGAAGGGGCACGCGATTTCACATGCTGATCGCTGTCGGCTTCAAGCTGCCCTCGCGTTTTTCTTACACTCACCCCCTCGTGCAACCCCCCCCCTTCCCTTGTAATAGCTGCTGGATTACGGTCCGGAATCCACTTGGTTTGAAGTGTCATCACCAATTATGTAGAAGCGGAATTTGAAGGCTCTAAAAATGCAGAAATTGTCCATACACTTCGTGGAAGATTTCACATTGTTATAATAGGCATCATCAAGAAGGGGTTTGTCAAAAGGTTTTCATTTGCGGGGTGTAAGTTCACGAACCCATAAATTCTAATGGATTCTGTAACAGGACCGGAACCTTTTTGCCTCCCGCAATTTAAAATCTGCCCTATTTAAAAAACTGATACCGAAAAACTGTTCCTGGACCGAATTGATATACTTTACATATAAAAAGGTTCTTTACGGTCCAGGAACCCATTTACGCATGCTGATTTTCTCTCCCGGACCGGAATTGAATTCATTTAAAATTCCTAAGGGTGTATTTAGAGCTAAAAGAAACATAAATTGAGCCATTGTGTAAAATTGAGGGGATGTTGACGAAATATTGGGGGGTGTTAAGGGGTGTGTGGATAAAATCATTGACCGAAATGGTTAGCGCAGCGCGCTACGAAGCCAGGAATCCCGGGTTCGAATCCCAGCCTTGGAACAGGTGTTCTTTGTTAGTGTTCATCATTAATTTCATCATCCTGATCGTTGCGGTTAGCCAAAAGTGGGAGGGTTCTTTTCTGTTCTTGGTCGAGCTGTAGGTATGTCCACGTACAGTCACCGTTACTTTTTGAACCGTTAATTTTTAAACGTTTCCTTTTGAACCGTCACTTTTGAACCATTACTCTTTTAACCGTTACTTCTTTAACCGTTTCTTTCTTAACCGTTTCTTTTTTAACCATTACTTTTTAACCGTTACTTTTTTACCGTTTCCTTTTAACCGTTACTTTTTTAACCGTTACTTTTGAACCGTTACTTCTTTAACCGTTTCTTTCTTAACCGTTTCTTTTTAACCATTACTTTTTAACCGTTACTTTTTAACCGTTTCATTTTTAACCGTTACTTCTTTAACCGTTACTTTTGGAACAGTTACTTCTTTAACCGTTACTTTTTAACCGTTACTTTTTAAACCGTTTCCTTTTTAACTGTTACTTTTGAGCCGTTACTTCTTTAACAGTTACTTTATGAACAGTTACTTTTTGAACAGTAACTTTTTGAACAGTTACTTCTTTAACCGTTACTTTTTGAACTGTTACTTTTTAATCGTTAAAAATGGACACCTAATCCTGAAGGACTCGCTTCCTGCAAGGTGTCATGCGTGTTGCGTAACTCTACGGCGACAAGTTCTTCCACCGCCGTAAAATTAGGCAACACGCATAACGGCTTGCAAGGAAGCGAGTATTTCAGGATCTAGGCGTCCAATTTTTATTGGCGGTCACTGTACACTAATATAGAGTCAGTAGAATGAGGCTTTATTTATAATTACTCAAGGCTTACTGCGTAAAAACAAAACACTAAAGCTGTTTATTTTCCTTATGGGTCCTAAATATAGATAGTTTAGTAAATATGACCTTACAGCAAGTACGATCACGGAGTACCTTTAAAAATAGTCCTTGAGGTTGTAACGGTATTTTTTGTGCTTTTAAGCTGATTGTCAGTAACATACACAATATACACTACCATACATTTTTGAATCCTTGTCCCGAGGTTCAAAACTTGCAGTACCCGAAGTTCTGTGGATGCTAGTTTAGGCAATAGACACGTACCTCTTCAAATTACAACTTAACGCCCATTTCCTTTTAGATATATATAGGTTTATTCATATTATATTTACAGAAGTTAATTCTTGGCCGTTATTCACAGAATTACATTTCGGTGTACCCTGTCCCCCCTTCCCGAAGAGAGTGTGTAGACTCGCGTAGCCACTGGCTCCACGAGTAAAAAAAAAATATAACCCTCAGTACCAAAAAAGGTGGCTGAAGGTATGTGTGTTGTGTACCCGGTTTCCCACATGAAATAAACTATTGGAATAATGTGAAAAGAGCAAGTGTGTGTACTAAAAGAAAGAGAGAAAGTTAAAGTATCCGCCTATTCATATTATCAAGAAAAGTCTTCGTTTCGCCCCATAGAGAAGAGACACCTCTTTACCTCGCCGTATTGCACCGAAACATCTGAGGCCGACTGCTGCCTTCCCTTCCTTTTATAGGCCCCGCTAATGACCTAAACCGTTACTGGAAAATTACCGCTCCCCAACGGCCAAGAACTCAAACGTACAGGACATAGACATAGGCATACACAATTTATAACATAAAAAAGGATCCAGTAATGATCGCATCATTACAAGGTGACGTCACTACCTCCCGGAATGCGGTGGCGGGAAACTGCAGTGAAACGGACACCCTTGTAAAGTGAAGTGGAGGAGTGTCCTGATCGCCGCAGCTTCGGTTCGGTTGGGTTTGGACTGCAACAACAAGGGATGCAGTCAGGATCGGGTGTTCTCCATTGGTGCTGGTTCTTCCCGACTCCCTTGTCCTTGGAATTTCCAAGTAGGGATCACGAACTTCTCCTTCTTTGTTTCTATATCCTCATCTATCTCCCTCCCTTTGACCTCCTATCTACGTATATATATATATATATATATATATATATATATATATATATATATATATATATATATATATATATATATATCAGCTTCCTGTACCTTGCTCTCAGGCACGTATCTAGAACCATCAAAACCAGTGTACCTATAATAAACCTATAATAATAATAATAATAATATTTATTTAAGCGATGAGCACGATTTGACAACAGGTACAGGGTGGCCCGTAAGCCCCTACCCCTTCACATATTTTATGTGCCCAGTGTATCTGTGTGCTGTCCTTCATTCTCGCCGCATAATATTATCAGTGGCGGTTCGCATACGAGTGTTCACAATAATGTTTTTGTACTGAATGCAAATTTACTCCTCTCTCTTGTAAATTCATATTCAATTGAAAAAGTGAGACTAAGAGTTCAATTTATATTTTCAACAATTTCCCCCCAAAATCACACTATATTTGAAGTAATGCAAGAAGGACATAGGGGAAATTATCCCTCTTCCCCTTAAAATCCGCCAGGTTTAGCGAATTGTCGCTAAAGTTTGCAACTATGTAGCACAGAACTATTCGAATCCCCCTAGACATGCCTTGTATATGCTGCTCTCTGGTGACGAATGTAAGAAGTATTGCCTCTTGCATCAGTGTTCGCACTGCGAAGTGAACATCTTCGGGTATAGTGGCCAACAGCCCCTTAGCTGTCAGCTCTATGCAACACGCACAGCAATTGTGTTCAACGCCCTCCGTGGAACACCGTGGGAGTCAGTGTTACCAACTATCTAAAAATGTTATCAGACGTGAAAAAAGTCTTGTCAGAGTAAATTGTATGTATATACTCGTACATATAGTATTTTTTCGAATAAATATGCGTATTCTTTGCGACTTTCGACTTTCATTTCGAAGATAACAAACTTTCACTTTTAATGCATCAATTGACGCAGCTAAATGTGTAATTTTGTTATCTTCGAAATGATCTTGTGTGATCTTCCAAATTGATGCATTTTAGTGCATCACACGGGACTTCATCTCATAAAAATACCCTTTAATACATTCCAATGTGTATTTTGACACACTAAAAGGTGCATCATTTGCAGTTTTTGCGCGTTAATGTGTTATTGAAATCAAAATATATGTCATTTGACACGTTTTGGGTTCTGTGTGCTTATGCCATTGTGTTAATAATGGCTTTACTGAGGTCCCTTCGGTTCATAGAAAAGATGTCAATGGTGTTATTCTTGATTAGCAAGCTATTGTAACTGGTGCACATACTCCACAATGGAGATTTCTTTTCAATTTCCCATCTAGCCTTCTTTATAAGAAAAATGTCATTAATGAGTCGTTTTCGACGACGGGATTCGAAAATTTATCTGGCAGAGTAGATGTTCAGCATCCAATTCGTGTATGCCATACATATCGTCTTTTTATATCCAATCCCTATATCAACAAATTAATAATTGAATGTTTTACCCCCCCCCCCAAAAAAAGAAGATAAATTGGTAAACCAATCTGGTCAACCGAATAGATTATTGGTCAAGATAAAAAAGATCGCTATCAGGAGCGTATATTCCAGGCTAGCTAAGCTATCTGGGAAGCCTGAATCCTAGAAAGTGAAATACTGAATTAAATATATTAGAAACTGTGTGAATTTACCTGATAATGGCGATTCTGAAGTTGGCAACCTTAATTCTTTGGAGTTGGCAACCTGGATTCTTTGGAGTTGGCAACCTGGATTCTTTGGAGTTGGCAACCTGGATTCTTTGGAGTTGGCAACCTGGATTCTTTGGAGTTGGCAACCTGGATTCTTTGGAGTTGGCAACCTGGATTCTTTTGAGTTGGCAACCTGGATTCTTTGGAGTTGGCAACCTGGATTCTTTGGAGTTGGCAACCTGGATTCTTAGGTGTTGGCAACCTGGATTCTTAGGTGTTGGCAACCTGGATTCTTTGGAGTTGGCAACCTGGATTCTTTTGAGTTGGCAACCTGGATTCTTTGGAGTTGGCAACCTGGATTCTTTGGAGTTGGCAACCTGGATTCTTTGGAGTTGGCAACCTGGATTCTTTGGAGTTGGCTACCTGGATTCTTTGGAGTTGGCAACCTGGATTCTTTGGAGTTGGCAACCTGGATTCTTAGGTGTTGGCAACCTGGATTCTTTGGAGTTGGCAACCTGGATTCTTTGGAGTTGGCAACCTGGATTCTTTGGAGTTGGCAACCTGGATTTTTTGGAGTTGGCAACCTGATTTTTTATAAGTTTGCAACCTGACTACCGTTGGGATAGCAAAGTGACTTCCTTGAAGACGTCAAGAATGAGCCTAGTCTTCTCCCTTCCACCATAACCTAGGACCAGGTGTCATTTGAGATATCCCAGGTCTTAGACTCAGCATACGCCACTGCTCGCTATATACTATCTTACTTACAACCCTTCATCTCTAACCATTTACAATATGTAAACCTTGATTGTTTTGGAAGACAGAACAACCAGTGTACTTGTAGCCATAAATTGGAATTACTGTAACCTTCCAATACCAATGTAAACGATTTGAAGAATGTTCATTGTAAATATATATATATATATAAAGTAGTACGGGGCAACCGAAATTCTGAGGAAATGATGTCTTTGCTTATTGTTTAAAGGCACCAGAACATTAGTGCATACCTCTGAATGTATGCGGGTGGAGCGTGGCTTCCTCATGGGCACCCTCCCTTTATTTATTACTGCTGCCTTTCTCCTGCATCTCTCTCTCTCTCTCTCTCTCTCTATTATTTCCCTCTGTCTTGTCTCTCTATCTTTGTTTTCTGTACCTTCCTCTCTTTCTCTCTGTCTTCTTATCCTTATCTGTCTCTCTCTATCTTATCGTCTTCCTTTATCTCTTTATCTACCCCCTCTCTCTCTGTATTTTCTTTTGCTTCTATTATTTCTTCCTCGTGTGTGAACTGTAGAGTCCAGCGCAGATAATTCTGCCGTGCGATGCGCGAAACAACTAAAGAAGCAGTGTTGCTAATGGAGCAGATAGAAAAATCGCTGCAGTGCGCCGATGCACAGCTGTTACGTACAACAATAAAATTAGAGAATTCAGGTCTATCTAACGTTGAGTTTTAAACGTCATGCATTATACCAGGACTATGATTAATATGTACTAACAAGTGGCCTTGTATGTAGCTACATACATATGGACTAAAAATTCGCAAAATATGAACTAACACATAAGTAAAATTACCAAAAATGCTGCAAAGAAGACTTCTTCATACGATTCCTTATTTGAGTGATTTCAAACAAAATAAAAATATATATATATTATTTTTCATTGCATTAATGTATGGAACTGCAACGGCAGATAATAACATGCCAACGTGTTAAACCGCTACAATTGCACCATAACACTCTTCCTGAAGCAGAATTATTATTTCCTCTCTGAGATCGGCGACAGTCGGTTGCCTTTGTTGTACATTTACAAAGGATGCCGGCTTCCACAACAATAACAAGTACATATACTGCCACTAGACGATAAGCTGCGCGGCTTTTTCTTTTGTTATGAACCAGGGCCGGCGCTAGTCATTTTGCCTCCCTGGGAGGTGGCGGCAGATGCCGCTCTATTTCGACCCCCCCGGTCATTACGCAGCAACGGAAAATTGAAAATCAATATATTCCTAACTAAAACATCAAAATATAAAATAAATAATGAGACTTCTTATGCTATTTCAATACTATTCAGCGCAAAAGAATATCTCGCTCGATCACAGTTTTCAATAGGCTTATTTTTTTCTTCTCTTCAAATTTTGCCGCTCTGGGCGATGGGACGGTTCGCCCTCCCCTTCCGCCGGCCCTGCTATGAACTTGGTCACCCATCAAAGCATGGCAATTTTAACACAGAAAACAATATGTATCGCATTAAGCAGCAAAAATGACAGCCTCCTCTATGCAATTTCTACAAGAACACGTGCCGGAGCCAGAGTTGAAATGATGTTGGAGCCACATAATTTATTTATTTTGAATAATTCCAAAATTATGAAATATGAACAATTTGTTGCTGCTGTTCGCTGCTCTCTTGCCAAAATGCTTTATTGGGATGCTAACACCATGACTGGCTTCCTCCTTCATGAACTCGTGCACGTTGCTTAGAATTTCCCGAGCTTGGCTATGCAAGGTTTTTGATTTCAACTTCGACAGAACTGGAGGCATTATGGAATTTAACGTTCATTAGCAAACACACACTTTTACATACACACACGCAATACACGCACACAACGTCAAACCGGTCAAATACTTAGTATAAAATAAAAATATGGTGCTTCCAATCCAACAAAACTCACCGCCACTTTACCTGCCTTTTCCCCTTCCGTGACAGAAATAGTGCTTCATTATTACAGTTGGCAACACTAGTTACTAGCTAGCCAATGAACATGCACTGCATAAAAGAAGCAAGCACTACGCCGTGCTATATTGCCACATTAGCGTCCCTACCGAACGGTGGGAACCGCGAGCTGGAGCGCTATTCAATTGTTTTCAATGATGTTTGCGCGAGTGTGTCCAGGAATGGAATGACAATGTGGCAACAATAGCGAAGGTTTTCGAGCAGGGTAGAACAATAATGCTAAGAGAGAGGGAGACGAAACGAAAATTCGTTTCTACGCAACGGCAAATTTACGTGTGTGGCACTCTACAACAGATGTTCCGAAAGGGAACCAAAATTAGATATATTTCACATGCCTATTGGGACATTCAAAAAAGTTATTCAAAGAATGGAAGAATAAATGTCAACAATGTAAACATAAACGCAATTTTTGTAAATATATATTTCTTTCGTAGTTTATACTCAATTATATGAATGTACGTACTTTCTAGAGTGTCAATTATTTACAGGTCCTTTATTACACACATAATTAATATATTTATTCAAGGTAAATAACTTCTATTCTTGATTTATACTGTGTTTATTTTATTTCCATATTTTATGTAATTTATAATATATTATATTAGTATCTCCTTATATATATATTGTACATGGTGGTAAAGATCTGAAATACTGAGTGTTAAGATAAATACGTTGTGCATTGTGCTTAATAATTGAAATATTGTATTCATGTAGGCTATTTTTGTAGATAATAGTTAGATATTTTTTTTCCACTCTCTTCAATTAACATGTATTATTATAACTCTGTTTGTTAACTGTTGTATACACATATAATTTAGCGTTGACATGTTTTATGTTTATTTAAATTTCTGCACAATAATATTTCTTATCAAACTGTTAATTTTAAACTCAAAGCAAGAAATGTAGAACACTGTTATTGGGCATTCGCCTGTTGTGTTTAATAATAAATAAATAAATCCTTGTCTCTCTGTGTCTTTCAATGCATATTTCTCTTCATTTCCCATTTCCTTCCTTTCTCATTCTCTTCGTCTATCCCCTCTACACGTTTACACATTCTCGCAGCTTCTCTCTTTTCCTGTCTTCTTTCTTCCCTTTTTCTCTGACTTCCTCTGTCCACGTCTGATTCCCTCCAACAATGCAGGAACTTAGCACACGCAGGGAGCGACCGAATGACCCTCTTAAGAGCAGGATTGCGTCACCCATATTGGTGCGAGCGCAAGAAAGGTGTCTCCTGAGCGCATGGGAAGTTTTCACGGGACAAAGCGACAGGGAACAGTACGGTTCGTTTTCCTCTGGGAAAAAGCACGCCGTTTCTTACGCTCTCTCGCGTGCCTTCCCCTCCGAACCACTAGTATCGAGGCTCTTAATGTTTGTTCCTGTGTGACTCACCCTCCCCCCCCTCGTTTACTCCCCCTCCCCCCTGAAGAAACACTTTCGCCTACATGTAATTACGGCTGAGGGACATTTCCCTCCGATAACGTACCGGCTAATTGTATCGTCTTGTAACCATAATTTCGATTCTCGAATCTCGAGTTTGCATTTAAATACACTTTATGCACAGTAAGGCTAATCAGAACTAGACCCACTTGTTACATGTCCATAGGGTCGATAAAAGGAAAATGTTTGACTTAGACAGTAACAGATGGCAGCACCAGTGACAAAGGATAAAACTAATTTTAACAAAGTAGAAAGGTGTAAAGGATGAATAAAGCGAAGACGGAAAGTTAGATAATTACAAAAAGAAATTGAATTAAGTCGAATGTGCAACATTGAATTATAAGAAAAGAGGAAAATGTGAAAGATAGTTGGCAAATACACTTACGATATGTATAAAAAATGAAAGAAGGTTGAGGTATCTCATGTTCCGTGTGCTACCTGCTCGGCTTGGGACATCTGCATAGACTTATAAAAAGAAACCTTTTTTAAGGCTTTATAAAAGTTTTTTTTTAAATATAAATGTATGCAGATGTCTTAAGCCGAGCAGGTAGAACACAGAAGTGGGATTTGATTAGCCACTTTTGGCTAATTTGCGAAGATGGGGATGAGTGGACACTCACAAACATCCAGGCCGGGATTCGAACCCGGCACCCCTGGCGTTGTATCGCTATGTGTGAAGTGGGATACGAGCCACTATGTGCCTATACCTGGTATCGAACCCAGGATCCCGTTCATTACAAGCTACGCCATCAGGAAGACACTGATTCCCCGTGAAGCTGTACAGTCACCGACAATAAAAATGGGACCCTTAGATTCTGAATGCGTTTTGTAATCTCTGTTTATTTGAAATCTTGACAATATACACTGAATCTGTTATTTTAACATTCCATACTATGTCCCGGGTATCTCTGGACGGAATCAAGTCTATGCGTAAGTAGCGACGAGAGACAGCTCCGCCAATGAACAGATGAGAGGGAACGAGATTGCGTGGAATGGAGGAAAGTGACTGCAGTTACCAGCCTTCGCAGTAGCGTGTATTGCTTCGCTCTGCCCATTCGATTCCTCCCCTTCTCTTCCGCTATGCGCAGCCTTGCTCCAGAGATAGTCGAGATAGAGTATAGTCAAAAGTAGAGAATGCAAGCTCAAGTTTCCTCGGTGAAATCCACTGACTATTTTTTAAATATACTCCCATTATTGATTGAAGTTTCAGTCGGTATTTAAGTGAAAATTTCACATTTTTCGCAATTGTAAGTCCATATTTTATTCGGGTGTAAGGACTGATTCTTTCGTAAGACTCCAAATGTTACACTCTCTTCAATATAGTACACATTTGACCGCATTTCGCAGACTAACGATGCTCTGGCGCCTGGAGATACGACTCTGTAGGGTTGTCGGGTGCTGAGTGACCATTTACAGTCTTAGCTTTTAACATGAGTAAGGAGATTTTAGTCAGAGACACTTGTTGATTTTATTTATGGTTAAGGGGCTGGATCCCGTATTATGTGCTGGGGGCAAATAGCTTAAGTGCTGATGCACCCACAATATTAGTTCTAGCGGAGTGGTTAGCACGGCGAGCTAGGACTTCAGGTGTCCCGACCTGGGCATTCTTTGTGTACATCATATTATCACCCGTCCTCATCGTCGCGATTAGCAAAAAGGGGCAGAAATGCGACGCTATATAACAAAATTAAATTTTAGTTACTTACAATCTTACTTAGTTACTTACAATCTTAAATCTTAAATTTTGAGTTCTGTATTTTGTGTGCTATGTGGCCGCGGTGGCTCAGTCGGTAACGCGTCTGACTACCATGCTCAAGGTCCCGGGTTCGATCCCCGGCCGGTTCAAATCCGGGAACTTTTCTAACGGTGGAAGCGGCCCCGGCGCCTACCCAGCGTCGAATAAGATGGGTACCTGGGGGAAACCCTGGGGGGTAAAGGCGGTCAGGGGCGTGATGCTGATCACATCACCCCCACTCACGACCGGATCAAGAAAGTGTGGGGCGTTACCCCCACACCCCCTATACGCCTTCATGGCGTGATGCTATGCACAGGGGAACACTTTACTTTACTTTTGTGTGCTATATTCAACGCGTTAAGACTTGTATGTATAATGTGTGTGTGTGTGTGTGGACGTATGTAAAATGAATATATGTAGTTTTTATTTAATATTATAATGTATAGTTTTATGTATATATAGTTGAGGGGAAGAGAAGGCTTTGTACTGCCTTAACTCCGCAATTTAAAATAAAGCGTCAAAAAATAAATAAATATCTAATTCCATATTTTGATTACAATAAGGCACATACTTAGAAATATGTTTCGGGGGGTCCGAACCAAGTGTCTCAAGAATAATAATAATAATATTGTTTATATTAAAATAATTATAAATCAAATTAATACTAATTATAATACATAAATTAATATTATATTATTATTATTATACAGTCTTTTTACCTAATCGTGTAAGAAGAGAGATACAAGAGCGCATATTCATTACGTAGCTTACCTTTAGTTAAGATCGGACTTAATTTACATAAAAACAAGTGCCCTGGCAATGAATTAATGTCAAATAGATGAATAATTGAATATTTATCGAATAACAAAAATGATGTTACATGTAGTTGGAGAAAAGTAAGTTTCTGATTAACATTTTATGCATATTATTTTGAGTAGTAGTGTACATTACTTAATTTCAGTACTTGGTGAGTCGTTGGGGGGGGGGGGAGGGTACGGATTCCTGGACCCCCCTTAAATACGTTCTTCCTGTCCTTCAAAGGCGTATGATCCCAATATAATCCTTATCTTCCAATACGTTTAGAAGAAATTATACAACAACGGCTAAACGAATATATTTTTCATTATTTAATTTTAGTACTTGATAAATCTTTCTGGGGGGGGGGGGTCCGGACCCCCCTAAATACGTCCTTGATTACAGAAACTGACTGACTATACAGTTGAGATTGCTTCATACGTAACTCAGTTCTGCGTAATTCTGTTTTATACGTAAATTACTGTAGGTCCCGACAGAATATAATTTAAAATCGTGTTAATTAAACCTTATTTGTACGTAATGCGTTTATACGTAATTCGGTGTTATACCTTATACGTACTAATTTTCATATAATACAGTTGATTTCTTCGTAACCAAGCAACAACAATGTCACAGAAGTATTTTTCATTATAAAAATGCAAATATGAAACAGGATAGGCGGGTATGGTGGTGGAGAGACGCGTGTGGTGCGGCGGTGTCACAGAGAAGGCAATGAGAGGAATGAAGTCACAGGAGAAAGATTACCGCAGTCGTCTGAACATGAGACGCATTTTCTTTTGCACGTAATCGCGATAGAAAAGTACATACGTTAAAAAGATGCCGATAGCTGACGTTTGCAGTGTTCCATAATAAAAAAAAAGCAGAGCAGCGGTTCCTTCAGTGAAAGTTTTCAGTTACTACTGGTCGGCCATGGACAACAGATGAAGAAAAAGGTAGACGCTTGACCAGAAAGTAAGATTTATGCGGAAAGAGGACGCTAATGGCCATAAAAATTAAGAATCAAACTTTTAGATTCGTTAATTCACCGCTTTGTGACAGAAATAACCTGTATTACGTGTATCTTGTTCCTCAAAATAGATACAATCACAATATTTTAATAATGATATGACATGGTATCTAAATCTGATTTGCAAGTAATTCTCAGTTATACGTATAACTCAGGTACAACCAGTGATGTGCGTCTACGCGTAAACAACGATAGTCTACATTCTACACGTAGACCATTTTATACACGTAGATTAGGTAATCTATGTAAACAACATGGCGAAAGATGATAACTTAGCAAAGGGCGCCGTGAAATTGAAAGAAAATTATACTGCGTATCAGTTGATGATGTGTGAGAAGAACTTTTCATACTATTTCTTCCAAATTCGAACAATTTCTCACCTAGGAAGAAACCTAATATATATAACATTCTAATGTTTTATGGGAAATAGACCAATCTTGCTTCACGACTGCCATCTGTTGTTGTTTTTTGCATACTATTTATATTCTTCCATAGTTGGTAATAGAAGAGAAGAGAAATTTTGTTGTAAATAGGATTCTTTTCATTTCCTTAGGGACCAATATAGTTTAAAATATCACTTTCCTTTCATGAAACCCTTGAAAATTAATTTTAATGCACTTTAGATTGTCTACGTAGTCTATGTAAACTACAACCCTATGTAATCTACGCGTAGATTACGTGTAGACAACGCATGTAGACGTAAACTTATAGTCTACGGCACATCATTGGGTACAACTGTATATTTACGTGTAATAAGATACAAATCCGTTCTCTGTTTACAAGCTTGTCGAATTCTTTTCACTTTAACACTTTACAACGTGTCTAATGTGTTCAAAATTGCCCAGACTATACTTTCTGAAAGTTGTTTTCGAGGTTCTGTGCGGTGAGGGATTTTTCCCACTTGTCCCACACCTCCTCGATACCTGTTGAGTGACCCGCATGTGGGTCCGAAGTAGGCCACGGGGCGGCGTTGCCAGCGCTCGGAGGAACTGGAAAATGAAAACAAAAAGAGATATGGAGAGAAAGTGTTTCCGCTCGCTGCCCCGACAGGAAAGGAAGATTCCACTTTGTGGAAGCAACGTCTGGCGACGCCCCTGTTACGTGGGCCTTTGGCGAATGGCGATTGGCCGAAATCTCGGAGGAAGATGATGTGGAAGCAACAGGTATCAGGGAGGATGGATGCCTGAGCAGAAAGTGAGAGCGACGTATGGCCGAGATGTTGACTGGATCTGAATGGGGGGAATGCAATCCCGAGAAGCTTAAAGAATCACGGGATTAGAAACTCTAATTCCCGATATTGTTGACAAATGATTGTATCCCCTCTAGTCATCTATCTGACCTTTCGTGTGCACTGAACTGTATCCTCAGTTTGGTCTATGCGTAAACAACGATAGTCTATATTCTACACGTAGACTATTTTATACAAGTACATTAGGTAATCTATGTAAACAACATGGCGAAAGGTGATAACAAAGGGCGCCGTGGAATTAAAAGAAAATTATACTGCGTATCAGTTGCTGATGTGTGAAGGGAACTTTTCATACTATTTCTTCCAAATTCGAACAATTTCTCACCTAGGAAGAAACCTAATATAGGAAATATTCTAGTGTTTTATGGGAAATAGACCACTCTTGCCTCACGACTGCCATCTGTTGTTGTTTTTTGCATACTAGTTATCTTCTTCCATAGTTGATGATAGAAGAGAAGAGAATTTTTTTGTAAATAGGATTCTTTTCATTTCGTTAGCAACCAATATAGTTGAAAATGTCACTTTCCTGTCGTGAAAGCCTTGAAAATTCATTTTAATATACTTTAGATTGTCTATGTAAACTACAACTCCATGTAATCTACGCGTAGATTACGTGTAGACAACGCATGTAGACCTAAACTTATAGTCTACGGCACATCACTGCCTCACTTACCTGAAAGGGGGGAGGGCTGCCAGACCCATCACCTCTATATTTTAGATGTTTCAACTGTGAAAAATGTTGAGTTTGAGTTTTCAAGTACATTTTATGCACAGTAAGGCTAATGGGGACTGGACCTGCAGTTTAAAGTGGGATCCGAACCACTATGTGCCTCCATATATCGAACCCGGGACCCCTTGATTACAAGGCGACGAGTACTAATTTAATTTAGAGCCTTCCCGATGGCCCAGTGGTACCCTCGTAGCTTTGTAATCAAGGTTCGGTTCCCGGTGGAGGCACAAAGTGGTTCGGATCCCACTTTAAACTGTAGGTCCAGCCCCTATTAGCCTTACTGTGCATAAAGTGGACTTAAAACACCAACTCATTCAATAATTTAATTTTGTTGGTAACACTTATGCATCCGACTATACATAAAAACCCATTGATTTAAACAGGCGTAATTCTTCAAAAGTCGAATAGGATATCAGTTTCATTGATGGAGTCCAAATAAGTCTTCGAACAAGAACATTGCAGTGAACAGAACAAGCAGTTCGACACATCGAACTGTAGTAAGTGCATAAAGGGGAAAAAATATGCAGTTGATACATCACATCCGCGTCCATTATCTGTTTTTGATAAGGAAATAAGGATTTCCTGTTGGCACGTTACAACCTTTCTTCCTGCACATTAGAGCCAATAGGAGTACCCTTTTATGAAACGGGATGCTCATTTCAACAAGTAATTTCCAGATATTTCTGCAGGGAAACGAGTGAAATTATCTGCACTGCAAAAAGGTTGGTGTCAAGTAACAGCAAGTGTGGTCTTGCACACAGAACACAAAATGTATCCACGTTGATTTCTGAAATGCATCAAAGGCATGCACGTATCTGGAAATACATTTTGGGGGTTCCGAACAAGTGTCTCAATAATAACAATAATAATAATAACAACAACAACAACAAATTAGAATAATCAAATTTGATTAAATTAAAATAACATTAATTAAATATGTAAATTAACATTATATTGTTATTATTACATGAATAGGTAAAGAAAAGAAAAGCAATTGATATATAACATCATGTATTCATTATCTACCTTACGTGTATTTAAGATCGCCAAAATTTGTATAGAACCAACTGCCCTGACAAGGAAATTAATGTTAAATACATAAAGAATTGAATAATTATTTAATAATAAAGAAAGAAGTTATAACAAATTGTAATCAGTGAAAATAATTGTATGGTGATCACTTTTAATTGCCTATTAAAATGTACGAAAAGTAAAGTTCCTGATTAATATTTTATGAATAAATCTTTGAAACTTTTCTTCAAAGTCGTGTAAGCCAAATTCCTTGCTTTCTAATAAGTTCAGCGGAAATAAATTACCATCGATTAAGTAACAAATATTTTGATTATTTAATTTTAGTACTTAGTCTTTTAGGGGGGGTCCCGGCCCCCTGGACTCCTCACTAAATACGTCCTTGATCAAAGGGTCCCTTTATCAGCTCCTGTTCCGTGTGATGCTTTAAAATATACGCCCAATGGCATAGTGGTAATGTCGCTTTGTAATCAATGGGTCTCTGGATCAATATCCGATGGAGGCACATAGTGATACGATCCCACTTGATAACTGGAGCTACAGTCTCAATTAGTTTTTCTGTGCATAAAGTGGACTTAGAAACCCACAAAAAAGCTAAAACAGTGTACCACTTTAAGACGATCACAAAATCACTAAAGAAACCATAATAACAATATTTAATTGTGTGAAATGATGCACCGAAAATTCGTCGCCCTGGATTTGAAGCATTTTTCGAGATCTTTGTGCACCAGAGTGGTACCTTTTGGTGTTAATGTAAATATGGCGTTCATCATCTTCAGTGTCTTGTTACACCATTGGTTTGATTAAAAGAGGAACGTAAATTAAGAGTATTTGAAAATAAAATCTTTAGGAAAATATTTGGGCCTAAAAAGGATGAGGGGACAGGTGAGTGGAGAAGGTTACAACATTTGTATTGATGTCCAGATATTATTAGAATAATTAAATGAAGACGACTTAGGTGGGCAAGTCATGTGGCACGAATGAGAGAGGAAAGAAGAGTTTGCAGGATTCTTGTTGGGAGACCTGATGGTAAGAGACCTGTAGGAAGGCCAAGACGAAGATGGAGTGATAACGTTGCGATGGACCTAAAGGAAATCGGAAAAGATTGGATTGATCTTGCCTAGGATAGGGACAGATGGAAGGCTTGTGTTGCTGCAGCCATGAACCTTCCGGTTTAAGAATGCTAGAGAGTTAGTTAGTTAATTAGTTTACAGGATTCTTGTTGGAAAACCTGATGGTAAGAGACCAGTACGAAGGCCAAGACGAAGATGGACCTAAAGGAAATCGGTAAGGATGCAAAAGATTGGATTGATCTTGCTCAGGATAGGGACAGATGGAAGGCTTGTGTTGTGGCAGCCATAAACCTTCGGGTTTAAGAAGACTAGTTAGTTAGGTTACGTTTCTTATTTGATTATGAATATAGTGCAAAATGTTTACTGAAGTAATGGGAAGGGTTCAGACCCGTAATTGATTTATTGATAGTATTTAATTTCAAGCGTATGTACATATTAATTAATGTATAAAGTTACAAAAATAGTAGGTATTTACTAGTAACCTTGTTCAGATCTGGGCATCCACTTTTAAAGAAATGTATTTATCAGGCCGAGGTTTCACGAAGGTCGAGAACCGCGGGTGTAGAAGTCGCATCCTTGTAAATGTATTTAAACTTTATCGGCTCTTTAAGGATTTAGCTTTGCATATAGTACCTCCTTTGTAAGTTTCTACGTGACTGAAGTATTTGGAACTTCATGCCTACGAAAAGTCTTCGGACGTGCAAGCCCAGATTAAATGTTAACCATTTGTGGTTTTTTTCCTGTGTCGGAGACTCTTCGTTTCCCAATATGGCTGCCAGATGTCGCTCACTTCCACTACAAGATTTATGAGGACAGTTGCGACAAATTGGAAGAAATGCATACGCAAATATGCGTGCATTATTATGTAATCGAGGATTCAAGACGCAAGGCGCCACACGCTAACCCTGTGCAACACGCAGGGCGGCTCAGGTTACTGAGGGCAACTCAACACTTACGGTAGAGAAATAGGAGACACGTATATAAATATGTAAAACTCAACTTCGTATAAAGGGATCCTCGCAATGTGAAACGTCTTCAATAAAATATTTGTATGCTACAAATAATATGGGGTATATAGTTTCGTGCGGCATGGTCTAGTTAGCTGGAGAAGGCCTTTGGATCACAAGCATGGTCTTTTGGTGCTTTCAGACCGAAGCCTCAAGCGACACGTGTCATTTGGAAACAGGCCAGAGCCTTTCGTTCAGGAGTGACTTGAAAAGCTGAACATGTCGCTTGTCGCTCAGACTGGGCAGTTTTCTCAATGAGAAGTTTCAGAGTAAAGCCACAAGCAACACGGATATTTCAGACGGAAGCGACACGCGACACACATGCCGCTTGGTTTGATTGATTGAATTGAAACTGGGATCCGAACTACTATGTCCCTCCACCAGTATCGAACCCGTGACCCCTTGATTACAAGGCGACGATGCTACCACTGCGCCATCGGGGAGGCCTCATGGCGCTTGGTACGAGCCAATTAGCAGCAACGTTTCTCACCGTAGCGGCATGACAGGCCGCACATGCGTACGTTCCATTGGTGAAAAATCCTCAAGCGTCACGTGTCGGCCGTCGCTTCGGTGTGAATTCTCAGTAAAGCAATACACTCACTGCGCATGCGCGAACATCAGATCGAGGCGACATGATGCACGATATTGAGAAAAGAGTCTAGTCCTTGCGACACGCGCCATGTGCAACTGGCCGTGTCTCTTCGGTTCGAGAGGTTAAGTTGATTACTAAATGTTTGCTTCCAAGCGACATCTGTCGCGTGCCGCTTCGGTCTGTAATCTCCTAATATCACACATCGTGCCGCCTCGGTCTGTTGGTCGCGCATGAGCAATGAATGCATCTTTACGAACTGGAGGTGTACATGTCGCTTGTCGTTCGATACTGGGTGGAGGAAACACATAGTGGTGTGGATCCCACTATGAACAACAGAACACGCATGCAATGGTGAAGTTTTTTTCAACCTATTTTTAATCAGGAAAGAGTTATGACATTTCTCGTGAAATTCTAGCATGATTTGATTGATGCATCACATCACCACCTTCCCATTTTAAAATTTTGAGTTGAATTCAATATGGCGGCCACGAATGAGGTGGAACACACCAATATGGTTCCCCCAAGGCCTAACCTGTTTCTACAATGACCATTTTTACCCAGCCTAACTCCTTTACATTTAATAGGGGATGTTGAGGGACTTTTGAATCATCCTGTATGTGATCTATGTTTGATCTGCTAAAGTCGTTTTCACGTTCATAAGACACAACGGCGCTTATGGAGAAACCGCACAGCGTTGCCAATACAGCGCTAACTCATGTCGCCGGGAAATGATGACCTTCCTTCACAATGAAGGTGTTACATATTTTGTATATATAATGATAATTATATGTAATTATTAATATTAATATTATACTGTGAACATTACAGTTACCCTTTTTACTATGATCCATTGCGATCACTACACACGCGAGTGTAATGCACGAATATGACACTTCAGAAATTACTTAAAAAAGTAAAAATCACTGAACGCTCACACAACTGAAAACACTTTTTCGGGAGAGGGAAAAAGTCTAAACAGACCAAAGCACTCACTCACTCAAGTAAGAGGAACCTGGCACATGGGTTAGATTCAAGTTGCAACCCAAACAAACAAATAAGTTATGGCCCACGTGAACTGATAAGACGTGAATGACTCAAGCAAGGCATGTCATATTTCTATCTTGAAGCCCCATATTTTGTCACGTGTTGGAAAGCCTTTCAAAGGTTAATATGGTGTCTATGAATTTATGTGTACGTTGGAAACTGAAAGGTGATCTTCATTTCAGTATTAATGTCAACAGTAATGTAAACAAAAAGAACGTGTATTTGCGACAGCACTAATGTTGCTCACAACAGCAGCATTGGAAATAATTGTCAATTATTAAATTTAAGTAATTTCAATTATATTATAACAAACTGCATGAAGTTCATATTTTTACTGAATGGAAATAAAATAACAACTCGAAAACTTGGTGGTGATTAGCCGGAATGCTGCGGTGAGCCAGCTCAAGATGGCCAGACAACGTCTCCTTACTTCGCGCGCGGTTCGGGTTAAAAAGAAACTCCAAATGCATGGAAGTAGTATTGCTGGGAATCTTTGAGTGGTTATAAAAAATAATTTCATTATTTTCTCCACAACTTTGTCGCTGCAAGTTTTTACTTGGAATTACAGAACAAAAAATGGCCAGCGACGACATTTTCTACTGCACGAATATAAAAAAATCTCCACCTACTTTATTTGAATATTTTTTAATGCAAATATGCTTTAAAGTATTGATAAATTCTGAGTACCACCATCACCTATGACAATTAAAAAAAACAGTGTCAATTTCTTTAATAATGAATGCTTCAATTTTACGGCATGTTTCAACGTTAGGAATTAAAACAATGTAAAAATTGTGTTTTCACAGAAAATTTGCGTTTTTAATTTATCTAAAATTATGTAAGCAAGTTACCAGTTTTTTGTGTTCACCATCGTATTCTCTACAAAATTTCCTGCAAAACTGCAGGTACCGATTTTACTTAAGCTAAATTTGTAAATCCAGAAATTTCACAACAGCGCGCTCGTATTTCCCATAAGAAAAGCATTGCCCATAAGAGCCCATTGTGTCTTCTGAACGTGAAAACGACTATAGATATGGGCTTGGTATGTTTGCGCAAAATAAGTCATTTTGCTTTTAAAATGGCAGACGATAGGAGTTTACCGAAGCCCCATCTAGCCACCAGTAGAAAAGCTGCGGAGAACAAGAAAAACACAATTCACGTTTAGATGGAGACAATTGACAGGCGTTGAAATTCGGAATCGAAACGAGGCCCGAGCGACAGAAGAGATTACCAACCCAAGACACGCACGAGCGCCTCCTAGCGGTGCGTGCGCGAGAAATTCTCCAGTTAGTTTAGCACGCCGCATGACAATAAGCGGGGGCCTCCGCCCCTCTGACCGACTTTCCCCCCTCCACGGCGGGAAAACGCTCCCACGAGCTGAGAGCGATGTTAAATAAGTGTTACGCCCCCCTCCCCCCTTTCGTTCAGGAGGCGTAATGCATTACGCTCGGAAAACAACGCAGCGGAAATGCATTATGCAAACCCGTCTGTTTCCTGCTCTGTCACCCGGAGAAGCGGTGCGAAACGCTGCTCGACATCTTGAGTCCCGTGTTCGAAGTCTGGTACTCACGAACAACTTGTTGCCTCCCCGATGGCATAGTGCTAACGCCGTCGCATTGTAATTAAGAGGCCCAGACTTCGATACCCGGTGGAGGCACATAGTGTTCGGATCATACTTTAAACTGTAGGTCCACTTCCGATAAACCTATCTATGCATAAAGTGGACTCGGTAAGGATGTCGAATCGACACTTCCTAATACAAATATGTATGATACATCGTTGGAAAGGGTATGAATCAAGTATTCCAGAAATGTAGGATTGTAAGTTTCTAGTTTGAGGAACCTCCATTAAAAATTAAATATAATGAGCCTAATTTGGGTGAAGATGTAAGTTAAATGCCTAATTTGTTATATATGGGTTGTTCGGTTTAGTTATCCTAGCATAAATAATACATTTACGGTGTATTTATACTAAGAGAACCAAACCTTATGGACCTAACCCAGTGATATGCATCTACGCGTAAACAACGATGGTCTACATTCTACACGTAGACTATTTTATACACGTAGATTAGGTAATCTATGTAAACAACATGGCGAAAGGTGATAACTTAGCAAAGGGCGCCGTGAAATTGAAAGAAAATTATACTGCGTATCAGTTGATGATGTGTGAGGAGAACTTTTCATACTCTTTCTTCCAAATTCGAACAATTTCTCACGTAGGAAGAAACCTAATATAGGAAATATTCTAGTGTTTTATGGGGAAAAGACCACTCTTGCCTCACGACTGCCATCTGTTGTTGTTTTTTGCATACTATTTATATTCTTCCATAGTTGATAATAGAAGAGAAGAGAAATTTGTTGTAAATAGGATTCTTTTTATTTCGTTAGGAACCAATATAGTTGAAAATGTCACTTTCCTTTCATGAAACCCTTGAAAATTAATTTTAATGCACTTTAGATTGTCTACGTAGTCTATGTAAAGTACAACCCAATGTAATCTACGCGTAGATTATTTGTAGACAACGCATGTAGACGTAAACGTATAGTCTACGGCGCATCACTGACCTAACCTAACAATGTAGGCATTACTCGAGAAAAGTCACAACCCAAGGTTGTCCTCACGTTGTGCGATAAAGAAGACAAGTGCAGTCAGGGTCTCCCTTATCGCACAATGCTAGGACAACCTTGAACAATAAAATCACCAAAAACCATATATTTTCCAAACAAATTGAAGGAAAACAATTTAAAATAACGAAAATAATTTACAGCTATTAAAACATGGAAACTTCAATACCAAAAAAATAAAATAAAAATCATATATACGGATGAAAACAGAAAATAAAGAAAGTTGAATGCTAGTGGAAATTTGCATACATATCCACGTTCAAAACCAAAGTTCGACCTGGCAATACTGTGTGTGGTACAACATGTAAATAGGATAAAGGAAAGCTCCTATGGTAAGTAAAGAAAGTTTATATTATTTCACAGAGCAGGGACTTCTAATTGAGAAATGCACAGTGCCAAATCGAAACACGAATTAAGTACTACGAGTGAACATATTTTTTTTGACGGCGAAACTGTAAAACACAAGGGTCGATTGTGCAGTATAGCCGTGAACTCAAAACACTAATTCAATTCAACAAACAGATTGCTGGAAACACACAAAAATATTTAAGTATTTATTTATTTACTTAAAGTTTCAGATACAGTACTGAAAGACCATTTCATACTGAAACTGTAGCAACAAGAAAAAAAATAACAACAAAACACAACAATACACGATGGCAGTCGAAAAAAATAATTCTTACATGTACATTCTTAGCGATTGTCGGAGACTGTGTTCTGACAAGAACAGAACATATCAATATTTAGAGGCAGGTTATTATATAAGAGGGGGAGCCAGTGGCGTTTACTGAGTCCAATATCTGGGCTATCTCACTATGTCACGTGGTCCTAGGCTATGAATAGAAATAAATTTACCAACTCCTAAGAAATCAAGTTGCCAACTTACCGGTATAACAAATCAGGTTGCTAACTCATAGGAAATCAGGTTGCCAACCCATCAGAAATCAGGTTGCCAACTCATAGGAAATCAGGCTACCAACTCATAAGAAATCAGGTTGCAAACTCCAGAATCAGCATCATCATCTCACTGATATGAGCAATATTATTTACAATTTATGATCGATTTTTCTCCTGTATTTTATTCTGTAGACTTCAGGCTTCGCAGATAGCCTAGGAAGCCTAGAATATACGCTCCTGGAGGGAGCCTATAGTAAAGTGACCGCTGTAGGGGAGAGAGCCTTGTAGCAGGAATCTGAAAGAGCTTTACGTTGCAGGTTGGCGTGCGGGTATTCGTAGATGAAATTGGTTGACAAGGAATTCGGTTTTAATTTTGCCATTAATGATTTTATGCAAATATCTCATGTCTGCTAGTTCGTGACGAGTGTGTGGTGACTGGATGTTTAAAATAGACATAATATCTGTTCTACGAAGGTGTCCGAGAGAAGGTATTCTAAGGAAAGGAAAATGCTGAGGACAGAATGAAGCCTGGAAAGATTAGTTTTAGAAGCCATAGTCCAGATGGGGGAGCAGTATTCAAGAATGGGAGAGATAAAGGATTTGAAAAATTCTAAAGTATTGTGTGAATTTAAAATTTGTGAAAACATTCAAATTAAATATTTAAGAATATATTATACCATGACCATAGTGAGTAATAGTTCGATTATGGTAGACTTCTTAAGAAATATAAAATTGGGTTTCAGTTAGTTGTGAACGACTTGTAGTTTCTTCAGGCCGGGAATTTCTTGAATTCCGGGAATACCTTGAATTCCGGGAATACCTTGAATTCCGGGAATTATGCGTGAATTCTACTTGAATTTTTCTCCGTAGACGTGAAAAATTACAACTTTTATTAATCCAAATCCGATTCAAATTATACATGTATTTATAAATGCCCTGAGGCAAGTTTCTCAAAGTTGAGTTTTCATTTTTATCTACGAAGGCAACGAAAGCTATGTGAAAAATAAAACAGTTCTCTCAAACAGTTTACTTTGTTACTGTCCTTTCCAGAACAATCTGACAGATGAAAGATCATTGCAAGATATCTTGAGGTTGATTTGGTAAACTTGAGTTTGACAATTAACAATTTTTTGTAGATTAGTAAGTTACATCTTGTAACATCTGTGACTTGTGTTTGTAGATGTATTTCGAGTCTGATTATGTGAAATTGTAAACAATGCCGCAACCACAGGGGGGCAGGGGGCATTGCCCCTCCAACCTTGGACGAAAATGAGTTCTAGGGGGCAAGGGAGGGGCAAACATTGACGGCCAAGTGGACCTGCAGGGGCAAGTACCGCCCACAACTTCACATTTACTGCAAATAAAAATACTTTAGTAAAATTTTCTTGTTCGCTTCGCTCGCAATGTATGGTGGTTTTCTACAGGGTGGCTCAATAAGTCACTTAACACCCTCAGTACAAGGCCGCTGCGGCATGGAATGTAAAAATGGCGATGACCAATCATTGCCTGGCCAAGGGGGAACCACATTGACGCCACCCACACGGTCGGCGGCCATCTTGATGTCCGCCATCTTGAATTCAACTTCAGAATTTGAAATGGGAAGGGGGTCGTGCGACATATCCAAATGGGCTAGAATTTCACGAGAAATGCAATGGTGAAGGTTTTTTCGACGTATCTTTATCCAGTAAAAAGTTATGACTGAATTCTTGTACCAATTTGCTCCTTTTCGAGGTGTTAGAAAAATGCTTTAAAATTTGTTTAGCGCATCGGTAATGCATCGAGATTAAAGTGACGTCTAGGGAGAGAAGTTCGCATGCCATTGCACACGATTTTAATCGGATACATCCATGAAGAGCTGCGCATTACAAATGGTTGTCGCGAACAATTTACAGTGTGACGCTTCCATTGAATTAAAAGTCCTTCACAGTGACAAGGCTAATGTTTATGTTCAGAAGGAAGTTCATAAACAGAATATGCGACCCTTGTCATCTGATAACTAACTTTGGACAAAACAGGTTCATAACGTTCCCATAAGTGTTCTGGTGTTCTTCCCTATTGAAAAAACTCTGTAAAAAGTACCTTCTTCCATAAGCAAGGATGAAAAAAACTGTTATTTAACAAATCCAAGTAGCCCTAAGCATTTGAGGTTCCGTTGATGGAAAATTGACTAACCAATCGTGTTCCACACAGCACGCCACACCATTAACTTACCAACACTAACCATTCAGCTTTGATCTGTCGAAAATGGGTTATCAGATAAAAAGCATCGAATATTCTGTTTATAAACTTCCTTATGAACATAAACATTAGCCTTGTCACTGTGAAGGACTTTTAATTCAATGGAAGCGTCACACTGTAAATTGTTCGCGACAACCATTTGTAATGCGCAGCTCTTCATGGATGTATCCGATTATCAGCGGCCTTGTACTGAGGGTGTTAAGTGACTTATTGAGCCACCCTGTATAATGTATTGTATTGTAAATTACCAGATAGAGAAATAAGACTTGTCTTAATTGATTTTGTTTTAAATGCATGAACAGTTGTTTTGAAGAAAGGGACGTGCACATTTGAGAGACAATTTACGTATTTTTTGCTGTTGGTTTGTGAGATGGATTAATTGTTTGTGTAATGTATTTTAATAATATATGTTGTATATAATATGTATTAAAGAAACTTTAAATTCGTACACAATGTAGTGTCCACGTCGCTCCATGTTGCATATATGTGAAACACATATCGTGCATGAAACTTAATACATGTTAATGTAAAAAGGAATATTATTTGGAATGCATTTATCAAGCATTTTCTATCTCAAAAATAGTTTGTGTGCTTGTTTTCCATTATTAATGTGAAATTGAACGTGTTGAAAAAATAATTGAAATCGTTTGTTCGAACACAAATGCTTTAGCACCAACTTCTCCCCCATTTTTGCATAATTTACGAGGGTAATAACGTCTTTGATACTACTACTAATAATAATAATAATGTTGCTCCCGGGTTCGAATCCCGGCTTGGGCATGGATGTTTGTGAGTGTCCATTCATCAATTTCATCATATCACTCATCCCCATCTTCTCAAATTAGCCAAAAGTGGCACAAGAAGCGAAGTAAAATAACGGAAATCAATAATAATAATAATAATAAATATGTTATAATAATATTATTATTAACACTATTACTATTAGTAGTAGTATAAGTACATTTATCCTGATACTTGCCCACCCCCAGACAAAATTTCGTGGTTGCGCCTCTGATTGTAGAAAGAAACTCAACACCTTAAATTAAATATTTTAATTATATTAAGTATAACGTCTAATTGAATTACAATTTTTGGATGTTGGAATCACATAGTCCCTTTATATTATGAAGATATTTGTGTGTGGATGTTGAGAGGCGGTAATACATAAAGTTGAAATAGAGAATACATCTGCTTGTTGCCTTGAATTTTTGGAAAGTTTGCCTTGAAAACCGGGAATTATACTTGAATTTTATCATGGTCCAAGAGTAGCCACCCTGTTAAATTAACTCCGTAAGTTCTGATTTCATTTACATATTGCATTTTTTTGCACCGAGAAATTTCAATTTGGGAAACCAATGACTATAGGCATACTATATCATGTAGCATGTTAAATATCTGCATTATTTCGATGCTTTCACAGTTTTCGAGTAAAAAGTTTTTCATATTATTATTGTATGGCTCGTTGCTAAGAAAGAGTACAGCTTAGCAACACGGTTTATTATGCTTGTTAATAATTTCTAATCTCTTGATTACACTTCCCTGTTCAGATCAACTGATAACGAATCGACAATGGCGATTTACTAACAAGAAGAATAAGACATGGTATCTTCATAAGTGCATGTAAATTTTACTACATCTGTTCCCTGGGAATGTCATTGCGCCGTTTCAAGTTTTTAAAATTTCAATAATTGCTTTTGTCTGCACCAGAGTGCCTTTTGAAAGTAAACATGTATACATATCACTCTTGGTTGTCCATGAAGCACTGACATTGGTAGGCTAGGTTACTTTATGTTAGGTATGACTCCACGTATTTCCTGTCTGTCCTAAATGTGTTCCCTAACCCCCACATATCTCCCTGTCTAAATGTGTTCCATAACCCCTACATATCTCCCTGTCTGTCCTAAATGTGTTCCCTGACCCCCCACATATCTCCCAGTCTAAATGTATTCCATAACCCCTACATATCTCCCTGTCTGTCCCAAATGTGTTCCCTGACCCCCACATATCCACCTGTCTAAATGTGTTCCCTAACCCCCACTTATCTCCCTGTCTAAATGTGTTCCATAACCCCTACATATCTCCCTGTCTGTCCTAAATGTGTTCCCTGACCCCCCACATATCTCCCTGTCTAAATGTGTTCCATAACCCCTACATATCTCCCTGTCTGTCCCAAATGTGTTCCCTGACCCCCACATATCCACCTGTCTAAATGTGTTCCCTAACCCCCACATATCTCCCTGTCTAAATGTGTTCCATAACCCCTACATATCTCCCTGTCTGTCCTAAATGTGTTCCCTGACCCCCCACATATCTCCCTGTCTAAATGTGTTCCATAACCCCTACATATCTCCCTGTCTGTCCCAAATGTGTTCCCTGACCCCCACATATCCACCTGTCTAAATGTGTTCCCTAACCCCCACTTATCTCCCTGTCTAAATGTGTTCCATAACCCCATATATATCCCTGTCTGTCCTAAATGTGTTCCATAACCCCTACATATCTCCCTGCCTGTCTAAATGTGTTTCCTAACCTACACATATCTCCCTGTCTGTCCTAAATGTGTTCCCTGACCCCCCACATATCTCCCTGTCTAAATGTGTTCCATAACCCCTACATATCTCCCTGTCTGTCCTAAATGTGTTCCCTGACCCCTACATATCCCCCTGTCTGTGTAAATGTGTTTCCTAACCTCCACATATCGCCCTGTCTGTCTAAATGTGTTCCATAACCCCACATATCTCCCTGTCTGTTCTAAGTGTCTTTCCTAACCCTATATATCTCCCTGCCTGTCTAAATGTGTTCCATAACCTCCACGTATCTCCCTGCCTGTCTAAATGTGTTCCCTAACCCCTACATATCTCCCTGTCTGTCTAAATGTGTTCCCTAACCCCCACATATCTCCCTGCCTGTCTAAATGTGTTCCATAACCTCCATATATCTCCCTGTCTGTCTAAATGTGTTCCCTAAACCCCACATATCTCCCTGTCTGTCTAAATGTGTTCCCTAACACCCACATATCTCCCTGCCTGTCCTAAATGTGTTCCCTGACCCCCCACATATCTCCCTGTCTAAATGTGTTCCATAACCCCTACATATCTCCCTGTCTGTCCTAAATGTGTTCCCTGACCCCTACATATCCCCCTGTCTGTGTAAATGTGTTTCCTAACCTCCACATATCGCCCTGTCTGTCTAAATGTGTTCCATAACCCCACATATCTCCCTGTCTGTTCTAAGTGTCTTTCCTAACCCTATATATCTCCCTGCCTGTCTAAATGTGTTCCATAACCTCCACGTATCTCCCTGCCTGTCTAAATGTGTTCCCTAACCCCTACATATCTCCCTGTCTGTCTAAATGTGTTCCCTAACCCCCACATATCTCCCTGCCTGTCTAAATGTGTTCCATAACCTCCATATATATCTCCCTGTCTGTCTAAATGTGTTCCCTAACCCCCACATATCTCCCTGTCTGTCTAAATGTGTTTCATAACCCCCACATATCTCCCTGTCTGTCTAAATGTGTTCCATAACCCCCACATATCTCCCTGCCTGTCCTAAATGTGTTCCCTAACCCCACATATCTTCCTGCCTGTTCTAAATATGTTCGCTGACCCCATGTATCTCTTTGCCTAGCATAAATGGGTCGGTAACCCCACGTAATCAACCTCAAAACAGAGGCATTTTTGAAAAACCTGTTGTATGAATACCGTACAACGTCAGGAGCAGTTTTCCAACGGCATTGTAAGCTGCATAATTTGACCTTGAATATTTCCTCGCAGATGGGGCGCTAACTCTGCAGCCAATAGAAAGAACAACATGCCGACTACTTGACTACATTGCAGAACCCATTTTAATTCCGGACGCCATGAAACACTGTTGCACACTGCTTTTCGCTAAATTAATCCCAATTCCCAGACCTTCGGATCGTAGCAGCAGGCCCGCTTCTTCGCCTGCCAATTCATTTCCGCCAAGTCGCAGTAAACGCCCCGAGTGATGTCGCTCCGTTGCACTTTGTTGCAGCCTCGCACGTGTCCAATGGACCACACACGGGTGTTGGAGCTGCCACAAGTTGGTCAGGTGGCGAAAGGTTGGCGGTTCGATTCCGCAATACTGCAAGGCGTTGAACGTCTCAAGGGCAAGGACATTCAACAGCTGCGCGATAGAGAATTGCAGTGTTGCTACATGTCTTAGTTTTTCACTTCAACTGAACAATATGCAGAATCGTGGAATTTCTGATTCAGTCGTGAGACTAGTCGCACATTTGTCGAAGACTGTTTCAATGACGGAAGATGATTAATGATTTACGCTGATGAATGAACTCCGAGACCCATTCTAATACTATCACAGCACTACTTGTAATGTTTATCGAGTTGCCTGCCACATTTGATGAATAGCGCGGATGATTAGTGATGTTTGGATAAAAAATTGACTGATTGATTTGGTTTATTTTACTTGGCTTTTTGCTAATCGCTTAGATTAGGATATATTGAGATGAGATGAATGAAGAGACAATCACAACACAAGCTCCAAAGAGGATTATAGGGTCTCGCAGATAGCGTAGTGGTAACGCTGTTGCTTTGTAATCAAAGGGTTCCGGGTTCGATAGCCGGTGCAGTCACATAGTGGGTTGGGTCCCACTTTAAACTGTAGGTCCAGTCCCGTGCATCAAAGTGGATTTAAACAAAACTCAAGCAATCAGCCGTCCAGCAGAGGATTATTGTATCTGTGAGTCCACACTCAGATAACTAAATACATCATATCGATTGATGCACCAGAATGCATCGATTGATACACTAAAGTGTGTTTTATGGCTTCTTCAAAGAATCAGATTCACATTTGATGCATTTGGGTGCATTTTTGTATGTCGTGAAAGAAACACCAAAATGTGTCATTTCATTCAAGTGAGGATTCTTCTCAGTCGAGATGCACTTCAATGCATCAGTTGATGCGTTTTGATGCACCAAAATGCATCTTTTTGATGATGCATGAAGGTGCATCAAGGAACATCAACTGATGCATTGAAGTGCATCACGACGGAGAAGAATCCTCACTTGAATCAAATGATGCATTTTGGTGTTTCTTTCACGACATACAAAAATGCACCCGAATGCGTCAAATGTGAATCTGATTCTTTGAAGAAGCCATAAAACACACTTTAGTGCATCAATCGATGCATTCTGGTGCATCAATCGATATGATGCATTTAGTTTTGTGTGTGCAGGCACCAGAGTCTCATCGAGGAGGATGGATGAGTGATGATAGAATTGATGAAGGGACGTGCAAAGCGCACTCATACCCAGGACGGAATTCAAGTTCGAACCCGGGATCCGTGGCAAATTGATGAAGGGACACCCATACCGGGACTCAAGCTCTGCAACTTTGTTGATGAGGTGAAAGTCAATCATTTAACCGCGGTTGGCAACCCGAGTTGGCCACAGCAATGTTAACCACTGGCCTGTGGAACCCAGGGGGTCTCACAGGTTTAAGGAGATCGTAAAGTATTAAATAAACCGATTCAAACATGAAACATGTTCCATAGCTTTGCTAGAAACAAAACTCGACTGAATTCTTTATCGTTTTTATTTATATTAGATTGTTTTTAGTACAAAACATTTCTAGACTGCAAGGAAAAGTTTCTTCTGAATTTCTGGCCTCAGTCCTAAGACTTCCCGGAACTCTTGAGCGTTGTTTTAGTACAAAAACATTTCTAGACTGCACGGAAAACTTTCTTCTAAATTTCTGGCCTCAATCCTAAGACTTCTCGGAACTATTGGGCGTTGTTTTAGTACAAAACATTTCTAGACTGCACGGAAAAGTTTCTTCTGAATTTCTGGCCTCAGTCCTAAGACTTCCCGGAACTATTGAGAGTTTGTTTTAGTACAAAACATTTCTAAACTGCACGGAAAAGTTTCTTCTGAAATTCTGGCCTCAGTCCTAAGACTTCCCGGAACTATTGAGCGTTTGTTTTAGTACAAAACATTTCTAAACTGCACGGAAAAGTTTCTTCTGAAATTCTGGCCTCAGTCCTAAGACTTCCCGGAACTACTGAGCGTTGTTTTAGTACAAAACATTTCTAAACAGCACGGAAAAGTTTCTTCTGAATTTCTGACCTCAGTCCTAAGACTTCCCGGAACTATTGAGCGTTTGTTTTAGTACAAAACATTTCTAGACTGCACGGAAAAGTTTCTTCTGGAATTCTGGCCTCAGTCCTAAGACTTCCCGGAACTACTGAGCGTTGTTTTAGTACAAAACATTTCTAGACTGCACGGAAAAGTTTCTTCTGAATTTCTGGCCTCAGTCCTAAGACTTCCCGGAACTATTGAGCGTTTGTTTTAGTACAAAACATTTCTAGACTGCACGGAAAAGTTTCTTCTGAAATTCTGGCCTCAGTCCGAAGACTTCCCGGAACTACTGAGCGTTGTTTTAGTACAAAACATTTCTAGACTGCACGGAAAAGTTTCTTCTGAAATTCTGGCCTCAGTCGCAAGTCTTCCCGGAACTATTGAGCGTTTGTTTTAGTACAAAACATTTCTACACTGCACGGAAAAGTTTCTTCTGAAATTCTGGCCTCAGTCCTAAGACTTCCCGGAACTACTGAACTACTGAGCGTTGTTTTAGTACAAAACATTTCTAGACTGCACGGAAAAGTTTCTTCTGAATTTCAGGCCTCAGTCCTAAGACTTCCTGGAACTACCGAGCGTTGTTTTAGTACAAAACATTTCTAGACTGCACGGAAAAGTTTCTTCTGAAATTCTGGCCTCAGTCCTAAGACTTCCCGGAACTACTGAGCGTTGTTTTAGTACAAAACATTTCTAAACTGCACGGAAAAGTTCCTTCTGAATTTCTGACCTCAGTCCTAAGACTTCCCGGAACTATTGAGCGTTTGTTTTAGTACAAAACATTTCTAGACTGCACGGAAAAGTTTCTTCTGAAATTCTGGCCTCAGTCCTAAGACTTCCCGGAACTACTGAGCGTTGTTTTAGTACAAAACATTTCTAGACTGCACGGAAAAGTTTCTTCTGAAATTCTGGCCTCAGTCCTAAGTCTTCCCGGAACTATTGAGCGTTTGTTTTAGTGCAAAACATTTCTAGACTGCACGGAAAAGTTTCTTCTGAAATTCTGGCCTCAGTCCTAAGACTTCCCGGAACTACTGAGCGTTGTTTTAGTACAAAACATTTCTAGACTGCACGGAAAAGATTCTTCTGAAATTCTGGCCTCAGTCCTAAGTCTTCCCGGAACTATTGAGCGTTTGTTTTAGTACAAAACATTTCTACACTGCACGGAAAAGTTTCTTCTGAAATTCTGGCCTCAGTCCTAAGATTTCCCGGAACTAGTGAGCGTTGTTTTAGTACAAAACATTTCTAGACTGCACGGAAAAGTTTCTTCTGAATTTCTGGCCTCAGTCCTAAGTCTTCCCGGAAATATTGAGCGTTTGTTTTAGTACAAAACATTTCTACACTGCACGGAAAAGTTTCTTCTGAAATTCTGGCCTCAGTCCTAAGACTTCCCGGAACTACTGAGCGTTGTTTTAGTAGAAAACATTTCTAGACTGCACGGAAAAGTTTCTTCTGAATTTCTGGCAATTTCTGGCCTCAGTCCCAAGACTTCCCGGAACTATTGAGCGTTTGTTTTAGTACAAAACATTTCTAGACTGCACGGAAAAATTTCTTCTGAATTTCTGGCCTGAGTCCTAAGACTTCCTGGAACTACTGAGCGTTGTTTTAGTACAAAACATTTCTAAACTGCACGGAAAAGTTTCTTCTGAATTTCTGGCCTCAGTCCTAAGACTTCCTGGAACTACTGAGCGTTGTTTTAGTACAAAACATTTCTAGACTGCACGGAAAAGTTTCTTCTGAATTTGTGGCCTGAGTCCTAAGACTTCCCGGAATTATTGAGCGTTTGTTTTAGTACAAAACATTTCTACACTGCACGGAAAAGTTTCTTCTGAATTTCTGGCCTCGGTCCCAAGACTTCCCGGAACTATTGAGCGTTGTTTTAGTACAAAACATTTCTAGACTGCACGGAAAAGTTTCCTCTGAATTTCTGGCCTCAGTCCCAAGACTTCCCGGAACTATTGAGCGTTTGTTTTAGTACAAAACATTTCTAGACTGCACGGAAAAGTTTCTTCTGAAATTCTGGCCTCAGTTCTAAGACTTCCCGGAACTACTGAGCGTTGTTTTAGTACAAAACATTTCTAGACTGCACGGAAAAGTTTCTTCTGAATTTCTGGCCTCAGTCCTAAGACTTCCCGGAACTACTGAGCGTTGTTTTAGTACAAAACATTTCTAGACTGCACGGAAAAGTTTCTTCTGAAATTCTGGCCTCAGTCCTAAGACTTCCCGGAACTACTGAGCGTTGTTTTAGTACAAAACATTTCTAGACTGCACGGAAAAGTTTCTTCTGAATTTCTTGGGCTCAGTCCCAAGACTTCCCGGAACTATTGAGCGTTTGTTTTAGTACAAAACATTTCTAGACTGCACGGAAAAGTTTCTTCTGAATTTCTGGCCTCAGTCCTAAGACTTCCCGGAACTATTGAGCGTGGTTTTTAAGTTCACTTTACACCAAGGTGGATTCATTTAAATCAGGTGATTTTTTTTTTAATAATTATATATATAATAATGTGCATAAGTACTTGTATTTTGTAGATATCACATTCACCTTTGGTGAAAGTACATTACTCTCGTAATCATTTAATAGTGCTAATTAGGCTCCAAGAAAGGAAAATAAAGGATATATAATACATGCACTGATTTTCTGAAGTTCATTCGAAAGGAAATGTAAACACATATTTCTCTTGATATAAAAGTCAATAATTTTTATAGCCAAAATTGCAAACATTTTGTGTAGAAAAGAATACAAAATACTAATAATGTTAAACCATAAATAGTGTCATTATCATTAAACTGTAAATAAACGCAGCTGGTATTTTTGATACTATGATTAAAAATTCTTCAAAATTCAGCTACAAAGACTATAAAATGTTAATATGTTATGTTACATTATAGAGAAGATCCATAATGTTTATTTTCACTGGAAGAAAAGTTACTGAAAATTTTCCATAGTAAGTACAGTATCAGAAAGATAAAAATGTATATTTACATATATTATTTTAATTGCTTTAATCAAACTGTTCAAATATTTTACAGGGCCGTTTACTAGGATAAGCCTTTCTATAAAAAAAACAAAAACATACTGTATATCTGTATGTATGGTGCCAAAGAAAAACATACAAGCAATTTTAAGTGTTTTTTTTAAAAATAAAAATCATGAATTTTTTTTATCCACCCTGCTTTACACACAGCTGTACTTATCGGGACTGGGCCTACAGTTTAAATTGAGATCAGAACCACTGTGCCTCACACTGGGTATCGATCCCAGAGCTCATTCATTACAATTCGACGACGTTACCACTACGCCATCAGGGAGGCCCTTAATTGGCTGGTTTTGGTTCCTTGTCGTTGTTAAACTCCCGGAAACGGAAAGGGGGGGGGGTCGAAAGAAGAAAAAACTGCTGCAGTAAGCAAAACAACTTCCGTGTACCGTGGCCTTTGTCACCTTTGATGATGCCAATGAAAATACAAATGGCTATTCGTAAAAAGTTTTGCCGTCTTAGTAGTACCAAGTCTAAATGACAGGCCATTCCTTGACTCAAGAACCACTACAGTACCATCAAGTTCCGCCAAGTACACTTCACCTGGTCAATATACTATTTACCTCCATAAAAATGGAAGTGCAAGTACTTTCTTAGGACATTTATATGTTTGTTACATAATAATATTGACGTTTTATGCCTTGTCTTTGTATTGGAATACCACAAGGGAGAATGACTTTTCTTACCGGAAGAAATTGAAAATGTCTTCAATAAGCGTACTAGCTATTACATTGATCGTCATTTGTTTCTTGTAGATAGAGACACATATTGCGCTCCATGTTATTACATGTAGTCCGTAAGAGTAAATAGTTTAAGCTTTTGTCAACAAAAAACTCATTCAAAGCGAAATACGTCAAGAGGTTATTTTTCGATATTTTCCATTGTTTTTTTTTTTTTTTTTTTTTCGTTGTTTAAAATCTAAATGTCTTTCTGGACTCACGCGACACGTCTGCACTCGACGACGTCTCCCTCGAGACTGATCGCAGCGCCAACTAGCGGGTCACGCTTATCGCACTCTTCTCAAACACCTTTTTGGTTAAGCCCCACCCATCTTCTTCTGACGTAAGCGCGGGCTTATTTCGTTGTTAGGTTAAGGCTCGGCTGGACCTTTAGCATGCAAATGGCCGAATTTTTTCAAATTTTCCTCTCCATTCGAAAAACTTCCTCGATATTTCAAAATATGAAACATTACATCAGCTTAGAATTCCTTCTAGAGCATTGACGTGAATTTTCATGTAGTTTTCTTTCATTGTTGTCTAGATATTATCAATAGTTTAATAGACTTATGTAATCACAAAACTATTGATAATAAGACAACAGTACAAAACAGGACGATATACATATATACACAAACATTACTCCCCTACAGACTATTAGTAGTGTTGCCCACGAGACGAGACTTTGGCCTGTCTCGTCTCGTGGAAATGCTGTGAAATGCTGTCTCGTCTCGAAAATATTCGTTTGTCTCGGGACACATGATCAATCTCGTCTCGTCTCGAATTTTTAAAAGCCTGTCCCGTCTCGTCCCGTGGGCAACACTAACTATTAGAAAGTTGTTCTGGAACATTCTAGCAGGTGGCTTTCCCTTGTCAACTGTACTTTCACCTGAAAGGCTAAACATTTTTTTTAAACATAACATTTTATTTTAAAACATAAACTAAACGTTACGTTTCTACCTTCTAGCAAGGTCAAGGTCTTCTTCAGACTGTACCAAATACTACATATATATATAATATAGAATAGAATTTATTTCAAGTATGAGCCTTTACAGCTATATAAACCATACAAGTGAAAACATTTTAGTACACTTTCCCTACACCCTTCTTCCTCGTAGTGTACTTCCACATTCACACTATTTCATTTCAACTCTTTCCCTATACTGAGTGATTCCTAATTTTTCTCACATTTATTAAGTAACCCTCCCCCCTTTCATACATGTTCGCTATCCCCACTGAGCTTCTTTGCTCTCTTTACCCAGGCGTAATGTAGGAAAGTTCCCAGATTCCTTATTTGCGCCTCCCCGCCTCTCGGTCTCTCCCTCCTAATAACGCTTGTCATTATATTCTCAATGTTAGCTTCATTTATTTCCATGATATATTTTGTCTTGTATATATATATATTGTATATGCTACAGAGTAACGTAACGTTTAGTTTATGTTTTAAAATAAAATAAATTTCTGCCTTGGTCAGCATATTGAGTTTTTTGGTTATCATGGAGACAAGACTTAATGGTGTTATCCTTTACCTGAATATTTTTTTTGTGTGGGGGGAAACCCCGGATCCCCCCGTTAATTCGCACACTGTTGCCATATTTTCCTCGTGTCCGGAAACTTTTTGAGTGCTTATTTTTGTCTTGTATTCTCTTATAGAGAGACAGCGAAAACAAAGAGGATATTTGGCGTTGGCGAAACTTAGGGTAAACACAGTGGCGAAGATATAGTACAAGCAATGCAAGCACTGCTTGCACTATTAAAATAGTATTTAATGTATTTAATGTTGAGTGCCTTATTTAGTTTCTATCGCACTCGATTTCGCGAAATTTTACGGCCGCAAACTCTCTCAGCAGCCCGTTGGCAAGCACCAAACTCTCTGCTTGCAGCCACTGCGCGGGAAACCAACGCTTCTGAGTATCATATGGCGAAGGGTAGATGCTGGTGAAGGTACGGTCCCCAAACCACTAATAAAAGCTCTGCTTTTCGGAGCTTTTCGGCTTCTCGAAAACAGCCGAGCCAAGCAGACAGCAGACACTACTAGCAGAAAGCATATAAGTGTTAACACGATATCGAAGATGGATATTTGCTTTATTATAAACACAGAATTATTGAAATAAATCATTATAACTGTTCCAATTCCACGTAAACATACTTTAAAGCATTACTTTAACTTTCACGATTTGTAAAACGTGCAGATAAACATGTTGTCCCCGGCGCTGGAGAGCACTGGAATCTGCAGAACAGCTGGCTATTGTCCGCCTCACACTCTCTCATCTCAAATTGCAACGCCACGCCAGTGTTGACAACTACTACCAAATAATTTACACGATATTTTTCGTGAGTTTCCATACAAACAAATTCAATAAACTGATGTTTTTTCGATAACACTTATGTCAAGAAAGCAATGAAACACTCTTCTGAGACCTGCAAATAGCAAAAACGTTAAGTCCTAAATGCTATCAAACTCAAAATACTATTTTTATTAATATGATACATAGTAAAAAAAAAAGAACCGGCGTATTTTATTCCTGTTCTAATGACTTATTATTCCAATGCTTCATATAATTTTAAGCTTCAAGTCAGTTATTTTATTCTACCGTGAACAATAATTTTTACAACGAAGTTGGTATCACTTTTCTGTTAGTTTCGGAGCTTTTCGGAGCATTTTCCATTTGTGTGGGAAGAACGAGTGGTTCAAGTAAGAGTTCTCTTTTGTTTGGTGTGTTGAGAATTTACCAAAACAAACATGGATATTTCAAATTGTGTACGGGAAACTGTAAGTAATAGCAAGTTTTATCAATAACGTGACCAAGAATTTGAACTAACAAGCATGGCTGTTGAGAGAGGAGTTGGGGATTATTATTATTATTATTATTTAAAATGCCCTTTCTCTCCTAGAAAAACTGGGACAACAACCCCCTCTCCCACTCTTTCGGAGTACTGCATTGCTTGCCTTCCCCTTAAGACCAAGCTTCGCCACTGGTAAACACATTTTATAACTTCATGGAAACAACGTGGCACACTTGGCACGTGTCTCTTCTAACGTTTATCTCACTCTCAAGTGTTTTTTGGCCAGCTTTCAGTTTGTAAATCAGTCGAGTGCTTCGGAAGGAATGGACCAGCTTCCTCGAATAAGATCACTGGGGTCCTTTTTTTAGCTAACGACCGACTTGGACTTGAAATTACTCCAAAGCGATTTCTCACAGATCTCCGCACGGGAGCCCATGTTGAGATAGGTCCAAGACATTCCGGACTTGAAGCAGAATGGGGTTTTTCCACAGTGAGTGACGTAGATGGAACCTAAATCGTAGACCGTCACGTGAGTTTTTCTTCTCGAAGAGCAAATGCTGCCCCATCTTAAAAAGAAACAGGCAAATTTCTTGATGAAGCTCCAGTGAAATTCAATGTGAAAAAATTAAGTTACGTTTTAGATCAGATGGTTGAATTTCGAGTGGACAATAAACGAATCACTGCCCTTAATACAAGGTTACAGTGTTAGCAGCGCTTAAAGTGGAAAATTTTAGAATAGAATAGAAAATAGGTTTATTTTAGTATGAGCCTTTGCGGATGTACACACATAACCATACATCAATGAAGTTTGGGGTCTCGGGTTCGATTCTCGATGGAGGCACATAGTGGTTCGGATCCCACTTTAAAATGTAGGTCCAGTAGCGATTAGCCTTACCGTGTATAAAGTGGACTTAAAACACAAACTCAAAATCAATGAAGTTTTTTTCACTTTCTTTTTGTTTTCCATATCCCCTCTCCTTATGTCCTCACATGTTGAACTTTACCTTACATATTAATTGTGGCTATAACACCATTAAGCCTTGTTTCCATGGTATGAAAAACTTAATATGCTGACCAAGGCAGAAATTTATTATATTATAAAACATAAACTAAACGTAACGTTTCAACCTTCTAGCAAGGTCTTCTCCAGACTCTGCACCAAGTACAAATGTGTAACAAGGTACAAAAACAGGACATTATATATACACAAACATTACTCCCCTCCAGACTATTAGAAAGTTGTTCTGGAACATTCTAGCAGGTGGCTTTCCCTTGTCAACTGTACTTTCACCTGAAAGAGAATGTGGTTGGACTCTATCTCACGCTCTTTTTCCTTCATTCTTCTTCCTTCTTCTCTCCTCTTTCTCTCTTGTCCTTTTCACTCTTTCTAACACCTTCTTCCATTCTTTGTTTATCTTCAGTCCCCCATGCCCGTTCATTGCGTCTTCTTCACCTTTCTTCTCTATTTCCTTGGCTTCCTTCCATTTTCTCACTAGCATTCTCTTCTCCATTCCTATCTGCTTAGCCTCATCCCACTCTATGTCATGTCCTGTTTCTCTTGTGTGTTTAAATATCGCATGGGGGGCTGAAGATAAACAAATAATGGAAGAAGGTGTTAGAAATAGTAGAAAGGACAAGAGAGAAAGAGGAGAGAAGAAGGAAGAAGAATGAAGGAAAGACAGCGTGAGATAAAGAGTCCAACCACATTCCAGATGAAAGAAAATGTTTAGCCCTTTATGTGAAAGTACAGTTGACAAGGGAGGCCACCTTCTAGAATGTTCCAGAACAACTTTCTAATAGTCTGCAGGGGAGTAATTTTTGTGTATATATATCGTCCTGTTTTGTACCTCGTTACATTTGTACTTGGTGCAGAGTCTGAAGAAGACCTTGCTAGAAGGTTGAAACGTTACGTTTAGTTTATGTTTCATAATAAAATACATATCTGCCTTGGTCAATATATTGAGTTTTTCATTAATTATGGTTCTTCCCTCACTATAATCTATCAACCTGTTTTATTTTTCTCATAATTTTACACTAATAGCACTAGTTATTTTATTATCAGCAAGAAGCTTTCTGCACACCGCTCTCAGGCACATTCACTCCCGTCCCTCATCTTGTTCGCCCTTTTTGACCAGACGTAATGTAGGAAGGTTCCCAGGTCCCTTATTTGAATGTCGTCCCTTCCCGCCATTTCCCTCCCCGTAATGGCCCTCATTAGCCCTTCCATTTTAGATTCGTTCATATCCCTTATGTGTTTCCGTCTAGCCTCTGCTGTTTCTTTGCACTGGAGGAGAATGTGGAATTTCGTTTGGCCTTCCCCACACATTGGACATTCTCCACTCCCGTCCTCTCTCACGCGTCCACCCCCTAGTCTGAACCATGCCAAACCCTTCCTGTGACTTGTAAAAATGTTAGCTAGGGGATGTTTGGTCGAGACCGGGTCCCATGGTTTAATATTATGGCAATGACACAGCTGGGAGGATAGGGGGGTGTTTGACGAGAATTTTGCTGGCTGGGTGAGTGATACCATTCCCCCCTCACTTTGAGCACTGAGTCAGGGTTGTTAAGGCTCGGCTGGACCTTTGGCATGCAAATGGGCGAATTTTTTAAAATTTTCCTCTGCATTCGAAAAACTTCCTCGATATTTCAAAATATGAAACATTACATCAGCTTAGAATTCTTTCTAGAGCATTGACGTTAATTTTCATGTAGTTTTCTATCACTGTTGTTTAGATATTATCAATAGTTTTGTGATTACGTAAGTCTATTAAACTATTGATAATATCTAGACAACAATGAAAGAAAACTACATGAAAATTAACGTCAATGCTCTAGAAAGAATTCTAAGCTGATGTAATGTTTCATATTTTGAAATATCGAGGAAGTTTTTCGAATGCAGAGGAAAATTTAAAAAAAATCGCCCATTTGCATGCCAAAGGTCCAGCCGAGCCTTAAAGCTCCAGAAACCCATAAATTCTATTGGGTTCCGCTGCAGGACCGAAACCTTTTTTCTCGCACAATTTAAATTCGGTCCAAGTTGCGTATTGTTACATTGAAAAAAGGTTCCTGGACCGTATTTTAATTGTTCCTGAAAAAAGGTTCCTGGACCGAATTTAAATTGATCCGGAAAAAAGGTCCCTGGACCGAATTGAAATGATTTAAATATGAAAAGATTATACACTGTCTAGAACTCATATACGTTTGCTGATTTTCTCTCCCAGTCCTGGATTGAATTTATTTACAATTTCAGATCAGGCTTGACCGACTAAAAATGTCCGCGAGTACGTTTTACATTGGAATGTCACACTGCGGTTGTAGAAAACGTAGCGCAGGGAATAAATCAAAACTCTGTTGTTCTCTCGTGCCAGGTTCAAAAACTTTCTTGTCGAAGAGTATATAACGCAATGGACTGACTATATGGCGCCACATTGAGTTCAAGCAAACCAGTCACGTGTTGCTCCGGCATCCGATCCAGGATCCGCAGCCAATAGGAGCCGTCGATGAGGTAACGTGAGGCTGCTGTGTTCCCAGCAGATATTACAATAGGAAAGGGGCAGTGCTGCTAGTACAACCAAGTGAAGGATCGCGCGCGAGAGAATGGGGCTACATGGAGAGTGGTAACGTGACTCCAGCGTTTGCGTCTCGCCCATTTCAACCTTGTACCTTAGATTCTCGAGACAGCCAGCACCTGGATTAGTCTTTCATGCTCACAAGTGGATAATTGTTTATCGTCAGGTCCGTATTCGATCCAAGTTGCGTATTGTTTCATTTCAATACCTAACTTGGACCCTATTTAAACTGATTCGAAAAAAAAGTTTCCTGGACCGTTTTTAAAATTGATCCTGGAAGAAAGGTTCCTGGACCGAATTTAAATTCATCCGGAAAAAAGGTTCCTGGACCGTATTTAAATTGATCGGGGAAAAGGGTTCCTGGACCGAATTGAAATACTTTACAGATAAACAGGTTCTTTACGGTCCAGAACCCATTTACGCTTGCTGATTTTCTCTCCTGGACCGGAATTGAATTTATTTAAAATTCTTGGACCTTTAACAACACATGCACTGAGTGTTAGCCACTATTTAGCGGGAAGACTGAGTCTGGATATGGGCAAAAGTGAAAAGAATAACTATGAATTATTTGGAAAGGAAGTCTCATTCATTATCACAATAAACGAAGCCTCCTCGCTTGCATCAAGGGGGGTCGCGGATTCGATTCCCAGTGTAGTTAATTACAAAGTAGACTTAAACTTTGCAAAACACCAGAATAAACTAAACCAAACTCGAAACACTGTAGCGCAACAGCCCTCTAAAGGGCAAGGACCTGCCGAGCGACTTTTCGTTGAATGACGCGTGGTCAGCGCATGGAGTCCCATCGCCGCTGTTTTCTGGCTTTCGAGACGGGAGCTTCTTTTCTTGTAGCTCTCAAATCTTTCTCAGGACGTTGGGTTAACGCCAACGTTTTGGGAGCTCCCACCGGAAATCGAACCCGGGACAGGTCGCATCTAAGACGAGAGCGATAACATTTGAATACGTGGGAGTCCAAACTGAAGAACAATAACGGAACGGAATAACCGCGAAGAGAACAACATCGGAACGGAATGACCGCTAGGAGAACAACATCGGAACAGAATGACCGCTAGGAGAACAACATATTAACGGAATAACCGCTAAGAGAACAACATCGGAACGGGATATGCACTAGGAGAACAACATATTAACGGAATAACCGCTAAGAGAACAACATCGGAACGGAATGACCGCTAAGAGAACAACATATTAACGGAATAACCGCTAGGAGAACAACATATTAACGGAATAACCGCTAAGAGAACAACATCGGAACGGAATGAGCGCTAGGAGAACAACATATTAACGGAATAACCGCTAAGAGAACAACATCGGAACGGAATAACCGCTAAGAGAACAACATATTAACGGAATAACCGCTAAGAGAACAACATCGGAACGGGATATGCACTAGAAGAACAACATATTAACGGAATAACCGCTAAGAGAACAACATCGGAACGGAATGACCGCTAGGAGAACAACATATTAACGGAATAACCGCTAGGAGAACAACATATTAACGGAATAACCGCTAAGAGAACAACATCGGAACGGAATGAGCGCTAGGAGAACAACATATTAACGGAATAACCGCTAAGAGAACAACATCGGAACGGAATAACCGCTAAGAGAACAACATCGGAACAGAATGACCGCTAGGAGAACAACATCGGAACGGAATGACCGCTAAGAGAACAACATCGGAACGGAATGACCGCGAGGAGAACAACATCGGAACGGAATAACCGCTAGGAGAACAACATATTAACGGAATAACCGCTAAGAGAACAACATCGAAACGGAATAACCACTAGGAGAAGATCAGCAGAACGGAAGAACCGCTAGGAGAACAATAACGAAACTGAATAACCACTAGGAGAACAACATCGGAACGGAATAACCACTAGGAGAACAACATCGGAACGGAATGACCGCGAGGAAAACAACATTGGAACGGAATAACCACTAGGAAAAGATCAGCGGAACGGAAGAACCGCTAGGAGAACAATAACGAAACGGAATAACCACTAGGAGAATAGCATCGGAACGGAATGACCGCGAGGAAAACAACATTGGAACGGAATAACCACTAGGAAAAGATCAGCAGAACGGAAGAACCGCTAGGAGAACAATAACGAAACGGAATAACCACTAGGAGAACAACATTGGATCGGAATAACCATAGAGTAAACAACAGAGCAGAAAAAAGCGAAGAATAACAAGAGAAGGCTCCAGCTGTTCCCTTCCCGTGCGAGGGATGTTGTTCCTCTCCCGACCGAAGTTTTTCGATTGAAAGGTTTGCAACAGTTGCGGGGCCTTTGCAAATCGACTCGTAAAAGTCTCCGTTCCAGAGATTGACGACTCGTAAAAGCCTCCTTCCGGGGAAGCACAGCTTGCTTCTCTCTCCCTCACCTTCATTTACCCCCCCCCCTCTCTCTCCCAATACATATTCTTTCCAGCACGTTGCATTTGCGCCGGGCGCTCTGCCCAGCATTTTATGCAGTTACGTCACACTGTTGCTAAGCGTAATAAGACGTTTGTTTCTTGGAGACTAAATAAATACTCTATCGCACCATTGCAAGACCTGCGTTAGACGAATTCATTTTTCTGCTACGATCGAAGTCTACCGTGTAAAGTGAAGAAATTTTAAAAAATGTTGGTGCCATAGCATATTTCATGGCAATTTTCACAGATATAGAATCGGACCTAATTTCCTTAGCGTCTCGAGTAGCATAACCAATCAGAGGCGACCTCTAGGTCACGAGTGCAGAGGTAATGGCGGCCGAGTGAGACGTAAATATTGTATCACTTCACATGTTTAAATGCCGATAACTATTCAACAGAGAGGAATAACGTTTCGTGTAAAACGGTATTGGGTACAAATCAATGGCACTGCTTAAATACATACTTTATATCGTTTACAGTGAACGTATGGAAGAAAAACTTAGTTGTTTCAATTGTAAACACGGTGCACTCACCATAGATAGTGTAACACGACGTGTCTTTCGTGCTGTATATATTGTAGAGATATGTTTTTGCACACCAATGTTTTTGCACACCTCGCATCTTGATCGCCAAAACTATCCCGAATATCCCGTGTAAAGTCCTGTCTGCTATAAAAATGCTATAAGATCTTTGGAAGCACTTATGCTAGGAAAAATGTTTTTTTAAAAAATGCTTCCGGGTAAAGTGGGGCTATGTTTCTATTCTACGAATTATGTATCTTCAAATTCGGTATGTACTGTGTGACTGAGGAGAAGGTGGGGGGGGGGGGGCATATGCTGGTCCAAAACTCTCTTCTAATAGTTTAGAAGGTTGATACTCAGTGGCGGCGATTGGGTTCCAAAACTGGAGGGCAAGGACAGTTTACTCTCCCTTGGTAGATAAGGTTTAGCATAGTGTGGGGGCAAAAGTGGCAAAAGGCGGGGGGGGGGCAACTGCCCCTCTGTAGATACTAATGTTATCGAGTTTCCAAACTCAGATCCCCAAACACCCATTCATTTAAGGCCAGTTGAGTTCAAATATAGAACAAACCTCGTTTACAAAATGTGCATAAAACTGTTCACTTCAATGTAATCTGGTGGTGCTTCAGGAGTTGGTAACCTGATTTCCAGTAGGCCTATGAAATGTTGGTATTATTTTCGCCGAGTTTCGCTGTGTTGATGTTGTGAGACATTATATTATGAACTACGTTATATACAGAGTGACTTTAGTTGTTGATAGTAGTCTACAGGGGTATTAATTTTAGAACTTGATTGAAGCTTTTATCATTTATACCCATACTGCCTGAGGGGCGCAAGTACCTCGTGCTGACGTTCCCCTGAATTTAAAATCAATCAGTCAAGCTTGATGGTATTAATCAGTAATATACGAGGGTTACAGCAAAAGTCATGGGAACTATTTTTTTCCACGATAATGCGGGTCAGGCAAGAAATTGTAAAATATACAATTGTAAGGTCACGATATATGCTAACGTTTAATGCATGAATTTTGAACAACAGGATAGAGAAAAGGGCAAAATTCGCGCAGTCACAGGTCGTCCTGAACGTTGCATGTCGGCAGTTGCTTCTCTTCCACGCCCGAATGCTGCTGCCCCCCTCGCAACAGTTCGGTATGCTAGAGCATCGTTTCCTAAAGCTTCCACAAGCACAGTGTGACATTCTCTCGCATTCCTTCCACGCAGAACTGCTATTTTCACGTAAGAACGCTGTTCATACTGGGTCATATTCAACGTGCACGACTGTTAAACACGCACTGACTTCCCACTTCCCTCAGATCAATGTCTTGGCAGCCACTGCCATCTAGTGGCATCACAATACATTGCATGTGACGGTGTCTCCACTGCATATTTTTAAATTTCTTGCCTGGTCCGCATTATCGTGGAAAAAAACTGGTTGCCATCACTTTTGCTGTAACCCTCGTATATTCCTTCATTGTCTACGACTGTCTACCAACGCTGGGGCAGTTTTTCAATTCAACGCCTGAAGAAATCCTCTTAGCTGTCTTCATTAAACTCCGATGGTGTTCCTGAACGCGGGGAGGGCCTCCCCGATGGCACAGTGGTAGCGTCTTCGCCTTGTAATCAAGGTGTCCCGGGTTCGATACCCGGTGGAGGCACAAGTGGTTCGGATCCCACTTTAAACTGTAGGTCCAGTCCCGATTAGCCTTACTGTGCATAAAGTGGACTTAAAACAACAAATCAAAATCAAATATTCCTGAACGTGGATCCTTGTTTTCCTAGTGTCCGAAGACGAGGCCCAACATAATATATGTTCATGTTGGGTCATTGTAGGCCAGAAAGAGGTGGGTTTTATTTGTCTTTTTTTGCCTTTTTCGGCGTTTATTGGCTTATTGGTCCTTTTTTAGCCTTTTTTTAGATCTTAACGGCTTTTTTTTTCAACTTCACCTTCATTCCACTACGTTTTTACTGCCCATTCTCAATTCGAATCATCATCAGTTCATCACCTCTTAAACATCCTTTCTGTAGTAAAGAAATAAAGAAAGAAAGAAAAAATATATTTGAACCATCCCTGAAACGAGAGAAAAACATTTTTGGACGACTGAAGCAGGTACGGTACTAGGTCCTTTAACCGTAACTTGTCTGGAAGGTCGTGCTGTAAGTGGCTACTTTCCCTTGTTTTGAAGCTTTCAGTTTTTTCGCACTGTGTGTTCCATACCACCAGAATTTTTTATTTTTTTATTCATTAAATATGTAATTAAAACTGAAGTGATTAATTAATTTCGATCACATTTATACGTCCTTTTTAAGTTTTTAGGCCTTTCTATAGGTCCTTTTTTTTTTGGCAATTTATAGGTCTTCAACTTTCGAGCTCTAATAATGACAAACCATTTTCTTGCCCTGCTTACTCCGTACAAGGGACAAATGTTTCGAACCGCCTCTGCTGCCTTTGTTCCTATGTTAAACTCAGACAGAAGGATATGTCGATTTTTTATAAATAACACCGTCTTTCTTCAAATCTGTAAAATTCAGTGCGTATTCACAAGCACAATGCCACTCCGATTGATAAACATTAAAAGATAAAGAAACTCATAACACCGCAGTGTTGCCATACCATAGACAAACGCTACCAACTTATGCATCAACCAAATTTAAAACCTTATTTTACCAATACACAGGAAAGGAACTACAGTAGACTTGTGATTAACCGAGGCTCCGGGTTAACCGATGGAGTGGTTGGAAAACATCGCGCTTCATAACGCCCCTCCCCCCACCCTGTTTGTTTATGGAGTCAAGTCACCGTCCGCGCTGCACGTGTTCGTTACATTGTCGGTGTATCCGATTGTTACGTTGGTGTTTAAATCTGTGTAGGCCTATTCTAAGCGGAAAAAGTAATCTTCTCATTTGTTGTACTAGTAATAAATCATTACTATAACAACTTTTCCGGAATGTCTGGAGTAGCGACGCGCAGAGGCGAAAGCTTGTGGGCGGGGCCAGACTAGGTGGAGAAGGGTGCGATTGGCTAGTCGAATCGCCCCCTCCCGCGCGACCCCTACCCTCCGCGCGTTCATTGGACGAGGCACACACCCCCAACGTGCGCCCAGGACGAGTTCGCGTTCTCTTACTCCAGACATTCCGGAAAAGGAATATATACAGTTTTAAGTGTTGCTTCGTCATTTACGACCTATTAGCACATTATCTCCGTATTATCCGAGTTTTTCCGTATCCGAGGTAATCTGGGTCCCAATTAGCTCGGATACTCGAGAGTCTACTGTATTTCTGAGAAGTCACATGTTTTTGTTTACATTATTCTTGGATAGAGAGTAGTGCTTATTTACATTTTTTTGCCGGCGAGGAGGATTGGACAAAACCGATCAACGAGATAACATTGCGAGTGACATTGAAAGAATCGCTTGTCCTGACATGATTGCGATGCACTCCTTCTAGGGAAGACTCCGAGAAAACCCCAGATCCCATTCCGATCGGGAACGTGCCCCCAGGGCTGTCCCCCGCAGCGGAGCAGCCACTCCCGCGGTTCAGCTTTCACTTGTTTTCCGAAGCGAGGCAGACTCGCTGTCTCTTTCCCCCCTCGCTCGAGCCCCCCTTCCCCCTCCCGGACGCCCCGGTTACGTAAGCGTTGCGCTTCGCAGCACGTCATTATGCCTCGCCGCATACCGTGTGTTTACCTCCGGAAAAGCAGGCGCGGGTCACGTGACCTGTCGACGACCAATTTGGGGGACCAGGGAAGGGCCGACGTACACATTGGGAAGAGCCTCATCATTTCTTGCTTGTGTTTTTTTCCTACTCAGGTTCCGGCCGAATTTTTTTCATAACCATGGACACCAAAGGTCCCTGGTTCTAATCTCGTCCTGAGTCTTAGTAATAGGAGGAAAATATTAGAAGAGTTGTACTTGTATAAAACAATTAATGATGTTTTAGACAACAGCTCCTTTCTCGGTCAAATACAATTCAATATAAGAAAACATAATCTGCGTAATAGAAATATTCTAACTTCTAAAATTTCAAAAACTCAGAAATATAGAAACTCACCAATAAATAGAATGTGTCACAGTTGCAATATACTTGTTGCAAACAACTAATGTGTAGATTTTTCACTTCCATTTGACAGATATAAAAGAAGAAATTACCATTTACAGTATGAAATACTTGTGAATTACGTATAAACCTCTTACCTAAATGTATGTAGATAAGTGTATATATATCTCATGTGTTACGTATGTTGTATGTTATATGTATTGTACGTGAATGAATGAATATGTGTTTGTATATTTCCATGTAATTTCTATTGTATTAATCAAACACAGTGTACGCCTTCTGTAATTGGAGGTTCAATCCTCTGTAGAAGTGCAAAGCATAAATAAATTCATCACTCATCCTCATTGTCGCGATTAGCCAAAAGTGGAAGGAAAAACGACGCAACGAAATTAAAACAAGTAAACACGGGCAATCACATTGGCACGTAGCTATTCCAGCGTGCACGAGGGTATTTCACCTACCACCAACTCGAATCAGGAGCATCGGTGGTGTAGGCGGTAGAGTGCCTGACTGCCACGCGGGAGATCCGGCAAGGGGGATCTAAGGTCGGAATCTTTCCAGCTTGTCCCCGCATAAAGCGACTCCGGAGCTCACCCAGCCTCAAATCAATGGGTACCTGGTGGGAGTGGGGGGTTATGGCGGCCGGAGCGTGGTGCTGATCACGTCACCTCCAAAGTGTCCTGCCCCACATCCCCTAAATATGCCTTCATGATCATGGCACGGTGCTATATGCACGGGGAACTGTACCTTAACATTCATCCTCATCGTTGCGACTGGCGAAAAGTGGCTGTAAAGCGAGGTAAACTAAATCAATCAATCAATCGTACAATCAGCTGATATTTCGAAAATAGTTTCTCTCACGATGCTGGGTCAACATCGAGATTTTGTAGTGATCGACCCCCCCCCCCAAAAAAAAAAGACGCACCAAGTATGAAAATTAAATAATGAAAATATGCTTTGTTTAACATTTGTGTATAATCTAGAGTTATATGCTTCAATTTATTTGAAGGAAGTATATATATTTAATTTTTATAATTCCTATATTTAACATTAATTTGAAGTGTGTGTGTCTAAACAAAAGCTATCGTGGTACAGAAACTCTTTTGTTGCATAACAACAACATCATTATATAATTGGGAGACGCTTGACACTAAACTATTCTACTGAACTGTCAAGGACGTATTTAGGGGGGCATCCAGGGGGTCCGGACCCCAACGAAAGACTTACCAAAGCATTTGCTGTATAATGGAGGTTATTTTTTTTTCCGGCCAACTTTGAATGACGGTACCAAAGATATTAATCTGAAACTAATTTTCGTCAACTTGATGTAGCATTCTTTCTTGTTATTTAATAAATATTCAATTATTTATCTCTTTGGCACGGATTTTCTTGGCAGAACAGTTGCTTTAATACAAATTTTAACAATCTTAACTACATGATAGATAACACTGGGGAACAATAAAATTGCGGCACAGTGTTTGAGAGCTAATTTAGGGCGATTTCATGCTGCTGAATAATGATATAATAATATATTTCCTGAATTGGCTCTAATTTATGAAATAAATGCAACTAAACCAAAATGGCGGAAACATAAGACATACATATAAATGAACTTCCAACAACAATTTAATATATCTTTTTGTGATTACAATCATTATTATAAAAATAAATTTATATAGGCCATAATAATTAAGAAAATATGTACACAATGAAGTAACAAACTATGTGAAACGTTTTCTATACGATTTCCTGCTGTATTGCTTTTTTAGGACAATCCCTCTGTAAACTCTAACAGTAGTCGGCCATCATGTGGCGATCCCAATGTCCCTGGTACCTTTCTTCCATTATCCTTATATCCTAATGGAAGCTTTCTCCCTGTTCTTCACTAAAATCATCAAGGGTCTCAGGGAATCTGTCAATGTGGCTATGTAGAGTAATTTTACCTCCTACATTTTCCATGGTGTGCTTATTTTTATAACTGGAGTCAATTCAACTGAACCAATCATACAATTGGCAATCACAGCTGTATTGTGTGCTGAAACTGTTATTAAATTTTATGCCACAAAATAAAATATTTTTTTTGTTCTCCAGTGTAATGAATACATATACTGGGTGAGGCTTTTAAAAGAGGCCCCGTGGAAAATGCGCTCCTTGTATGTAGGCAACCTTGGTACACCGAAGAGAAGAGCGGGTTAGAGAACAGTCCAGGATATCGGTGCCAAGCATATTCAACAACATGACATGATATATCCTGGACTGTTCTCTGCCCCGCTCTTCTCTTCGGTGTACCAGGGTTGCCTAAAGCAAGGAGCACATTTTCCACGGGGCCTCTTTTAAAAGACTCACCCAGTATATATCTATTCTTACACCGTTTTTTTACCTACAATACAATATTATTTTAATTTAATATAATTGTAAGATAATTATTTTAATTTAAACGTTTATAGTATTTAATTTTATTATTATTTTTGAGACACTTCGTTCGGACCCCGATATAAATTTCTAAATACGTGCCTGGTGACAAGCTGAACAGGATTGTAACTGCGGACAAACCAAAACAGCAAAGTCGTTGGATAGGAAGGAAGTTGGAACTCAAGATGAGAGAGTGGAAGTGAAACACGAACATCTCTCTCTCTCTCTCTCTCTCTCTCGGTTACGTAAAAGAACAAAGGGCGATGGAGGTGCTGAGAGAAGCGGTCACTTTGATGGAGATGGATCGTTTCTGCGAGGGGAGAAGGATGGGAGAAGTGACCCGAATCCCGCCCATCCCATACCTACAAATTTATTATCCTCGCCTCGAAACGTGTTGCACGAGCGAGCACCACCTTTCCATACAACCGTGTCGCTGTCCCAGGTGGAGACTGGAACAAGTCCGTCGCCCAAAACGAGACATATTTGCATTAACTTGCCACAGAAGACATTTTTGTATTCGAAAAGAAATGATCTTCAAAATGTCTCTACTCACTCACAGTGCTGCCATATTTCCACTTTATAGAATATGCGATACTTTCAGTGCCGACGATTTAAGGGATAGTTGCTTCCCATTTATTTTGCCTTGTCTACCAAGAGAAAGTAAACTTTCCTTGCACTGACCCCCCCCCCCCGTTTTGGAACCCAATGGCCACCACTGGTGTTAAATATACAATTGTCAGGTTATTACTATACCCCTTAAAAAATGGTGTTGACCCCCCCCCTCCCGAAAGGAATTCCTGGATAAACGCCTGGCCAAACGACAGATGAAGCGAGGCTTCTGGTTACAACGTCACAGACCTTACTCATTCTTAACGAACGTTGGGAAAGAAAACACTTCTCAGCCCCTCGGTTAGGCGCAACAATTTCTTGAAATTGCAGTAAGCAGTTAACTAACCCAGCCTTAATGAACCGAGAATTAGACAAGGCAATTACTTTTACATGTGTTATGCACCAAACCTGATCTTCAAATTACTGTTGTCTTTTACAATATCTGGTCTTGCAATTAGAAATTGGCTTACATTATAGAAAGATTTTAGACTTTCGTGCGGTCAAAATATCCGTCCCTACTCGTACATGACCTTTGTCCGCATCCCCGCGGGGATTTTCAGATTTGTTAAAATTCACGAAGAAGGAAGAATTTGTTAACCTCCTGGAATTTGAGGAAATAGTGATTTTAATTTCTCAAATGTAACAATTATTTAGCAAAATACCGGGTGTTTCAACAGAAACGCCGTGATTTCAAATGACCCTAAACAAATATTTAGTATATTCACAGTAATAATTTGTATATGTTGTGATTGACAAAAGTCTAAAATTTAATTTTTGGCAACCTATAATCCACATGAACGAAGGAGACACCTCTGTACGCACAAAAGGTTTTGGTATTGTGGTGTATCGAAACATGGCTTGATTGGACCTTTCTTTTTTGATGGCTATGTCACATCAGAAAATTATTAGCAAATGCTGCAGGAATACTTCATTCCTGGTCTTCGACGGAAACGTTGTCCAATTCGTCAGCAATGGTTCCAGCAAGACGGAGCTAGGCCGCATACAACTGAACCTGTCCTGACAATCGCTACACACATTTATTTCAAAATGGTTTAGAGTGGCCTCCAACTAGCCCCGATTTAAACCCGTGAGACTATTTCTTGTGTGGTTTCCTAAAGCAGGGAGTTTTCGAATGAGAACGGTGATTACTAGATGATTTGAAAGCAAACATCGAACAGTGTACTGCACAAGTTAGTCGTGCAATCCTTGCTCAGATATTTGACATGTGCAACCAGGTGCAAGAAGTGATAAATCATCAAGGTGGACATTTCGAACATGTTTTTCATTAAACTTTAGCGTTTCCTCTATCAGATTATGTAATTATTTTTTTTGAGTAGTTATCATAAATATTTTAAAATGCCATTTGAAATGACGGCGTTTCTGTTGAAACACCTGGTACCTAGTTCTGAACAGGGTTGTTAAAAGTACAGGAATCTATACATTTTAATGGGTTGTATTGGGTTCCGCAACAGGACCGGAACCTTCTTTCTCACAATTTAAATCCGGTCCAAGTTACGTATTGTTTAATTGGAAAAAAAGGTTCCTGGACCGAAATGAAATACTTTACAGATAAAAAGGTTCTTTACGGTCCACAACCCATTCATGTTTGCTTGTTTTCTCTCCTGGACCGGAATTGAATTTATTTAAAATTCCTGAACCTTTAACATTCCTGGTTATGAACACTATTTTATGGTATGGGTAGCTTTTCGTTTCTGTAACCCCCCAAATGTTAAGCCCCAAATTCACCCCTCTCCCCTCCCAAGTTTGGCCCATGATTGCACCATCCATGCACGCGGTCATTTATTAAGAAAGTAATTGCAAATTGCTTTGGTTGTGTTACAAGTCAAGGTTCAATCAAAAGGTGTATGGGGGTTCGGTACTCGTGGTTTTGGCAAAGCAATAGAGAAAATGAGACGGGTAGTTACTGAATTTATTTACATACGAAGTACACACACACACTTACATGTGACTAAAGTTATTGACTAAATTATTGATTAGTATCTATTGATTTGGTTTAATTTACTCAGCTTTTCTGCCACTTTTAGCTAATCGAGAAGATAAGGATGAGTTGTCGCATGGGCATAACTTGGGGCCTAACTTTGGGGGGTCAAAATCGAACTTGTAACTTAATTTTGGGGGAGAATCAAACTTGGGACTTAATTTTGGGGGCAGAATCGAACTCGTAACTTAATTTGGGGGGAAATCAAACTTGGGACTTAATTTTCAGGGGGAGATTCAAACTTGGGATTTAACTTTCGGGGGGAGATTCAAACTTGGAACTTAACTTTCGGGGGGAGATTCAAACTTGGAACTTAACTTTCGGGGGGAGATTCAAACTTGGAACTTAACTTTCGGGGGGAGATTCAAACTTGGGACTTAACTTTCGGGGGGAGATTCAAACTTGGGACTTAACTTTCGGGGTGAGATTCAAACTTGGGACTTAACTTTCGGGGGGAGATTCAAACTTGGAACTTAACTTTCGGGGGGAGATTCAAACTTGGAACTTAACTTTCGGGGGGAGATTCAAACTTGGGACTTAACTTTCGGGGGGAGATTCAAACTTGGGACTTAACTTTCGGGGGGAGATTCAAACTTGGAACTTAACTTTCGGGGGGAGATTCAAACTTGGAACTTAACTTTCGGGGGGAGATTCAAACTTGGAACTTAACTTTCGGGGGCAGATTCAAACTTGGGACTTAACTTTCGGGGGGAGATTCAAACTTGGGACTTAACTTTCGGGGGGAGATTCAAACTTGGGACTTAACTTTCAGGGGCAGAATCAAACTTGAGACTTTGGGAGGCAGGATCGACAAGTTTTCCATCCGTAGAAAGTCCAAATCATAAAATACATTCTTTGATACTTTGCTACTTAAGTCCCAGGAGGTTAAGAAAAGTACCCTTAATATAAAAATTTAGTAACTTGAAAATTTGTGGGGGCGGCAAGTGCCCCTCTTGCCTCCGCCAAGTTACGCCTATGGATGAGTGATGAAATGATAAAATTGATGAATAGACACTCACAAAGATCAACCATGTCCAGGACTAATGTGACTAAGCCAATCTTCCTTACCTACGACTATTGGCTATTATATATATTATATATTACCGTTATGTATCATTTTGTAAATAATAAATTACTTTTCGTGTGCGTGTATTTAGCCTTATTGTGCATAAAGTGGGCTTAAAACACCAACTCAATCAATATATATATATATATATATATATATATATATATATATATATATATATATATATATATATATATATACGTATATATACTTTAAAGTGAAAAGGCTTTATTTTTTAGGGGGACAATAGGACCCTATACATCTTTATTTTATTTTATTAATATTTTTGTTAGTGTTGTAATTGTATATATTACGTATTAGGTAATATTTTGTTTATCTTTCATTTTATGGTCATATTAAGGACGTGATCTAAAATTAAATTTTTAAATTTTGTTGGTATTCATGCAGAACAGAGGCAGTCTGATAAAAGTTTTCTCAAATTTCTCTTACTTGAGATATTTCCCTCTCATCTTAAATTAAGCGAAATGGAAATTCCCGTTTCGCTTAGAATGGCGGTTGGATAGTGTTGCCCACGGGACGAGACGGTACAGGCTTTTAAAAATTCGAGACGAGACGAGATTGATCATGTGTCCCGAGACAAACGAATATTTTCGAGACGAGACAGCATTTCACAGCATTTCCACGAGACGAGACAGGCCAAAGTCTCGTCTCGTGGGCAACACTACGGTTGGATCATAAATCCATGATCGTATATGATAAGTCATTAGCCGAAACGGGAATACGCGCGGTTTTCAGGAATTGCATGTTTGACAGTGTTCAAGGTCAAAGCTACATAAATTGTGGATCTTTACAGTGCTAATAATGGCATCCGTTTGATGCCATGTTGTTATTATTTGCACAGGAGCCAGGGAATGAAGATGTTGATGCAGCTCTCCCTCCGGAAGCTCTTTTGTTCTGGGTCTCCCCCGAGGGGACAACAATGGTGCGATCCGACAGGCGAATGCATAATTACAGAAGAGCATTAATCTGTTGGATCGCTAGGATAATAGCTTTCGTAATTATAGGGTTTATGACACCAGCTCTAATCACGGCTTTTTGTTTTTCTCGCCACGCGTTGTGTAATCGCGAAATCACGTTTCGCGGCGTTATTATGTTCCCACCCCCTTTAGCCTGCAAGAAAGGGGTATTGGATGGTTGAGTGGCTTCAAGGAATCGCATTTTCGGTTCGTAAAATATGTTTTAGTTATTTAACGTTTCTTTTCCTGCTCTTTCGGTCGATATCGACGAAATACATCAAGAAGTTCCGTCGATCTCCGTGACGTAGCACAGAGAACTAAATGCATCATATCGATTGATGCACCACAATGCATCGATCGATGCATTAAAGTGTGTTTTATGGTTTCTTCAAAGAATGAGATTCACATTTGATGCATTTGGGTGCATTTTTGTATGTTATGAAAGAAACACCAAGTGAGGATTTCTTTCAGTCGAGATGCACTTCAAAGCATCAGTTGATACGTTTTGATGTACCTTGATGCGTTTTGATGCATCACAATGCATCTTTTTTGATGATGCACTCAAACGTTTGGTCTGAGCTACATAAACTCTGTAGCTCAGACCAAACGTTTAAGTGCATCATCCAAAAAGATACAGGAAGGTACATCAAGGAACATCAACTGATGCATTGAAGTGCATCTCGACTGAAAGGAATCCTTACTTGAATCAAATTATGCACTTGGTGTTTCTTTCATAACATACAAAAATGGACCCAAATGCATCAAATGTGAATCTCATTCTTTGAAGAAACCATGAAACACACTTGAGTGCATCAATTGATGCATTCTGGTGCATCAATCGATATGATGCATTTAGTTCTCTGTGTGTATCACAGAGCGCCACGACGCTAGGGGTCCCTGGTTCGAATTCCGGCTTGAACATGGGTGTTCTTTGTATGTCCTTTCATCAACTTCATCATATCACCCATCTTGATCTTCGCAATTCGTCAAAAGTGGTAAAAAAATTAAGTTTAATAGTATATTTAGGTTTTCAAGTACCAAAATTTATTCTTTACAGAGTACCTGGGGAGTGCAGACGAACGTGACTGGCGACGATTCTTGGGAGTGAACGCTGTGCTAAGGTAAGTGACTGAACTTTCATCAATGCATTTTTTGTCTTAATACTGAAAAGTCATGCAATTACTTTATAGTATTTTTTTAAAAAAAAAATATTTGGGCATTTCTTGTACATGCTTAAAGAATGGCAAAGTCTGTTTTATTATTATGAATATATGAAAGAATGAAAAGTGATGTAATTTCTTTAAAATACTCAAAAACTTCAAGAAGTCTGATTTTTTTTAAATACTAGAAAAACATGGAGAATTGATGGAAATTCTTATTCAAAAAACCTCGAAAAGTCTGGAAATTTATTTTAAATACTAATTAAAACCACGAAAAATCGTGTAATTTCTTAAAAATACTAAAAAACTCTAGAAGTTCGGGAATTTATATTAAATACAAGAGGACATAGAAAAGTGATGGAATTTATTTAAAATACTAAAGAAAACTCAAGAAGTGTAGAAATGTGCTCAATAAACCTGGAAAAGTCATGGAATTTCTTAAGAATGTTAAAAAAAACTGAGGAATTTCTTTTAAATACTCCAATAAGAATGAAGACATTCCACAAAGCAACTGCATGAATAGTATTTCGCGCATTCTCTAAGGGTTCTTTGCTACCTACACTGGCTGCTTTCTTGGTCTTGTGGTCAGGATTACACGGCAGGAGATGACCAGCCTGCTACTTCGAAGAACACACTAGTTACATAATTAATAACTAGTGTTGGTTACAAGAATGTCCTCTGCTTCCAAGAAGAGAACTGTTTGGATTGTCAGCAAGGCTTTCCTGCTTTCCAAAATCAAAGAACTGCACCACAATAAAGTGATTTATACTTTTCTTGTGATCCGTGTTGGCCTGGTTTTAAAGTGTTCTACGAATTAGTTTTGTCTCTGGATTTCTATTCGCAGGAAACTCCACGTCATCTTTCATAATTGTTGCGTTGTTTGGGGGTTACTATTCCCTGTGCTATTTACGATTGAAATAGTTGACATTACTCACACCTTGTAACTGCTAACCTAACTAACCTACAAGCAAAAAATCTGCAATATACTCAAAATATTTTAGAGGAAAGAAGAATCTCCCCGTTACGTGAGAACAGTACTTTAACTACAAAGGGATGTTATATCGTATGCTACGTAGTATTTCAGTGTAAGGTACAGTAACGATAAGAACATCAGGAAACCGATCCTTACCTCTCCCCTTCCCTCCCGAGGCAGAGGTTCCTGAGTTGTGAACATTCCACGTGAAAATATCGGTTCCTGACTTGGGAACATTCCACGTGAAAATATCTGTTCCTGAATTGGGAACATTCCACGTGAAAATATCGGTTCCTGAATTGGGAACATTCCACGGGAAAATATCTGTTCCTGAATTGGGAACATTCCACGTGAAAATATCGGTTCCTGAATTGGGAACATTCCACGTGAAAATATCGGTTCCTGAATTGGGAACATTCCACGTGAAAATATCGGTTCCTGACTTGGGAACATTCCACGTGAAAATATCTGTTCCTGAATTGGGAACATTCCACGTGAAAATATCGGTTCCTGAATTGGGAACATTCCACGGGAAAATATCTGTTCCTGAATTGGGAACATTCCACGTGAAAATATCGGTTCCTGACTTGGGAACATTCCACGTGAAAATATCGGTTCCTGAATTGGGAACATTCCACGTGAAAATATCGGTTCCTGACTTGGGAACATTCCACGTGAAAATATCGGTTCCTGAATTGGGAACATTCCACGTGAAAATATCGGTTCTTGAATTGGGAACTTTCGTTAGTTCCTGCATTCGGACGTTCTAGTTGCGACATCACTCATCGGGACGCGTATTTACAAACCCTATAGTGCTGCAGAACCTACAGCCATGTTTGGCTCCTGATTGGCTTGGCTGTCTTCCGGAAGTTAATGCAGTATTCCTTCAAAGTAAGGCTAGATGGTAGGGTTCAAGTTGACATTGCAGATTTCAGATATCCATCCACAAGATAAGAAACTCCTTTAAACTGAGGTTAATTTTTGAGCACATTTTTAAAATTATTATACGAAAATCATATTATTTAGCACATGTCAAGTTGTATAATTTCTCCTGTAATGTAGTAATCACTTCACGTACATTACAAGAGTTTTCAGAAATATCCCACATTATTGTTATTCGATGGATTAACATTGATTTTTATAGCCAAGAAAGGATTAATTGTAATTTTAATATTTTCTATATATTTATATATTAACATAATTTCGACAATTTGATTACACGAGTCAAATTTTCCTGTAAACAACCAAGCAAGAAACGACGGACACAGAACATTAACACTTCCGGTGCCCACAGCCAATAAGAAAGCATTATATACCTCTGGTTCTGCAGCATTCCAGAGTTTTTAAATACGCCATCGACACGAGACGAAACTACACGAATAAACTTTATGCATATGCATTTCATTTTCTGTTCCTATTAAGGATATGTTGGCAATTTTGTTGGTGTTTACGTTTACCACCATACGCGATAGAGACCTTTTGAAATAAGCTTCCCCAAATTTCTCTCATTTGAAATACTTCCTAATCAACTTAAATTAGGCGAAATGGAAATTCCCGTTTCGCCTAAAATTGCAGTTGGGTCAAATTACCGGTACTAATAAGCCATTAGGCGAAACGGGAATGCGCGATTCCTCGAACCCGTAGCTTGGATACGCAACGCATAACTTCTTCAGCCAATTTCCTCCGGTAGCAATATGGTCCCCCTCCCCAGTGACCCACTTTCTCGTGCAAAGGAGACGCCGCTATAAACGGAACGCATTGTCGGATGCTTCAGAAAAATCCCGCAGGCCCTATCACAACAATGGGAAGGAAGCCAAGCGTAGCTGGTAGCGGCCGATCGGACACCGTTCACACGTCGCATTTGAATGGAGAGAAAGTTCTCGCTGCTTTATTAATAAACTGACCGTATAAACGTTTTATCTCCCAACCACTTGCTTCTTGTGCTGCAGTCTTACTTTGCTCTGTTTTGCAGTTAAGTTTCTTTCATCTCGTCCAATGGCTGAATTATAACACGCTGGTGGACTCAAGATGCTGGCCCCCCCCCTTACCAAGAGCCTCTTCGATGTAGGGTTACCAGACGTAATCTTTTAACCGGACATGTCCTCTTTTATGGGTCATAAAAATGGTCCGCGCAGATTTCTAGGAAAATGAGGAAATGTCCTCTTTTCTGGGGCATAGACAACTGCTTCAACTTCACGATTCGTAACAAAATGTTATATTTGTAAATAGGGTAAAGAAGGGATGTTCGCCATGCCGGGAATTTCACCGTAGTTGTGGTTTTTGTAATCGTGGATAGAAACTGTAGGTTGGAAACACTCACTGATGCCTGTAAAAAGTAACATGTGCCTTGTTTCCACTGAAAACTACAGTGTGGTGAGCGAACTAGCAAGCAAGCAGTACAGTTTGGAATGCGCGGTTGCGGCTACACAGAAGACAAAGAAAGGTGCCGAATTTCAAACGTTGGAAATTGTCATTTCGTGGCAGATAAGAATTATTTTTCTTCCTTTTAATTATGGATATCGTAACCTCAAACCTTAAGAATGTCGTGAAAAGATTTGCTGTGGAAAGCGTGCATGTACAAGTAAACATCGACTATGCATTTGCTAGTAAATTCGCCAGAGTAACAGAAAATGTGTCGAATTTCCCTTCCAACAGGCGATCTTTCACACACAACTTGTTCACAATGCATATGAACATTTAGACCTATGTTTCTTACACATGTTTGTTTTGTACTTTTTAAGCAGTTTTGTATTGTCATTTGTAGGTCTTTTACACTTTGTTGTCTGACTTATTGGCAACAACTTGGTATTTCATACACTTAAACTGACGATAAAATGAAAAATAAGTTATATGGCGAATTTCCCAGCATGTGGCGGGAATTTCGCCACTTTTTCTCATTCTAGTATTTTTAATATTACGTCATAAGTATAAGTAACGCAGTATTTACGTATGTTATATTCCTCATAATCCACAATGACTACTTTTTTTTATATTGTTTCCGTATTAAATTTCAAAGTAAGGAAATACAACACTCTCAGTTGCAAGCGCAGAGACAAGGAACTTTTCTTCAAACAAAGAATAAAAATAGTTTATGCAGTTCATTATTATGTAATATTCTCCCTTCCCGTGTTTCTTCATCTCTCTTAGGTCAAAATATTCTCCTAAGTTCAATTTCAAAAACTCCCAATTTATGTTATTCTTTTAAACTTGGAGACTAAGTTTCACAACCGTATCATACTACCGGCATAGTAAATAATTATTAGAATATTCAGACATTTGCCTGTAATGAGGCCTATTATTAGTTTTACTGAAATGGTGTAAAATAATTTTATAGGGGTGTGTGACCTACAAGCTCACCAAAACAGAAGTGCTGCATCTAAAAATGTCCTCTTTTTTAGATTATGAAATCTAAGAAAGTCCTCTTTTTTAGATAATAAAATCTAAGAATGTCGTCTTTTTTAGATAATGAAATCTAAGAATGTCCTCTTTTTAGATAATGAAATCTAAGAATGTCCTCTTTTTAGATTATGAAATCTAAGAATGTCCTCTTTTTTAGATTATGAAATCTAAGAATGTCCTCTTTTTAGATTATGAAATCTAAGAATGTCCTCTTTTTTTAGATTATGAAATCTAAGAATGTCCTCTTTTTTATATTATGAATTCTAAGAATGGCCTCTTTTTAGATTATGAATTCTAAGAATGTCCTCTTTTTTAGACTATGAATTCTAAGAATGTCCTCTTTTCTAGATTATGAAATCCTAGAATGTCCTCTTTTTTTAGATTATGAAATCCTAGAATGTCCTCTTTTTTAGATTATGAAATCCTAGAATGTCCTCTTTTTTAGATTATGAAATCTAAGAATGTCCTCTTTTTTAGATTATGAAATCTAAGAATGTCCTCTAATTAGATTATGAAATCTAAGAATGTCCTCTAATTAGATTATGAAATCTAAGAATGTCCTCTTTTTTAGATTATGAAATCTAAGAATGTCCTCTTTTTAGATTATGAAATCTAAGAATGTCCTCTTTTTAGATTATGAAATCTAAGAATGTCCTCTTTTTTAGATTATGAAATCTAAGAATGTCCTCTTTTTAGATTATGAAATCTAAGAATGTCCTCTTTTTTTAGATTATGAAATCTAAGAATGTCCTCTTTTTTATATTATGAATTCTAAGAATGTCCTCTTTTTAGATTATGAAATCTAAGAATGTCCTCTTTTTTAGATTATGAAATCCAAGAATGTCCTCTTTTTTAAAGTTTGTCATCTGTTAACCCTACTCATTATAATGACGTGGTGGGGGTCTAGGGAGAGACACACCCACCATGCAAACAAACACCAAAACTAAATACTAAGAGCTCTAAACCGGCCCTTCTAATCTAACAGTTTCTGCTTAGGTCTGATGATACATATGTGGTTAGGTTAGGATGACCTTATCATTTAGTTTTGGTGTTTCGGCGGAAGCTTGGCGTGCCTCGCACGAAACTCGGCGTAGTGTCAACGTGTTTACTTTGTAATCAAGGGGTCCCAGGGTCAATACCACGTGGAGGCACATAGTGGTTCGGATCGCACTTTGAACTGTAGTTCCAATCCCGATTAACCTTACTGTGCACGATTACCCAAATGGGGCAGAAAGCAACGCTAAGTAACAAAAATTAGATCAAATCAAGGTTTGAGAGGGTTTTTTGAAGGGTTAACTCGTATAGAATTGTGTCAAGTAGGCCTGGACCTACAGTTTAAAGTAGAATCCGAACTGCTAACGTGCCTGCACCGGGTATCGAACCCGGGATCCCTTGAACAGAAAGCGACGACGTTTCCACTATATCCTGTCTCACTTATCTCTGGAGCAAGACCGAGCATAGCGACAGAGAAGGGGAGGAAATCGAGTGGGCAGAGTGAAGTCCACGGATCGCGCCCACCGGCTGCAACAATCACATTCAACGCACAGTGTTGCCACACATCTACTCTACGCCACCTTGTCCCTCCGCCTTCGCACGGTCTCCGCATTGAAGTTGCAAAGTACGGCAACAGCGTATCCGCAGTCATGTGACTGAGACTCCACGTGGAGTAGACGAGCAGAATGACAGCTGCGTCCATTGGCTGAAGGTTGAGTGTCATTGGACGAAAACAACCCGCCCGCTATTTATCCCCACCCACGTTTGTGGCGGCGGCTTTCTTTGTTTTTCGACGTTAACGAAGTAAACACGTGGACTATAATTGTAATTGTAATTTATTCTTGTTCTGTTGACTACATTGTAGATATTTCTATCTGCAGCAGTATAGAGCACGTCATTTGTTACATATAACATTAGCATGATTTCAGTACAAATACATCCACTTGATTACTTATTTGGGATGCAGTATCCCAGTCAACAAGGTAATGTTACCACAACGTTGTGGCAACGTTAGCCGCTAACATACATAACGTTGTTACAACGTTAAATGTATGTTGATACAACGTCAACGTTTAAGGGTCATTTTTTTCAACGTTGCTGCAACGTTGGTTGACAACGTTGTCACAACATATACTGAACATTATGTAGCAACGTTAGGTATGTCAAGGGTTAACGTTGCCACAACTTTTTTGCAACATTACCTTGCTGCCTGTGTAATTTACGAATATAAGAATGCATATTTAAAATATGGTTATTTCGCATGGTAAGCTATTAACAATCTTGCCTGCCAAGCCATTTTTGTATATAATAGATATGCGTAACAGGAAAAACTCATGTTTGTAACGTCACAGTTTCTCTTTACATATTATAAAAACTCTTCCTGCTCCCCCAAAATAGGCAATTGTTAGTCTGGAGATTGTGATGAATTAACCAATCTCTAACTACACCTGGTAATCTTTTTGCAGTACTTAGCTCCTGATTATATAGTCTGGAATAAAAATATTTATCATGGGAGTTTCACTTGTATTCAACACATTTCATTTTCTGATCTTCCTTAAAACTTCAATATTCACATAATAAAACACATTTTTTCACTAATTACAATCGAAAGTATCCTTATTTGTGTTACTAAAAGTTATGTTTGTTTTGCATTTGAGTCGCACTGCCATCTAGTGTACGCTGTAGGAAATATAAGGTTTGGTGGTCAGTGCACACACAAATTCAGATTAAACAAAACACTCCGATCTGACGCTTGTGGCGCTCATGGTGGTGATCATCCAAACTAAAGCGTATTCAGTGGAATGTTTTCTGCAACGTTGATGCAACATTATCACAACGTTGTTGCCCTACATACAACGTTCATCATAAATACAACGTTGTGGCAACGTTATCACAACGTTGTTCCCCTACATACAACATTCATCATAAATACAACATTCATACAACGTTGTGGCAACGTTAGTGTGTTGACTGGGATGATTAAAGTTACAAGTGTATATAATTACATATCGGTTTGATTACATACATGGCATATAGAAGTTATGGTCATACAAATATATATTACATACCCTTGATAACATATTTGGGATGTAGATCAGCATAGTTGAGTTACAAATGTAGTACTGCAGTAGTAAGTAAGTAGTAACTGCAGTACCGTTTCTCTGACGTGTTCATTGGTGCAGCTCCCTCGCGTCACTACTTGCGCAGAGACTTGCTTTCGTTCGCCTGCTCCAGAGTTAGTTGGGACAGAGTGTATGTCACCGGGAAGGTTCACAGCAGCAGCAGCTTGTCGTGCTACCCCCGTACGATGCATTTGGTTTCCAAGTTGCACGTGTCGCTTGTCACCTGACGCTTCGGGTCTGAAAGTGCCGTAGCGCTGTCGCCTTGCAACCGTAGAACGTTCGCCGGCGGTTTTTGCCCCATCATTTTGACCTTGATTCCAATCATGCTATCCTTCCGGTATATTTGCGGTTTTTCTGTTGTTCGGAAAGGCCCTGGAGGCAGGGGATGCCCGAGGCAAAAGGGACCGGAAGTTCCGCTCGGTTTGTTTATCGCACGATACCTTAATGACAGGACCCAACGCTTGATGATAATGTTCGCGGGTTAATATGACGTCATCATATAGGAGATACACTTTTTCGTGCGTCACAGCTGAGGAAACTATATTTTCATGTCCTTCTGGTTGCTCAGATTCTACAAAGTTCGGTGAACAGATCGGATGGAATTATTATTCTCCGTCCACTGCAAGAACGAAGTTCATGGAAAAAAAAGTTCCTGACAATAGTTCTTTATTAACAGACTACAAATCAGTTGGGCCTCTCCGTGGTAGCTTCGTCGCCTTGTAATCAAAGGGTCCCGGGTTCGATACCCGGTGGAGGCATATTGTTGTTCTGATCCCACTTTAAGCTGTAGGTCCAGTCCCGATTAGCCTTACTGTGCATACAGTGGACTCAAAACACCAAATCAACCAATCAAACAACTACAAATCAAATGCACTAACCAACTACTCGACGTATCATATTTTACACACACATCTATACACACATATATATATATATATATATATATATATATATATATATATATATATATATATATATATATCAGTAGCGTATACTGAATCCAATATCTGGGCTATCTCACTATGACACTGGTCCTAGGCTATGAATAGAAATAAGTTTACCAACTCCTAAGAAATCAGGTTGCCAACTCATAAGAAATCAGGTTGCCAACTTATAACAAATCAGGTTGCCAACTCATGGGAAATCAGGTTAGCAACTCATAAGATATCAAGTTACCAACTCCAGAATCAGCATCATCATTTCACTGATATGAATAATATTATTGATAATTTCCGATCTATTTTTCTCCTGTATTTTATTCTCTAGACTTCAGGCTTCGCAGATAGTCTGGCTAGCCTAGAATATACGCTCCTGTCATATATATATATATATATATATATAATTTAAAATTTATAATGTGATATATTACTCAATATATAAATACACATAATATATACTGTTAAATATATATAAAGGAAATTATTTGTTACTTTTATATGTCAGTTATTTATAAAGTACGAAACTAATTACTGCAATTTATTTAACTAATCACTACCACTAAGTGTTTGCCTTTAATTTTGGTATTTGGATAATTGAAGATAATAGGATCTACATTATCTACAAGAAGATTCGGGGAAATTTATTATTTTTAATTAATGCACTGTCACGTGCCAGTTCTGACGACACAATGAAAAATGCAACGAAGAACTGTTTCCCGAGAGCAACGATAGATGACAGCGCTTCATATAATGAAGAGCAGAGCTCATTGTAGAAACTAGGAGCGGAGAAGATCGATTATATATATTATAGTAAATGCACAATATATAAAGGAAGAGTATAAAAATTATAGAAGGAGTGAATAAAATGTTGTATATAGCCAATTAAGATAATTAAGAATATCCTCATATATGAAACAATTAGGAAAGTTAAGTGAGCAAATGAATTCAGAAATGTGTGTCTCTCCTTTTTGATACCTCTGACGAGGAGAACATCGTCAGCCTTTGTATTTGTCCGTCCCTCGGTGGCGCTGTGTCCAAATTAGACGCCCCGAAGCACTTACGGTTGCGCTTCTTATTAGACGCACTGGGCCATAGGCAGCGCTTGCTGTTAGCGATCCTGGGCTATTCCCCTTTTGGTCGTTACATAGGAGGTGGCGCTATTGTCATTTTAGTCGAACCTACTCTTTCTATAAATGCCAAAGAAGCGGGGAAAGCGAGCGCATATATGTAATAAATAAGATTACACTTTAAAAGGAAAGAAAATAAATTAGAATAAAGAAAAGAAGAATAAGCCTTTTCCAAAATTAGAAAGAAGAAAAGAAGAAGAAGCCTTTTCCAAAAATAGAAGAAAGAAAAGAAGAATAAGCCTTCTCCAAAATTAGAAAGAAGAAAATAAGAAGAAGCCTTTTCCTAAATAGAAAGAAGAAAAGAAGTCTTTTCCAAAAATAGAAGGAAGAAAAGAAGAAGAAGCCTTTTCCTAGAAATTACGAGAAGAAAGAAGAAGATTTCCTTTCAATTATTCATATATGTATAAGAAGAATATAACTGACGTAAATTTGGAATCAGCATATATATAATATATATATTTTCTCTGTATTGTGTATAGTTTCCAGAATATAGATCCGCATTTAACTATATCCTCTTGGCTATGAAACGCTTTCTTATTTGGAATTCTCAAATAAAGAACCTATCCCCCTGAGATTAAGATATCTGTAGCCGTGGTAAATAACATTTTTGTACGTACCCCCAGTGTCGTAGCAGCACGTGATAGTTTGTTGTGGTCGTATTCTTAAAATGTTTAATCTTAGATTTTTTCTCGGCTTTTGGTTCTTTCCAACCTCTCGATCATCAAACTACCATTCTTTATTTGTATATAAATGATTTTGAAAATTTCTCATGGTGATATTTTGGGCGGAATGGCAATCTTCTTGCGGTTTCAGGGTTAAAGGTAAATAAGTGTCTCTCGGTTGGTGGGATGGAAGTAACTGGCTTAAGTCGTCGTCGTGTGTTTTCGCCGGCGTGTTTTGTTTTGCAGCGCTCGTCCGCTGGGCGAAAGGGAAAGTGAGCAGGAAACGAGGGCTGGCCTCAATTTCCCTTTCATTACGACGCACGAAGAGTTTCGCTGGCGTCCACAGGATGGGGGACTGAAGGGACGGTGGCCCGTGTGGGCTTTGCACACCAAAACTATTCTCCATCCACTGTCAAAACGAAGTTAATGTAAACAAAACCACGTGACTTCTTAGAAATGGTTCCGTTCCCTGATTATTGTATTGTTTGTACTTTTCTTAGCGTCGCTTTCGTGGCATTTTTTGGCAAATCGCGGCGAAGCGGATGAAAGTTGATTAGATGAAACTGATGCAGGGACACTTTTGCCCACTCCAGGACTCGAACCTGGTCCAGTCAATGCATACGGACACTGAGGCGATTTAGTCCGAGATTTCAAATTTGGAAGGACATAGCTACGAAAATTCCAAAAATTTGATCTTATACAATTCATATTTATTGTATATTTATTACATATTATTTAGATATAATAGAAATAAAACACCAAAACAAAAGTTCAACAACTTCAAATTTTCAGGCAATCTCTCTCTCTCACTCGAAACTCACTTGTAAAGATACGAGATCATTACTCGGTTACGTTATATGTTTATTGATTACTTTTATTAGAGCGGCCGTTTTTTAGGTCCACGAGTCTTGGTTCTTTGGTGACATGTATTTTAATGTGTTTCTACACACGTGATTTTTGTATATATTCTGTGCAAAAATGTTTGTGCTGGTATTTTTTAACTCTTGGTAGTTGGGGCTGGGAAGTCGACCAGCGTCAAAAATTGCATTGCTATTGCAAAATCTATGTAAGGAAGTTGAATTATTGGAATGAAATCAAATTATCAATATACAGGGTGATCAGTTTGTGATGTCAGAAAAGTAATCCATTATATACAAGAGGTTAATGTACGTATCTGTGAGCAGTTTGTTGTAATATAAGCAGTGATGTGCGTCTACGCGTAAACAACGATAGTCTACATTCTACACGTAGACTATTTTATACACGTAGATTACGTAATCTATGTAAACAACATGGCGAAAGGTGATAACTTAGCAAAGGGCGCCGTGGAATTAAAAGAAAATTATACTGCGTATCAGTTGCTATTGTGTAAGGATAACTTTTCATACTCTTTCTCCCAAATTCGAACAATTTCTCACATAGGAAGAAACCTAATATAAGAAATATTCTAGTGTTTTATGGGGAAAATACCACTCTTGCCTCACGACTGCCATCTGTTGTTGTTTTTTGCATACTATTTATATTCTTCCATAGTTGATAATAGAAGAGAAGAGACATTTTGTTGTAAATAGGATTCTTTTCATTTCATTAGGAACCAATATAGTTGAAAATGTCACTTTCCTTTCATGAAACCTTGAAAATTAATATTAATGCACTTTAAATTGTCTACGTAGTCTATGTAAACTACAACCCAATGTAATCTACGCGTAGATTACGTGTAGACAATGCATGTAGACGTAAACTTATAGTCTACGGCATATCACTGAATATAAGCACAAAGGATGTAAGTTTCGAGTGATTGGAGGTTTACAGACTTCAGCCACATGGCGGCGCTACTGTGCATGGTAACAAAGGTGGTGGTCACGTCACAACAGCGCCCACAGTATGTCGTATGGTATGAGACATTTTCGAGTATTCCATGCATGCTACTGCCGCCACGCAGCTGAAGACTGTAAACCTCCACTCACTCGAAACTTACATCTTTTCTGCATATATTACAACAAACTGCTCACAGATATCTACATTAACCTCTTGTATATAACGGTTTACTTTTCTGACATCTCAAACGGACCACCCGGTAAATGTTATCAAATGTCGTATTGAAAATGAGTTTGGATTTTTAATAATTCAAAATTGTAATCTCGATTACATCTCGCATGATATAGTAATGACTAGAATTATAAACTAAGAAGCAGTGTTAATAAGAAGCATGTAAATCTATTATACCACAGACCTCCATGATCTAGGGAGTTTGTAGACTGCGCTCGTCAACCAGAAATCCTGGGTTTGAATCTTAGGTTTTCCGTCATATTCATCGAAATTCTCTTAGCATTTTGACAGAGTGGGTCACGGCCCATTCTGACCCTCCCTTGGCGTCGCCTCTGCTGATACACCTGCCTTCAGATCACGTCACACTAAACTGTATGTGGTTAATCCTCTCTGGGCTGCGATTTGCAGACTAACGAGGCTCTGGCGTTTGGAGCTGCAGTCAGGATAAATCCTCTGTAGGAATTGAGTTGTCCAAATGCGTTTGTGATTGTCCCTACACAATTTAGTTTACTGGCTTGGATAATCATTTTGAACTAAACACTGTTTATCAGTTTCATATTTTCATCATTCATCCTCAGCCTGTGCGTATCCCTTCCTAAAGTTTATGACATCATCACACATCCTCATCGTCGCGATTATTTATGGCGTAATAGTGACGCTAAATAACAAAAGTCAAATGAAGTGGAAATTGTCTGCTCCATATCTTGTGAGAGGAGCAAATAAGAGCGTTGCTGACGAATCCACTTTGTAAGTTTTGTTTTCTGTCCTGTTGTACGTTACCATTGAATTTACAGTATTTTACTGTTAAAGCAAAAAGTCTGCGTTACAGTGCTGCAGGAAGAGGGTTTAGCTCGATCACCAAATAGTTCGCACGGACGACGCTAGGTAGCGTACGGAATTGAGAGCTTTTTCGCTCGAACAGGCATAGTCATGGTAGTGGACATAGTCATCGTCTCCATGTTAAAATGTAGTTCAGTCTATCTTACCAATGCAGTGATATATGAGCGATATGACGCCAGGGGTCCCGGGTTCGAATCCCGCCCTGGGCATGGATGTTTGCGAGTGTCCATTCATCAATTTCATCATATCAACACTCATCCCCATCTTCGCAAATTAGCCAAAAGTGGCAGAGAAAGCGAAGTAAAATGAAGCAAAGCAATCAACAGTGATATATGAAAATGAAATAGGTGATTGTGGGCTGAAACTGCCAGACGAGTATTTTACATACATTATGTGTGTACGATTATTATCACATTATTATCCCCATCGTCGCGTTTAGCCATAAGTTGCAGCAGAGCGACGTAAAATAAGGAATCCGTACAACTGGAATTCCAGATAAAGCGATTTTGTGTGTTTTGATTTTTCGTCAGTTTCATCGTCGACATAATCCAACTTGGCTTTTCCTCCGGCAAGAGAACCAGAAGTAAGTGCTTGTTCCGAGTTGTTTTCTGCCCCTCCCCCTCCTCTCCGTGAATGGAAACGAGCACAAGGAAGGAAGGAAGGCAGCGAGAGGGAAAGTGCTCGCCCAAGAAGGAGATCAAGTGCTCAGGGTTGCCAGTGGTAGATAAATTGTTGGAGCATCTGGTACACGTGCTGGGAGAAAATAAAAGTGATGATTTGAGGACAAGCAAGATTAATGAAGTCGAAGCAGAGGGAACTGGGCAAACGGAAAGTGGGGGGGTGGGTCCGAACGTAATCAAACAATCCAAATAAGCAAGATAAGGCCGAGGAACTACGTGATTCGTATGAAAGTACTATAAGTACTATAAGGAATGATAGTGGAAGGAAAGATGAGCTAAAGAAAAATCACTTTTCTGCCGCGGAGGTTGGATCTGCAGGTCGTCTGACTGCCACGCAGGATACCCGGGTTCGACTCGCGAAGATCCGACGCCAAAACAAACATGAGCGTCGCCAGACCGATAATAAAACTTTACTAGTAGAAACTTGGACGTCCGCAGGATTTCCAGGAAGGGGCAAGCAAGGTAATGTTTCTTTCCGGGGGGGGGGGGGGGGCAAGGGTGGTATATTCTTCCCCATAATAGTGATGCCCCCTCAAGAAACACTGCTTCAGTCTTGAGTTATCATTTTCCTTCAGCGCCATTATAAACAATTAACATAAATTACTGTGACTGAAATGAAATTGTGTGATATATACTGGTCGACAATTGCTAAGGAACAAACACATATTGACCCATATCTTTTTCATACACAACACCTTCCTGCCTTCTACTGGTCTCTTTCTGGCAACAAACTGACACGGAGTTGTGTATGAAAAAGATATGGGTCAATATGGGTTTTTTCCTTAGCAATTGTCGGCCAGTGTATATAATTTTTAGGTCGACATTCATTTTCCAAGGGGGCCGTAGCCCCCCTTGCCTCTCCCTTCCGGACGTCCATGAGTAGAAATAACAACAATAATCACTATTATCACGATTATATTGTTATTTTACAATATTAACAATTGTAAATTAATAAAAATAATCAATTTTTAAAATTATTTATTATTATTATTATTTTTATTTTACAGTTAATACAGTTAACCATAGTTATTGTATTTTGTTTTTAACTGTATGAAATGTGAAAAACAATTTACACCTCGTTTAATAAATTTTACTCATAAAGTTTATGCTGTGTAGGCTCTCACATAAAACTATAATTTTGGTATTTTTTTAAATTGAGGAACCATTTATTCTATGGATTAAAATATGAAATTATAACATGATTCTTGTATTTTACACTAAATTTTATTGATCTAATGCAGTTTTTACTTTGGTCATTCTGTTCGAATATTGTTTTCAAATGAACAATGCCAATTTCCAAGGATGGTCGACGGACCCGTTCGGAAATGATAAAAAAAATGAAGGAAGAACGAAGATGGAAAAAAGAGAATTGATCTGAAGAAACCTCTTAAATAGTAAAGAAAGAAAATACAATCAAGAAGAAATATTAACATTTATTGATTCACAGTGGGGAGACATTTCCTGGTAGCAGGTCCCATGATCCGTCGCGGGATATTTGTCCAAATAATCTCAAGTCCGGCTGTCATCTTTTCGCTTTAAGCTTCTTTCGCCCCAAAGAGCATGGCTTAATGCTTGAAACGTTTCTAAAGAAAGGTTTCCTCCTTTAGGTGTCACAAGGAAGGCGACAAAACAGTAAATAAATAAGAAGTGCGTTTCATACGTGGAATTCCTGTGACCTAGATATAGCGATCGCTCAGCTCGTGGCTCTAAACACGCATTGTCTTCTGGGAAGCGGTCAGCCTTGGAAGGATGAGGCCAGGGGTTTCCTACTCAACCAAGTGACGAATACATTTCTAAAATTCCATGACGAATGGCATACTCATCAGCCATCAACGTGACAGTCTGTGACAGTGGTGTCGGCCCCCGTGGCGGAGTGGTTAGCACATCGCGCCACGACGCCGGGGGTCCCGGGTTCGAATCCTGGCTCGGACATGGATGTTTGTGATTGTCTGTCCTGAAAAAGTCCTGAAATTGAAATATGAATGAAATGATATGAGTGAATGAAGTGTGATGGGGGAAGCTTCCGCGAAGGAGCTTTCCTTTAAAAGAAAAAAAAGTGGTAGCGTCATTGGCTTGTAATCAAGGGGTCCCGGGTTCGAATGAGCAGTGATGAGTTAATATAAAGACTCAAGGGTTTCTATCGGTGCAGGGGCGCCGACTTGTCAAAATTATTGGGGGGCTCTGATCACTGAAATAAATTAATGAATGACTCGCTCCCTCCCTTTTTTAAGTTTTGGCCTCAGTTTTCGGAATCTCATAAAAGCCAATGAATTCCTCAAAAATATCAAAATTTTCATTCACAGTTCGAATGCAGAATGTCAATTGTTCACGGATGGATATGTCGCAAGATTCGTCCACCATAATAGCAAAATATTCCCGACTTTTAATATCTGCTACCACGGAGCGCGAAACAGATCTCCCTAATATATCAATGATCTCGTTCTGAATGTCATGTGAGAGCCATTTGTAGCCCGAACGTCCCATCCACTACCCTAGTTCATGCACATCGTCTTTTGAAACTCTTTTTAGTAAAGATGTTAACAATACTCATAATTATATACTTAGCATATAGTAATAAGTCATGTTTTGCTGTCTATGGTCATAGCCCCCCAAAGTTGATGGTTTAGCAGTCTCAGCCCCCCAAAGTTGATGGTCTAGAACATTTCAAATCTATATTTAAAGTTACATTCATGTGGCACAATTCAGAGTAAACTTTAGGAGAGAAGCAAAGTAATACATTAGATCGTCTTAAGCAAAATTATTTGGGGGGCTCTGCCCCCACATCGTTAACATTGGTGGGCTCGAGCCCCCCCCCCCCCAAAGCCCCATGGAGTCGGCGCCTATGTATCAGTGAGTGTATATGTAATCAGATTCTATCTTCATTTCTCATAATACTTCCTCTGTAATGTTTAAAATGATAAATTATATGATACACATGAATGTACTTAAGGTTTTCTTCACTTTTTCCATCTAAACGGTCAAGAGTTGGCACCTAAAGATCAGGGCTGGAATAATAACGAACTGTAGGTAACTGAGGCACTGGCAACAGTGCGGTGACACTCGATTACGTAATCTGATGGCTGGAGAACCGTGACTGCATGCAGAACCGGTTTGGATGGTGGAGCTAACCCACTTCGAGCCCTGTCTTCACGTCCATGCTGACCCAGATTTCGTTTCTGAGGAACCCGTCACCGGATTTTGATTCGGGGGGGATATTTCCCCCGCCCTTGATCGTTCGATGCGTGTGACGCACCGTCATGTTGCTGCGTAAGATTCGGAGAATCCGCTCAAGGCTGGTCGCCGACGAATTTTTCGCTGGTTGCCAACGTAAATTACTCCGAGCCATCCTTCCATGTGGCAAGGTCGTTGGAGATCTAAGGCCGTTTCCTCTCGGTGTGGGCAACCCTGCTTACGTTGTGTTGGCCGGTTGGATGAATGAGTCACTTGCTGACCATTCCTAAGGATTGTTTGAAGTCTAATTATTGATTTTGTGTTTTAAGTCCACTTTATGCACGGTAAGGCTAATCGGGACTGGACCTACAGCAGGGTGCGAAATCCTGGGGGGGGGGGGGATGGGCGGTGGGATTTCCCCCCACCAACAATCTTGGCCTCAAAAATCCCCCCACAAAAAAATTTCCGGGGGGAGGGAGTTTTTGTTACAACAAACAAAAGATAAACAATTACTTTTAATTTCAAATATACTGTACTAAGAATAATATCGAAAACATACACAAATTAGTGTAGTTCTGAGTGTTCAATGCTTTTTCTCTCTCAAGAGATCATTAACAAATACATCAATACGAACAATAAAAGTAAATAAAGAATACAAAACAATAATAAATATGAAATCTAATTGATTTATATTAACATAAAGCAAAAACTAAATAAAACAACTTCAACTATTTCATAATTTATTAACATCTTTAACCAGTTAGTAAAGGTTGATCTGATATACATAAAAATAACAAATTTATTTCTTTGTGTGTAATTAATAATACTATTTTTAATTACTTATTTATTATTTATTCAAAGTTTCAGATACAGCACTTTTAAGGCCATTTTACACTGAAAACTCTAACAAATAACAAGTCAAGATGGTTTAAGGTAAAAACAAGAAAGGTTAAATATAAACATGAAGCGTAAACAAGGAAACAAAGATTTACATATTCATTTTTAGGGAAGATCGGAAAATGCTTTCATGGGCAAATGTCTATGTTTGTGGGTAGTTTATTGTAGAACTGGGGCAGCCTGTGGAATAGAGCGTGCTGTATAAGGGAAAGCCTAGCGGTGGAGTTGTGGAACAAATCAGTGTTTCTAGTCGATCGAGAGGGAACTCTGAAGTTGAATTCTGTAAGAAGAAATTCAGATCTTAATTTCCCATTGATGATTTTATAGAAAAATTTCATATCGGCCATATCGCGTCGGGTCTGCAGTAACTGAATGTTCAAAGTAGTCAGTATGTCAGGTTTCTGAAGATGCCGCAGAGATGGAATTCTATGACGAACAATGGCGGTAAAGAAGCTGAGGACGGAATTCATGCTAGAAAGATTTGTATTGGAAGCCATGGCCCAGACTGGAGAGCAATATTCCAGAATCGGAGAAATGAATGATTTGAAAAATAGGCTAAGAGAAGTTGGAGTATCAATTTCAGTGAATCTGTAGAGGAGGCCTAAGAGGCGCATTGCGCTTTTAGTTGTAGCTGCGATGTGTTCCTTAAAGTTCAGTTTTTCATCTATGATAACACCTAGATCTAGATCTAATTTAGTAACTTATTTTTACTTTTAATAACATTATAAATATGTATATCGTATAATTTTGATGTATGTTTGTGGGGGAGGGGGTTTGTAGATTATGATCTTCTTCCCCCCCCCCAGTCTTAAATTATTTCGCACAGTGCGATCCAAACCACTATGTGCCCCCACCGGATGTCCACCCCTTGATTACAAGGCAACGACGCTACCACTGCGCCATCGGGAAGCCCCCTAGGCTGTTCGAGAACAGGCACATAAGTCACAAATTGCGATTTTTTTTTTGTTGCTTTCATCTGACTCACACTGCATGAAAGAAAATATTATAATAATAACTATATTTTTATATTAGACATGTGTAAAGATTCAGAACAGTGATGATCCAACATATCATGTCTGTGATGTTTGCTATTAAAGGATCAAACATAAATTAATCTGCTATGAAATTGAATTTTTTAACTATTAAATGTTTCTTCTTGTATATACAAATCAGTATTTTGTACATTTAATGATTTTCGTAATTATCTAGCCTCCCTGTTGGCGTAGAACGTCCGGAAAGAGGGCTACGGCCCCCCTGGAAAATGAACGCCCTCAGTATATTTTACACATAATTTCATTTCAGTCACAGTAATTTAAGTTAATTAATATGAGGGCGTTGAAGGAAGCTGATAATTTCAGACTGAAGCAGTGTTTTTTGAGGAAGTATCACTATTATGGGGAAGAATATGCCTCCTTTGCCCCCCACCTGATAAAAAATACCTTGTTTTCCCCTCCTTGGAAAAAATCTTGTGGAGGTCCATAAGTGGTAACGTCATTGCCTCATAATCAAGCGGGTTTTGATACCCGTAATTATCTGCCTATTCTCGAAATGTTAATGTGTCTCGAATATATGAGTTTGTAAGAGGGACAATCAATTGAAAACCGACAAAAGTTATTGAGGAGGCTGTTCACAGTTCGAATTTACATGAGATATCAAGTGTTGTTTACAAAACGACGTCAATGTTGATTCATCAAGTGAGCTTGAAAACGCCATTTTTTCATTTTAAAGATGGCGTCTCCTCCACACACACACTTGCACCAGCGCCATGTGACAAATGAAAATCAATATCTCGGTGCATGCTTGTCATCATCAAGTTCACGAATGTTCGACAATAGCCTCAGTTCGCAGGCAGATAGTTGGAAAGGCCTTCCCAGTGGCTCATAAGTGACTGCACGTGGATCCCAGGGACAATTTCGCACCAGGCATGCATTTATTTAAATGTCGTCGGAATTGGCACTGCTACTAAAGAAAATCCACGCATAATTTGAGAGTATGAATTTCTCCCCATGTTGCAAGTGGAAGCGGTTTTTAAAGTTGATTATTAAGCTAGATACCATGTTTGAAAAATGTGATGAATACGTACTTACAGAATCCCATGTATTCCTTATGGAGAGAGAACTTCAAATTGAAGTTACGGCTAAACAAATTGGAGTTTCGACTATTTCTAGCGCAAATATCATCTTCAATGGATCCTTTACCCGATCATATTTTTTTTCCACCATCGGAAGTTTGATATCTCCAAGAAAACGAGTTAAATAATTCTCCTATAAGCATAATGTATTTCTCCTTGCCTCCTACAGCCATCCTGGCAGTGTTGCCAAACCTGATGTGCATAAAAGAGCTACATTTCACCAAGAGCTAAAGATGACTTTCAAGGATCTAGATTAACGAAGGCTGCATAAAGTGTCTCCTAGGGTAATTTAGGTGTCACAGGAGGGGGTGGGGGCGCTGCTATTACCGTTATCTTTAAAGTGATGGAAATGTATTCTTAGTTTTCACCGCCTAGATTTGGCGGCGTTACCCATCTCAATAATTTTATGATGTTCATATGAAATCGAAAATAAAGGATTCCCGGATAATAATATTGACATCTTCACCTTAAGCCACGGCTCTATATATAAAAATACCTGGGGAGGAAAGAGTGGTGTGGGTGACGCAGCCTATATATGAATATCACGTCACGTGCAAAATGTACACTCATGGCAAAGGTTGGTCCTTATGGGCCGGAGCCAGTGGTGGCATCATGGTGGGGTAGAGGGCGGGTGCAACAGTCACAGTAACGAGTGCACGAAAGAGCCAGATCTGGCTCCAAAAGAGCAAAGTTGGCAACAGTGATCGACAGCTGTCCCAGCGAGAAAGACCTAGGGGAAATTGTCCCTCCTCGCCTTAAGGTACACAGGCACTAACTCACATAAAATTATGTCGATCAGCAATGGATATATATGCTAGAATGTATCAAATTTATGCAACCCTACAACCAGAAATCTACAAGATAAAGAGAAAAACAGATTGAGATGCCAGAAATTTCTTTCCTATAACTTTTGTCGAAAAAACGCTGCGTTATTCCATATTCTGAAAATGTCTGCTTTTTCAGACTTCTGAAGGAAGGATTCTATTGTGTTCCGCAACACGACCAGAACCTTTTTTCTCACACAATTTAAATTCGGTCAAAGTAGCGTATTGTTTCATTTCGGTACGGAACTTGGACCGTTTTTAAATTGATCCGGAAAGAAAGGTTCCTGGACCGTATTTAAATTCATCGGGGAAAGAAGGTACCTGACTCGAATTTAAAAACTTTACAGATGAAAAGGTTCTTTACGGTCCAGAACCCATTTACGCTTGCTGATTTTTCTCTCCTGGACCGGAATTGAATTTATGTAAAATTCCTGGACCTTTAACAACCCTCCTATACTGCAGGAGGCCTTAGAAAGAGCGCTTCGCGGGCTAACAGCAGACGTCGCTCGCACACTGTTGCCGATACTCTCGTGTCGTCTGCTCCTCAGCCGAACAAACAGGCCGAGGTAGCAAGAGGCAGAGGTCCAGAAGGGTGCAGCGAGCTAGCTGTAGCAACCGGGCTCGCTCACTCGAGGACCTGATTGGTTCTCGCAGACAACCCCCCATTTTGTCGTCTCCTCCAAGCCCGCGAAGCGATCTTTTTATAGCCTCATGGAGTATAGCTACACCATTGATTTAATGGCTGGCCCAAAGTTAAGCCCCTATCACACGGAACTGGATTTCTAGTTGGAATGCCCTAGTTGGCGATGAACTGACTTTCTAGGTAGAAATTATGGCCGCCTGGCTGACTGCTTGACTGGTTTTGAGGAATAGGACATGTTCTAATTGCTACTAACTTCTTCGACTAGATTCTGTGGAACAGCCAATCAGAGCAAAGTTTGGCCATGTGAAGATAATCTGTGAGTTTGCAAAGTAGCCTTTTTTGTCTGTGGTTTCCGAGTGCATACAGCACGAAAGGCATGTTTACAATTGAAAAAGCTAAAATATTCTTCCATACGTGTATAGTAAACGTTGTAAAGTATGTATTTAATCAGCGCCATTCTTCTCTACCTAAAACGATTTAATACGAAGCGATATTCCTCTCGGTTGAATAGTTATCGTATTTTAAAAGTGTGAAGTGATACGTTGTTTACATCTCGCGCGGCCGCCATTATGGGAACGAAAGACTATGGACAAGTACGGTGTAACAAGTACCGTGTGAGGCGAAAACTAGCAAATGGGTAGCCAGTCCAGCGTCAACTAGAGCGTTCCTACTAGAAATCCAGTTCCGTGTGATGCGGGCTTTAGTCCTACAGGGATTGCAAACTGGGCTGTTTCCTACCTGTCTTGGACTTGTGACTCAATTGAATACGAAGCCATAACTAGAATTGTTACACTATCGGGAACAGCCCCTTAGTCATTGTTGATAAAAGGTAAGATCTCTGGTTCCGGTCAAAGACATATCTGGTGGTATTTATTTGTTTGTTTTTGAGGATGTTCCCTATCTTATCGGGAACCGATCTCTCTGATTGATAACCTGAGTCGCGGGGCTTTCCCTCGGGGGATCTCCACCCGAATTCCTCAAGTCTTTCGGTTTTGCTTCTGTGGCGAATGTAGGTGGATGATCTTGCGCGGTGCTGCGTCGCATCTTGCCTTAGTTGCCTCTACTTCGCGCATGGTGACGTCACCAGAAAGTTATGTACCGTGACATGAAGGCACATTAGGGGATATGGGTGAAGGGTCCCTAACATTCTCGATTTAGGCCATTTTGGAGGTGATGTGAACAGTACCACGCTCCGGCCGTCTTTATCCTTCGGGGTTGTGCCACCAGGTGCCAATTGATTTGAGACTGGGTGAGCCCCAGATCGGGAACAAGACAGGATATATTCCAACCTTAGATCATCCACACCGGGAATCGAACCCAAGGGTCACGAGAGGACGAAATATTATCACGTGGCCTCTGCTTGTGGGGTATTGGCGGCCAAGATTCTCTCTCTTTCTTGCCTATTCGCAGTTTCTTTAATTCCTTTTACTCTATTTCTAATTTTCTTTCTGTCTTTCTCAGTTTTATTTCTTTTTCTCAGTTTTATTTCTCTCTTTCTCTATTTTTCTCTCCTTCTCTGATTTTATCTCTTTGTCTGTTTTATTTCTCTTTCTATGTATTATTTCTCTCTTTCTGTTTTATTTCTCTCTGTGTTCTTCTATCTACCAATTTGTTTATTTCTCCTTTTCACTATCTAAGAGTGCTCACTTCCTTCTATTCTTCCTCTGCTTTTATCTTACCTTATCTTTCCCTTGGATTCGATACCCGGTGGAGGCACATGGTGGTTCGCATTCCACTTTAAACTGTAGGTCCAGTCCCGATTACTCTTTCTGTGCATAAAGTGGACTTAAGAAAAAACTCGAACTTATCTTTCTTTTCCTTAATATTTAGTCCTCCCCTCTGTTATATTTCTTCTCCTTCTTCTTTTGTTTCTAAGATGGAGAATATGTTTAGAGTTTCATTTAAGCTCACTTTATGCTCATTATAGGCTAATAGGAACTGGACCTACAGTTTACATTTGGATCCGAAGCATTGTGCAAACCGAGACCGCTTGAGAGCATAAGCTTTTGCTTTGGGGGGGGGGGGTGACAACTCAGTGGCGTATTTGCGATTTCATTTTGGGGAAGGCGGAATGGTAGTTTGTATATATGTTACTAGTCAGTAAAATATACTATTTCCTGGCGGTTCTAAATATCTAAGAACATTTATTCTAACATAGGTCATTAAATATTCTGATAACAGTTACACGTAATTTAGAAATATATTTACATTCTAAGGAAACCCAAACTATCGAACTAGTAATACTGAAAACTTAACAAAACTGCTATTTGCGAAGTTCAAACTTAATGTCAGTCTACCCTATCTATACCCTGTCCTAGCTAACTATGGAGCAAGGCCGGGCATAGCGACAGAGAAGCGAGGGAAATCTATTGGCCAGAGCAAAGCATTAGACGCCGATGGGAAGGCTGGTAACTGCAGTCTCTTCCCCCTCCACGCAATCCCATTCCCTCTCACGTGTTCGTTGGTGGAGCCGTCTCGCGTCACTACTTGTTTTCGTTTGCCTGCTCCACAGTTAGCTGGGACGGAGTATACACGTTTCTTGGGAACACTAATACATGCAAAATATCAGGCAAGTAGTACAGTGTCCCGGGTTCTACGCCCGAAAATGAGGCTCGGTGAGGCTCGCAGTGTTGCCAACCCCTTACTCGAAAAAATCACCAAGGTTTTTATCTCGGTCTAACCTAATTTAAAGCAAAAAGCTGGCAATACTGCGAATCTCACCGAGCCTCATTTTCTTGCAGTGTTGCCAGCTCGAGCGAGGCGTAGCTTTTTACGGTGTATGTTAACGGTTTGCTCTTGTAAGGCATGAGCCTTATTTTCTCACAGTGTTGCCAGCTCACCCCAAGAATATTTCACCATGTGATATTTTACAGGCGAAGCTAACCTACAAATGGGAGTTGGCAACACTGGCAACATCAATTGCGGTTTAGTGTTGCCAACTTACCTCAAGAATATTTTACCATGTGATATTTTACAGGCGAAGCTAACTTACAGAGTAGTACAGTGTCCCCGGTTCCACGCCCGAAAATGAGGTATAGTGAGGTACACAGTGTTGCCAACCCCCTACTCGAAAAAATCACCAAGGTTTTTGTTTTTGGGTCTAACCTAACCTCAAGCAAGGAGTTGGCAACGCTTGAGGCTTTCTCGCAGTGTTGCCAACTCGCCTCAAGAATATTTCACTATGTGATATTTGACAGGCGAAGCTAACCTACGAATGGGAGTTGGCAACACTGACTAGTGGAGGTAGCCGGGTTCACCAGCATCAATTGGCGATCAGTGTTGCCAACTCACCCCAAGAATATTTCACCATGTGATATTTTACAAGCGAAGCTAACCTACGAATGGGAGTTCACAACACTGGCAACGTCAATTGCGGTTCAGTGTTGCCAACTCACCTCAAGAATATTTCACCATGTGATATTTTACAGGCGAAGCTAACCTACAAATAGAAGTTGACAACACTGGTAACATCAATTGCGGTTCAATGTTGCCAACTCACCTGAAGAATATTTCACCATGTGATATTTTACAGGCGAAGCTAACCTACAAATAGAAGTTGACAACACTGGTAACATCAATTGCGGTTCAATATTGCCAACTTACCTGAAGAATATTTCATCATGTGATATTTTACAAGCGAAGCTAACCTACGAATGGGCAACACTGACTAATAGAAGTGGCCGGGGTTGCGTCCGAATCAGCAGCAGATGTCACCTGCACCGTTACATCCGGGGACTCAGCTAATTTTTGTTGTCCGAATTTGCGGTAGACGTGGAGTCGGAGGGAAGAGCAGAGAGGCGCGACAGATGCACGCTTGAACTCGCTGTGACGCTGCGCTTGGCAGCCATATTCTAACTTTCACTTTGTACAGACAACATTTACTGATTAGAGGATGTAAAACTCAGTTATACTTTAACATTTTATCGATAATACTGAATGCAGAAAACGTAAATGATGAAATAGCGTGTTATAGTTTTAATGTGAGTAGTTAGGTGGAAATCATTGTCATGTTTGTTTGCGCCCCAGAGCGCGGTGGGTGAAGTTCGGGCTGACACCTGGCGGGAAAAGTGACAGCCGTACTACAAGGGGACATGCAGATTCGGACGACTTGGACGCGACTTCGAGTGCACGCGAGAGCAACGGGGGAGAACGGGATGGAGCGCTTGCCAATCCGGACACGGCTTTTGTAAACCTCTCTCGGGAACGATGTGCCACACACGCGCGCGCGCGCCTATCGGTAGATTATGTTTCGCGTATTTATTCGTTGCGCTGACACAGCGTGATGAGTAAATAATGCATTTTCTTATTTTTGAAGTACGAATGCACTTTATCGTAATCTTCCAAGTCCCGGGGACACTAATGTTTGTATATCGTGATTTTTGTAAACCTCTCTCGGGAACGATGTGCCATATACACACGTGCACGCGCTGGCGCCTCTTATTATTTGTGCAAGAAAAAAGATGTTAAACCTGTTAAAACTGCTCTGTAACCCTCTCGTTCTTCACGTCGTACGCGAAAGACTTCTCTGCAATCAGGATAACGCTGCATACGGTATCATCGGGCAGCGCGTCGTGGAACTCGCAGACGATTTTGATGTTGGTTCGATCGTTGACCACCACCTGCTTCCTCTTCGTGGTATTGATGACGAACATGGGTCTGCGGGTTTTGAATTCGCTGGGCGTGTAGTACATGTCCATGCTTCCCTCGGTCACGCGCTTGTAAGCCGTGTAAGCTTCGTAAAGTTTGAGGTAATCGTCTTTGGTCATGTCGAGGTTGTAATTCTCGCGCGGGAACACTTCGTTGCGCCCATTTTTGAGATAAACGTTCTTGATCTTGCAGTCGTCGAATTTGCTGGAATTTTTTTCCTGGTTGTTATCGCGACCGGTTTGAAAGAGCACTACGACGAAATCTGGCATGTCGAACTGTATGTTGTTGAACTGCGTTGTCACGTCGAATTCCATGTGACTTCCCGACGCCACCTTCTGCACGCACTGGTAACCGTGAAAGCGAATCGGCACCTGCGGACTCTTCAAGATCTCCGCTTTGTACTTGAGGGCGTAGTTTGTTTCGTATTCCACGATCGGCATTCTCAATTCCATGCTCCGGATGACGCACTTGGCTGCTTCGGGTAATGTGTTGGCTATCGGCGTGCCGTCGGCGTTCAAGTTGGTGTATCGCATCAGCGCGTCGTTGTCGTTGGCTGCTCTTCGAAACGTGACGCGCAATCCCCCCTTCCACATGATCTCTTTGTAGTCGGAGAAGAATCCCGGCAGCAGACGCATGGGAAAGAGCACCGTGTGACTTTTAGTCGATATTTTCGTCCCTGCTTCGAATCCTCCCGCCTGGTAGTATGCCGCGTTTGTTTTGGATAATTTCAATGTTCCCACTGCCGTCGACGTGATGCCTGGATAGTCTATTCTGTCTATGACGGTGTTGTGTTTCCTCACCTCCACCTGCGAGAACAGGTGAGGCACGAAGTTGTCCACGAGTATCAAATTTGCATTGGGCGGAAACGCTTCTCCGCTTTCTTTCTTCACCACGTCGAATTGAAGGTAGAGGTCCGCTCTGTGAGGATGAACGAACCCGTCGCCTACGTCCACGTCGTATTCGATCTCCCTGTTCGCTTCGTTGAGATTGGCGAACGTGCGACGGTTCGGAGGAAAAGATTGCAATTCGTAACTTTCGATTTGTTCCATTTTCACTATGTGTGTTATTTATTATACGTTGATCTCCACGATGGCCGTCGTAGTGGCACCTGCGAAATCCACCACGTCTCCTTTCTCGTTCGTCACCACCAACTCTATGTCGTCTATGCGGTTGCGACATACTGGAAAATAGATCGGCGAAGAGGGTGTGTAGATGATCGGTTCCATGAACTCGGAACTGGGTTTGAAAGTGGCTATGATTACCGTCTGCTTGTGACTTCCCAGCAGCTCCCCGTCCGAGGATTTCGTGATCATGCCTTCCGCCACGTTGCAGTGAACGTTCAGAGTTTCGATGGCTAGAAATTTAGGAATGTTGGTTGCCGTGTGCTTGATGCCAGCTTCGAGTTTGGTGTTGTTCTCGAAACCTAAAAGTTCTCCCATGGTGCCCAGGTTTATGGTTTCCGTCGCCGATACGATTTCCACTCTGTGCGTGACCGAATTTTGAGAAAGGTACGTGCCTTTGGGTAACTGAGCTTGCAAAGTGGAAAGATTGTATTGGCCTGGCGTGACGACGATGTGTTCGCTTCCGACGCTAATTTTGTTGTTGTGCTGCGTGACGTTAGGTATGAGGTACATGCTGTAGAATGCACGCAAAGCTACGGATTTAGGATAGACGATGTCGTCGTGCAGCGTGAGTTTCAAGATTGAAGATTCGCTCGTGAGATGGAACACGCCCATCGTATTTAAGATTCCACAATGCTTTTTGAAAATGTTCCACCGACGGGTTATTTATTTTAGACATGTATGCGAGAACAGAAAGGCATAGGTGGCCGCAGTTAACATCGGTGAAACCCTGGATGCGTTTGTCATTGTAGTAGAGGTTGGCAACACTGAGATACTTCACCAACCTGGCAGGTGGTGTGCCACCAAACGAATCAAAAACAAATGCATTGTTATCGTCAATTTTGAGGTAGCATATCCAATGTGTACCAGGATTTTTGTAACTGTCCAGGTTGACCACACCATACTCTTTTTTCTTCACAGCAGAGGGTAGAGAATCGGACATGAAAACACCCCTGAAGTTTTTTATTCCCAACAGTTCGATCAGAGATTCAATATCGAAGTTGGACAGGGCTTCTTCTTTTTTTTATATTTTTTCAAAGCATCGAGGTTGCTTTTTTGTTTTTTGGTCATACCTTTCCCCTTCTTCTCCATAGCCAGGTTGTGACGTTTCTGTTCTTCCAATTCTGCCTTGTTCTTCTTCGAGTCGATGACGGTTTTTGCGATGGCGGCGCTACCGCCGGCCAAACTTCCAACGGCCCCCAATGCTGCCAGGATGGCCGGGATGCTGAATATGAAACCTCCGATTTTTTGCTGTTTCCGCGAACGCTGCAAACGTCTCAATTGAGGTGTGCTGAGAAGTAATTTCATTCCGTGTCCTTTCGTCAAGCAAGAACGTTTCTTCTCACGTTGTTTCTTGGTGAGTAACCCATCGAGGGCACCTAGATTTTTCAGATTGGAGTATGGTATCTGGTACACGACACCCTTGGGCTTCATGATGATGCTCTATATGCTATCTTCACGGTATGTTATTTATATATATGTTCTAGGATTTTTTTTGTGTAATTTTTTTGGTATGTTATTTATATATAAATATTCTGAGATTTTTTTTGTTTCGTGTAATTTTTTTTTCAAGGATATACTTCGCGCAGAGTTGTTACACAAATTCTATTACGTGCTTTGTTTTTTTACCAAGAAGTTCTTTTGTACCCTTGTACACGATTCGAGTTTTGTTCTCGATTAAAATAGCTAGCTTCTCGTCGGATAACATGTCAGCGTATCGATCTGGTAAAAATAGACTGTATTGTGCGTTGAGCAACAGACGCGCCTTGGGGCCATACTGGGTAGAAACAATTGAACCGGAAGTTATCGTGTAAGGTTTGTCCACTTCTAATTCCTGAATTTTTAAATATTCGACTGATGAATTTAGCATTTGTTTTAATGCTTGGGCGTCTAGTGATTGTTTACTCATTTTTTTTTTATGGCAAACACAACTGGAGTTTTTTTTTTTACGTAGTGTTATTTATATACCGAAGAAATTTTTTTCACGGGTTGAGAAACTTTTTTATTTCTACACACCCCATCCAAGTTTTTGTTTCGTGTTCATGGCGATGGTGGTGCCCAGTGCTGCAACTCTTTCTCCCAGCGAAGCGTCTCTGCTAACGAATCTTTCGAAAGCTGCGTGCTCTAACTTTCTGTCTGCTTCGTGACGTGCATCCAGATCGGAGCGAGTGGTGTTGTAAGCGATGTCGTGATCTTTGCATGCGGCGTCCAACAGATTCACACCCTTGTCTCCTCTCTCCAATCTTTTCTCGAGTTTGGTACCTGGTCCGCAGTACTGGTAGCCAGGTAAATGCATCTCGAAAGGTAACTTGTTGATGATGTCGTTCACGAGACCCTTTCCTTCGGCCACGTTCCAGAATCTCGGAGGCAGCGTGTTGATGATTTTAATGAGGTACCCTATGCCCTTGTCGTCGTTCACGATGAAGTTGGAAAGTTTTGTGCTGATCATGTCCACGATGCCAACCTTCTCGTTGTAGAAATTACGATTGCCTGCATTCTCCTCTCCTGCAATAACCAACAACCTGTCTATGAGCTTGCGCACGTCGTCCACCCAAACGAATTCTTTGGGCAGGGTGTTGTAGAGTTTGACGCCGCTGCCTGTTTTCACCTGGTTCCATATCGGCTTGATGAGATTCCTGTATTTTTCGCCGCTGCTGGATTTGACCCTATTCTGCGAGGCGTCGTTGTTCTGGTACAAGGCGTCCGTCATGATCAGAATTTCCTTGTAACTCTGGTAATCTTCGTCGGTGTAATCTTTCGGCTGCTTTTTGGCAACGAGTTCCCACAGTCCCACCGTACCCGGATACCTGTTCCAACTATCCTTCTCGCCTAAATTGACTTTAATGTCGTTGCCTTCAAAAGTCACCTTCGATTTCCCAATCTTCCATACCACACCGCCGCCTTCGTTGCTCTCCATGCTCGGATACAATCCGAACACTTCATCTTTGTCGAACTTGCCCGTGCTCAGGTAGTCTCGTGCCAAAGGTCCTAACTCAATCTTATCCAAAGACGACGGCGTGCTACCTATGGCTCGACGTCGTGCCGGTACGTCCTTCAGTTCGAACGGCGTTGAAGGAATGCTCGAAATAGGCGTGGGTACGGTGTAACTTTTAGCTGCAAGTGGTACGAGTTCGTTGATCAAATTTTTATTTTGTTCCGTGACGCCTTTAATTTCTTTACCTAGATCGCTGATGGCGTCGATCACAGGTTGATCTTGACGTTTCTTCTCTTCGTAGAATCCGCGATTCTCGGATTTCCAACCTTTAAAGCGTTTCGCGAGGTAGTTTCGCAACTTGAGATTTTCGTCTTCGATTTTTCGTTTCGTCATAGTGTTATTTATACACGTCGTTTCTCACAACGTTGCAACGTTTAGAAAGTTGTTGATTTTGTTTCTGTATTTTCCGTCGTTGGGTTTCCTCGTCATGTCGATCGTCGCGAATCCGAAATCGTCACTGTTCCAACAGTGGGAGCAGCAGCGTTCCGAAAATTGATTGTAGTTCATGTCTCCGCCTACGTAGTCATCGTACACGTGCTTGAGGTTGGTGTGATCTTGACGAAACAAACATATGAAATTAGCGTTGTCGCGTACTAACTGTTTTGGAATTTTGGAAAACGTTTGAGCTAGGAAGAAGCAATCTATTCCTTTGTGACGACCTTGCGTGAAAAAATTACGAATTTCATTTTGATTTTCCAGGATGACATCGTCGAACACAACGACTGAATTTTCACGACAATCGTCGAGTGGCTTTATTTCCGAAGAGAACGTTGCAATATCCAGACCATCGTACAGTTTCATCAGTTGCTGGTATTTGGATTGCTCCAAACTTTTTGAAAATACGTAGAGGTGCCTGTTCTTCCAATCTAACCAATTCGGTGCAAGGAGAAAATTGTCCACGAGCAGTGTTGTTTTCCCACACCCTGAAGGGCCTACGATTAGACAACGGATGCTGTCGGGGAGCAACTCGCCGTTCTTTTTTCTCGTTTGACTTTCCGAATCCGGTAGACGCTTCACCACGTTCCATGTACTTACAAGATCACTTCGTTCGCGTCGATCCAACTTTTTTCCGGAAGTCCCAGCCATTTGACAAACAGTTTGTCGCCTTTCCTACGCAATACTTTCTCGATGAGGTACGTGTCGGGATGTTTTGTTTTAGAGAGTTCCTCTTCGTAAAATCTTCCTTTCAAAATCTCGCCGCTACTATCTTTTATTATATACGTGTGTCGGTTTCCGGGTAAAACTCGAACCACCGTAAAAAGTTCCGTGCTCCAATTTTTTGTGAACCCCTTCTCGAAGGTGCGTTTGAATTTGCTGATCCTCACCTGGTCTCCAATTTTGAATTTTGATTTCTTGGTAGTCGTGGGAGTGTACTTTGGACAGTAAACTGTAGAAATTAAACGCTGCTCGTCAGATTTCGTAACGTCAGCTGGCTTCATGCCTATCGTTCTGTGTACCGTATCATTATAGGTGTCGACGAGTTCCGGCAGTATGTCGACCCATTTGTAATTTCCTCGAAGCGTGAATCGTTTCCACATGTGTGTTTTCAAGGTTCGATTAAATCTTTCCACGATGCTGGCTTTGATGTGACTGAAAGTCGAATAATGTCGAATGTCGTGTTTCCGAATAAATTTTTGGAATACGGCATTGTAAAATTCCTTCCCGTTGTCTGTTTGCAAAAACCGTGGTCGTCTGCCGCTTTCGCGAAAAATTGTCTTGAATGCTTCCGTTACGCACGTTCCTGTTTTGGCTTTCAAAGGTAGAGCCCATGCGAATTTCGAAAACGTGTCTATGACGGTGAGGAGGTACTTGTTACCCTTGTTCAATTTATGCACATTTTTCAAATTGCCGCTACTCATCTCCACGAGGTCACTTTGCCAGAGGTCATCGATGCCCTTGGTCACCACCGCCAAACGTTCGTAGTTGCGGCGTGCAGGTTTATGCAATTCTTCGACGATGGCTTGCCTAGACATTTTTAAAGATTACGTTTGAAGAGAAGCACCAGCGTGATGGGATTCAAAGAGGGTGGTACTTCACTCGTGTTTTGAATGATCAGCTTATCGCCGGCACTCACGTCAAAAACGGTGAGATCTTCGTCTTCGTGTATTTCATATATGTTGCGCGTTTCGTTCCAACGTGCCAGAGGAATGTTTCCTGCTTTCTGAACACCACGATTCGATATCAAGGTCATGGTGGGAACGCTAGCTTTTCTACCGTGAGACCAGTACGAAAATTCGTTTATCTGAATTGTACCATCGAGGAGAAACTTGTAGTACGGATGATAAGGATGCAACATGTACAGTTTGTTACCTTCGACGAACGTGGAGATTCTCTGTTGATTGGGTATGCTGTTGATTTCGATGGCTTGCAGAGAATGCAGTTTAGCGAATTTAGTATCGACGCTAACGAGGTTGCTGTGAAGCTGTCCCAGTGTATTTTGTACGGGCAACAAATGTTCGACGATGGTATCCGTTATGGTAGAAAATGACGGTTTGATTTTCACTTCCACGTTCAACTGCTTGTAGTTTTCGTTGAGTTCTTGTAACTTGGTACCGAAAGAGGCCAGCGTCGATTCCTGCGAGGATTCCAGCACTCCAACTTGATCCCTGATGTTGACGACAATACTCTGAAGGTTCTCGACTTGATTCAATTTCGAACTTTTCTCGGTAAGATCGTTCACGATGCTTCGCATCTCGGTAAACTGCGTGTGAAGGTCGGCGACGCTCTGCGAAGTGGGCAGCGTCGACACCAGCGAAGTAAGTTCGTCTCGAATCTGTTCCACGTTCGCCGTTTCCGTTTCCAGTCGTTTCAGCATACGTGATATGTTCCTTTTCAAAGCGTACAATTCTTTTGAGGTGGGGAGATTGGCCACCCTACTCTCGAGATCGCTCAACGAACTTTTGATGTCGCTCGAATCGGATAGTGCCGTCACCGCCGTTTTCAATTTTTCCAAATCTTCGCTCGAAGGTACGCTCGTCCGTAACGATTCCAAGTCACCCTGTATGTTGTCCAGTACGTGATGAAAATGAGCAAGATTCGTTTCGACGTTCAAATTTTCTAAATATTCGATCTTCTGCTGAACCGTGCTCAACGTGTCTTGTATGCTCGTCAACACACTGGCTTCAGCGTGAATATTTTTAATTTCTTCGTTGATCAACTCCAGAGACGCCTGAAGCGTAGCGATGGTGGTTTGAATGTGTTCGAAATCTTGATAAGCCTCCAATTGAATTTTTATGTTCGCGACGCTTTTGCCGATGACCTGCAGTTCGTCTGACGATGGTAGGTTCGTCATGGTATCTTCCAAAGTCTGTAACTTGGATTTAATTTCTTCCAACGTGCCGGCGAATTCTTCTTGTAATTTGGAAACAACAACATGCAAGCGTTCTACATCAATATCCTTCACGACGATTTGAAGTTCTGAGAAATTCTTTTCGATTGCCGAAGTTCGTTCTTCGATTTCGAGTTTTAATTTTTCCAAATCTTCATTTTTCGATTGAAATTGTTGTAATTTGGCCAAATCATTTTGAAGCTTATCCACGCTCAACTGTATATTTTGAACGTTGTCGTAAGAAGGTACGTCGACATAATTTTTTATGAGCGTTTTCAGTTCGGAATCGATTTTCAGAATGGGGTCGAGACATTGCGTTTGGAGCGTAGCGATCTCCGACTCTAAACTTTTGTTTAAGGTCTCCTGCAAAGCGATCAAATCGCTCCTCAACTTTTTAATTCGGACGTCCAACATGAGAATCTCTTCTGCGTGGTCTACACGCTTAGTGTTGCCGAAAATATCGTTAGGCATTTTGGTTAACGGTTATTTATAATAGGATAGACGATTCGTAATTCTACGAAGAGAGGAATGAGTTTGTCGTAATCTCCGAGGAGTTCGACGTACAGGTAATCTCCTGCAGAAACATCGTACGTAATGTTAGAAAGCATCTTGTCGTGCTTGATTCGAAAAATGTTCTTGCCGGTAGATATTTTGATTTCGCCTACGTTTTCCGGATTCACAGCGATTTGAAGTTTTCCATCGATCGGAATTTCGTAGAAATGTAAATTGTTGTTGAAGACGTAAAACATCTTGCCCACATCGTCATCCAATTTCGTCCAAATGCTGTTAAGGTGAACAATCAGTAGACCGTTGAGTTTAGTTAACATGGAAGGTAGAAATTCATGATCTGTCGTCGTGTGGTGTACAGTCTCCATGTTGGTTTGTTTTCGGAAACCAAAAAGATTCATATTATGCTGGTTATTTAAAATACGGTTAAAGTTTTTTTTTTGTAATGACTAACAAAATGATTTGTTTTTTTTTGTTTTTTTTTTGTTTTGTTTTTATGAATCTTCTGTTGAAGATGGGCATATGTTGCAGGTTTTGCTTTCTGCTAAGCGATAGTGTCCCCACGGCAGTGTGTGGATTCCACACTCGAGGACGCACCTCTTGTCGTCGTTGGGATCCAGGGCAATCTTCCTCACCTGGTTGGTGGTCAACACATGGTCGACGCTCTGGATGCGCTGTTCTGCTCTTAGAACCGACGACTTGGTTTTGAGGCAATCCACGAAGTCCTCGAATGTGAGATGCTCCCGAACCACCTGTCTGCCGACACCCTTGGCCTTTTTGGTAACGCTGCCCTCAGCTTTGATGGTATAGGCCTTGGCGCGAAGACCTGCAAACTCGAGAATTATATCACCGTTCTTCTCGTCTTTGAGTTTGCCAGGCTTCTTCTTGTTGCAAGTCGGGATTTTGTATCGGTTTGGCTGGGGATAGCCCGAGGTGTCGAAGAGGTTCACAAAAGCTGGTACCGTGGCTATATCACTGTACGCATCGGGTGAGTGGACGTGGTACATCAAACTATCTGTGTCCGTGTAGAGTAGGTTGATATTGTCGTTATAGTGCTGGCGTAGTATCCCATAATATATTTGAAACATGTGCAGTTTACTCAGGTCTAATACTGAGGCACCAACATAAATTGGCTTGTTGAGCATCACCTTGTTCTTCCTCATATGCACTAGAGCAAGCTGCTCATTATAAATAGTCCTCGATTTAAATAACGGGTTTGCTACGAGCCTGCGACATTGTACTTTGTTTGATATTAGCCTCACATCTACATGATTTCGCACATTCTCCATAGTTTTCCCAAACACTGCATTGTTCATTAACTTGAAGAAATCGCGATCGAAATCAGAAGTGGCAACTGTACGATGTTCGGTGTTGAGCTCGATGTATGACCTCAACCATTGAGAATGCTCGAACATCAAAACTTGATGTACTGTGCGGACGGTAACCCCTTGCTTCATCAACCACCGGAGGTTTTGGTAGTGCAGGACATAACGCTCTTTGGGCTCGAAGTCCATGACGAGCTTCTTCTGGTTGGAATCGGGTGGACACTTGAACTCGGGTGCAGGGGGAAGATCGCAGAACAAATCCTGCAGCTTCTCGGAGAACTCGAGGTCCACCTCGACGAAGAACCCATGTTTCGAATCGTCGAAGCTTTCGAGGTCGAAGTTGGAGGGATCGGCCCACTCGAACCCTCTAAAAGGGAGTGGCTGCATCATAGAGTGCCCGTACAAGTTATTCACGTCCGTGTGCATGATGTAGCTCGACGGTTGGGTGGAGTCGTAGCCAGTAGCCATGTGATGGTTGTTGGCGCGCGCGTGCCGTTGCGACACCTGGACCATTCCACCCCGCACGGCACGTTCCACAAACAGCATCATGTCTACGTCCGAAAGAAGCTCCAGCTCAATTTTCGTCACCAGAAACATGGCTGACCATGCCAGTCCGGGGAGACTATAGAAGTAGGCGGGATCCAGGTGGTAGATGGTCTTCGCAGTTGCACGAAACGCCTGGATCACGTCGGCGAGGAGCGTCACATCAAGTCTGCGGTAGGCGTCGTGGTAGTCTCCGAGATTTTGACAATCCAGCTCGCGCCACATGGACTGAGCATGGTTATAGTCATCCTCAGAGATGCCCGAGCCTCGCAGTTTGCTATAGAAGTTTGCTCGAGGAGGAAGCGACGTCTCCGCAAACTTGGTAGAGTCGGTGACGTATTCGTAGGGGTAGACCCCCTTACGCCTGAAGAGACTGGCGTCCAAGTTCGGAAAATTCGCAGAGGTGATGAGCATTTTCTCGTCGCTAAGCTTCCCCGCGAGAGCATCGAGGCTGGCCGGGAGGAACCTCAGGGAGTCGAGGAAGCGAAGTTCGACGGTAGAGTCGGATTCTGGGATTCGAGCCCATTTGCTCACACTGATGTAACGCTCCTCGTTCTGCGCCAGGACGTTGATTCGCTCGTTGTCGTACCCAAGATGCTTGATCAGGTGGTGAAAGTCGTACCCCGAGCCATTGTGAAAAAACACCGGGATGAAGCGCGGGTCCCGAGCCAAGCGGTTGCAGTCGTTGCACCAAGGACCAACGTACCTACCGTTAAAGTGATCGTGGTGTCGGACTTTACGGTTGTTGGCGGTGTACTCCTCGACGCAGACAGGGCAAGCGATGGCCTCGTCGTGTCTACGTTGATCGTCGGGGGACAGTGGGAGCATAGACTTGGGGGTCAACAGCACCTTCCCTATCTCGATAGCCTCGACAACCATCCTCTCGAGGAAGTGTTTGGCTGCGTCGAGACCACGGTACACGTAGGGCTCGGGGGCGATGTGTTGGTCTCGTCGTACCACAACGTATGCGAAACTGGATGCCTCGTGGAGTTGGTATGGGGTAGTGGAGGAAACTTCGGGATCGGGATCGCAAGTAGACAGGGGTTTGAGGAAGGCCTCGAAATCCGCGATGATGATAGCAGGGTGCTCCACCATGGCGCCGTGCATGTGGAAACGCTCCACGGTGCCAGGTTTGGGCAAGTCTGCCAGCCCCGGTTCGTTGGCTTTGCAGTAGAGCTTGTGGTTAGCGAGCTTCTCGGCAGCGATGTTGTGACCTCGAACATGTTGGTAACTGCGTTGATCCTGTCCGTCGAACATTGACAAGCACCTGCGACAAACTTCTTTGTGGTGTTCGTGTTTGCTTGTTTGGCTCGAAACAAGCCGAGAAAGCGAGCGAATAAGAGTGTAGTGATAGCGAGTTTCATCCTTGATGAGCAAAAGGTGAATTTCCTGCCCACCGTCGTCGTCTACGTCGCTCACCCGAAGGGGGTACACCACATCTTTGCCGGTGAGGCCATAAACGTTGATAGCCAACCGAGGGTTGTGTGTGCGAGCCTCGAACTTACGAATGTCCGAAAGCGCCACCGGGTAGTCGATCCCAGCCATCGCATCTTCCAGTTCTGGCTCGTAGGGTAGGTAGTGGTTAACTCGGTGTGGATGGTTTTTCCAGTGAACAGGGTGTAATGCCGCAAGCACAGACCAAACGAAGCACTTGGCGTCACTGTTCTGAATGTTCAGGACAGTCTTCTTTGCCTCAATTGCTTCTGGTAAGGGGACGATGCTGGAGGCGGAGAGAGGCACAAACTTGGAAAGTTTGACGCGCAGTTCGTGAGGCTCCCCACACAGCGAACCTCCCGAGCCCTTAGCTTCATGTTCTTCTTGCTTTGCCAGCAGCTCCTCGACAAACTTGTTGTAGATGACCTCGAGGTTGTCGACATCCGCCAGATGCAGCATCTTCGCCTTGGTGTTGTGGCAGAAGCTGTAAATTTCATCAGACGGTTTTTTGTACCAGCAACGAAGCGATGCGTAGAATTTAGTGGAGGAGTGCGTAGCCAGTGCATTACTAAAAATAGAAACTATTTCTGCTCGCTTCTCCTCTAAAAAGCTACGAACATCGCAAGAGCCATCCGACAATTGAACGTAATCTCCTAATATTCCACCGAAAGCAGACCGGTCTGCTTTTATCGCAGGCTTGACGCGTTTAGCGGGTGGTGCATTGATGGAGGCTGCTTCTGCCTTCCTCTTGGTGGAGGTCGAAGGCTGGGGCCCCCCAGATGTATTTTTGCTTAGACAAGTAAGCTTATGCTTCTTGACATACGCAATTGTAATGTATTTATTGCATCCGGAACACAGTTCGGTGGCAGCCAAATGCTTGCTTGGCACGCAGGTGCGACAATGTCTTGCAAAATTTTTGCTTGATATGGCTGTTTTGCACACAGGGCAACTTTTCATGGAGCGCATTTTTTTTTGGGTATGTTTATTTATATGTGATCGGTTGGTGGTAGAGTGTTGTCTTCCTCAAATATGTGCTTTAATCAACCCTATAAAAAAATTGAAAAAATATATAAGAAAAATATGATTGTAGATAGAAAAAAAAAATATTGTATGCATGTGTAATTCTATTTAGCTTATTTTTGCTAGACACAAATCTTCTTCAGATTTTATTGCCCACTAATATATTTTTCTACCAATCTAATAGAAGTGTGAAACTATGAAAATGTTCTGAGACAATCTTCTCTAGAATATTCTTCCCCAAAGCTAATGTTAACAACCTGTTGTAACCTAAGCATCGTGTGTATTGCATCCGGCGAAGCCACGCTAACGCCCAAGCAGCTCGCTATTATGTACCTGCACGCTGCGGATATGCTGACGATCTTCCATCCCAGCTCGCTGTTGTGTGCCTGCATGCTCCGGTTATCTCGCTCGCTCTGAAACAAAATATAAACAAAACAAATTGTATACACCCAAGCGACCCGCTATTTATGTACTTGCACGCTCCAGATGTTGCGGGGTAGGTGTACTGACGAGGCTCACCGTTGTGTAACTTTCGTCGTCCCAAGGCCTACGTATTGTTGATAGCACACGCAGAGAGGAGAGGGAGCAAAATTGTAGTTTTTCTAGATGTGTTTGCGCCATAATACAGAAATAATAAGAGGCGCCAGCGCGCGCGTGTGTATATGGCACATCGTTCCCGAGAGAGGTTTACAAAAATCACGATATACAAACATTAGTGTCCCCGGGACTTGGAAGATTACGATAAAGTGCATTCGTACTTCAAAAATAAGAAAATGCATTATTTACTCATCACGCTGTGTCAGCGCAACGAATAAATACGCGAAACATAATCTACCGATAGGCGCGCGCGCGCGTGTGTGGCACATCGTTCCCGAGAGAGGTTTACAAAAGCCGTGTCCGGATTGGCAAGCGCTCCATCCCGTTCTCCCCCGTTGCTCTCGCGTGCACTCGAAGTCGCGTCCAAGTCGTCCGAATCTGCATGTCCCCTTGTAGTACGGCTGTCACTTTTCCCGCCAGGTGTCAGCCCGAACTTCACCCACCGCGCTCTGGGGCGCAAACAAACATGACAATGATTTCCACCTAACTACTCACATTAAAACTATAACACGCTATTTCATCATTTACGTTTTCTGCATTCAGTATTATCGATAAAATGTTAAAGTATAACTGAGTTTTACATCCTCTAATCAGTAAATGTTGTCTGTACAAAGTGAAAGTTAGAATATGGCTGCCAAGCGCAGCGTCACAGCGAGTTCAAGCGTGCATCTGTCGCGCCTCTCTGCTCTTCCCTCCGACTCCACGTCTACCGCAAATTCGGACAACAAAAATTAGCTGAGTCCCCGGATGTAACGGTGCAGGTGACATCTGCTGCTGATTCGGACGCAACCCCGGCCACTTCTATTAGTCAGTGTTGCCCATTCGTAGGTTAGCTTCGCTTGTAAAATATCACATGATGAAATATTCTTCAGGTAAGTTGGCAATATTGAACCGCAATTGATGTTACCAGTGTTGTCAACTTCTATTTGTAGGTTAGCTTCGCCTGTAAAATATCACATGGTGAAATATTCTTCAGGTGAGTTGGCAACATTGAACCGCAATTGATGTTACCAGTGTTGTCAACTTCTATTTGTAGGTTAGCTTCGCCTGTAAAATATCACATGGTGAAATATTCTTGAGGTGAGTTGGCAACACTGAACCGCAATTGACGTTGCCAGTGTTGTGAACTCCCATTCGTAGGTTAGCTTCGCTTGTAAAATATCACATGGTGAAATATTCTTGGGGTGAGTTGGCAACACTGATCGCCAATTGATGCTGGTGAACCCGGCTACCTCCACTAGTCAGTGTTGCCAACTCCCATTCGTAGGTTAGCTTCGCCTGTCAAATATCACATAGTGAAATATTCTTGAGGCGAGTTGGCAACACTGCGAGAAAGCCTCAAGCGTTGCCAACTCCTTGCTTGAGGTTAGGTTAGACCCAAAAACAAAAACCTTGGTGATTTTTTCGAGTAGGGGGTTGGCAACACTGTGTACCTCACTATACCTCATTTTCGGGCGTGGAACCGGGGACACTGTACTACTCTGTAAGTTAGCTTCGCCTGTAAAATATCACATGGTAAAATATTCTTGAGGTAAGTTGGCAACACTAAACCGCAATTGATGTTGCCAGTGTTGCCAACTCCCATTTGTAGGTTAGCTTCGCCTGTAAAATATCACATGGTGAAATATTCTTGGGGTGAGCTGGCAACACTGTGAGAAAATAAGGCTCATGCCTTACAAGAGCAAACCGTTAACATACACCGTAAAAAGCTACGCCTCGCTCGAGCTGGCAACACTGCAAGAAAATGAGGCTCGGTGAGATTCGCAGTATTGCCAGCTTTTTGCTTTAAATTAGGTTAGACCGAGATAAAAACCTTGGTGATTTTTTCGAGTAAGGGGTTGGCAACACTGCGAGCCTCACCGAGCCTCATTTTCGGGCGTAGAACCCGGGACACTGTACTACTCAGGCACTATGCCATGAAAACTTAAGTGGGAAACAGCCTGGTGTTGTCTCGGAGAGTTGTTCAGTTACAGAACGGTGTCATTCTTGTATCCACAAGACTGCATACTTTTCGATTAGAAATCATTGATGACTCGACGATGGCGTGGTGGTAACGTCGTCGCCTTGCAATCACGGGGTCCCGGGTTCGATACCCGGTGAAGGCACCTACTGGTTTGGAATCCACATTACACTCACGTGCAGTTGTGATAAGCCTATCTGTGCATAAAGTTGACTTGAAACTCAAACTAAATAACCATGTATTCTATGGACCCCCTTTTTGGCAAAACAATACGCTAATCTGAAGTTAGAATTGTTTCTCCCAACTGAAATTCACCCCTTCCAACTTTAACTTCTGGATCCGCAACTGGTCAGCAGCTGGATTTCTAGACAGAATTTCCCCTCCCCGCTCACCAGAATGCACGTTGAAATGAAGGAAATCCGATCCGATCTGTCACGTACGACATTGTGCTAACGTCATCACTGTCTGACTACTAATGTCCTAATCACGTGACGGGCAGCCGTCGTCCATCTTGGGAGGCGTTCCGTAGGCCCATTGAAGAAGCACCAGAAATGACGTCACTAGGATAGGAGGGCTTCGCAGGTGAAACATGTTGCCATGGTAGGAAAAGTTGTGGCATTGACATGTTCAATGTAATGGAAGAATTGCATCTTTTGAAAATTCCTTGTAGAAGAGGGCAGTCCAAACTACGGCCCGCGGACCACATCAGGCCCTGCTAGATTCATTTCGTTAATTTTACTCCGCTCTTCTGCCACTTTTGGCTAATCGTGACAATGAATGATGATATGATGAAATTGATGGACACTCACTAAGACCACCAATGCCCAGGTTGAGATTCGAACCCGGACCCTTGGCGTCGTAGCGCGCTGTGTTAACCACTCTGCCGGATCCCCTGGACCCCCCTTTGAATACAGCGTGTCCTTAAAAGAACTCCGGGTTTTCAAACACGGGTATATTACCTTTGTTGCAACATACAATGTTGTTTTCAGCGTAATCGTGAAGCGACAACAAGAAAGTTTTACTTCATACGTTCCTCACCAGATAGCAGCAACGTCACAGGCTAAGCTGTTCATAGAAGCTGTGCAGTTGAACAAAGAAAAATGGATAATCATTGGTAGGGAGACAAATTTATGGTAAATAAAAACTGAGGAGAGCGGTAAATAAAATGTTAGATTAGCGGTATATACCAGCGGTGGAAAACAAAATTGGCACACACTTTTGCATTGAGAGGAAACAACATACAAAAGAGCTATAAATTGATAAACTACTTCATTTTTATGTACTGTACACATACACAAGTACTTAGATGTCCAACCAAAAATAAAACATCAACTCAAAATCACTTCATTTCTAAATTGCAAATTCGGGGGAAGAAAGGAATGCAGCTTGACAGGGAGGGAAGTTTTCGAACTGAGATTATGTGCATGGGAAATCCCAATTTGCAGCGTCTTCCTGATGTGATCGAAGATAAAACGTTCTTCAGCTGCAAGTGGTAGGAAACTTTAGGCAAACGTTTCGTTAGAAATCGACAGTTTGCGCGCACAACCTCAATTGCCGATTTTTGCGTGTTTTCTACTTAATTTGATGATATTTCACGGTTATTTCGCGAATAAAACTCATGCATATTTCATCATTGGGAGTGTAGTTACGTGCAGAATGTTCGAAACTGAATCTTTCTTTTCACATTTCGCGATTTAGCGCATCGCGAAAATTCAATGTCCCTAACCATTGGCCACCTCCAAGTCCCGATTTGATGCCAACGGATTTTTTACTTTTTTGGGTTACGTAAAATACATTGTGTATCAACAAAAAATCCAGTCACTTGACCACCTGCACCAAGGATTAACCACAACCATAGACAAAATTCGTATGTGTATATATACGAGGGTAAGTCAAAAATTATCTACACTTTTGCCACAACTTTTCTCAGGTTGGCCACCCTGCCTTCAGGTACTTTTGTGGTCATGTGGCCGAGGTTTGATCTTAATCGCTCCATTTTTCTTTCTTTTGTTACAGATTGAACATGGCCACTCCACTGGTAGTGTGCACCAAGGAAGAACAGCGACCAGTGATCCGATTTCTCTGGTCTGAAGGTGTCTCAGGGGCTGAAATTCATCGCAGACTTTCAGTACATCTGATGATGTCAGAATAATCTATCTGGATGATGGTTGACCATCGGTTCATCAGAATCATTCCTCAAGCTTGTTGAATCTTCCCATCAGTGGTGGAGGTTGATGGGCATACTCCCGCTTCGTGTTTCACGCTTGTCCAGCCATTTTTAAACCTTTCGATCAACTTATACACAATTCCACGTGGTAAAGTGCTGTCCCTGTATTGTACTGAAAGCCTGCGATGAATTTCAGTCCCTGACACACCTTCAGACCAGAGAAATCGGATCACTGGTCGCTGTTCTTCCTTGGTGCACACTACCAGTGGAGTGGCCATGTTCAATCTGTAACAAAAGAAAGAAAAATGGAGCGATTAAGATGAAACCTCGGCCACGTGACCACATAAGTACAACCGTATAGCACACAAGCGCTGAAGGCAGTGTGGCCAACCTGAGAAAAGTTGTGGCAAAAGTGTAGATAATTTTTTATTTACCCTCGTATATATATACTGACCCGAGTTTGGATTGAAGTGGAGTACCGGGTTCATGCTTGTAGGTGCACACATTGAATTACAGTAAAGATAATAGAACTTTGAACATTGTACTTCCATAAAATACATTACATACATCTACGATTCTGAATGTAATGATTAATTAGTCACCACAACCGTAGCTGCAGAGTCTGCCAGCAAATATTTCGTGCGCAGTAAGCAGAACACAACGATATATTTGAACTTCTATGTGCGAGCCGTTGGCTGTACGCACTAAATGTTGATTCACATTGGTTATTCTTTTGACACATGTTTGAAAATATGAAACAAAACAAACATATATATATTGTACAATGCTGGTTCCACAGTCCACGTATTATAAGCTAAGGTTACTTTGTGCGGTTTCTTCGCTCTTATCGGTATCCGCTATCGCCTTTCCTCGTCGTTCTCTCACTTCTCACAAATACCTCCCCACTCGTTGCACTATCTCACTTATGATTCCTCTTCTATCTTCTATCACTTCCATTATTTTCCTCCCTGTTGTGTTCTTAACCCACTTGTCTCGCAAATCACGCGTAGAGGGGCAGCCAGATAGCAGATGCTCGTCCGTCTCTCCCTCCCAGCACAATGAGCTTCATTTTTACTTGTTTCCATCCCCCCTGTTTGAACCATGCTAACCCTCCCCTTTCTTTTTGCCTACTAAATTTATGTATCTTGCTTTGCCCCATTCCCTTGATTTCAGTTGGTTCCTTAGTGAAGTCTTCGTCTGGCAGTCGGCTAGTATTTCTTGTCTGTCTATGACCAGCAGTCTCTGTCTGATTTGGTTTTCTACTGATGTACGTATCTACCCTACAGCCCGTTTCCCACACTCACCCCATCCCAATAGAGTACAACATTTTTTTTATATCCCTCGCCCAGTTCCGTGCATTTTCTTCTCTTACTTGCATTATCAGACAATGACCCTTCAGTGTCGTGTTACACCAAGAAGATACGACTGACAGCACAGTCGGATTTCGTTTCACGATTGAGAAAATTTATCTCATTCTCGTCTCGGTCTCGAAGGTGAAATATCTCGTTTCCAGTCTTGAAACAATCCAAAAAAGATAAAGAAAAATATTACAAATACTCGTAGCATAAGAAACTTTTCTTCTCTCAACCAATTTAAATCAAAATTAAGAAATTATCTTCTTGAGTCAACTAACCAGTACTGAATATAGGGAAAAGCGATTTACTGAAACCTCCTTTCTTGATGTAAATTTGTAGCACCAACACCCACGGACTTTTCTGTAATTTGAATATTTTTGTTATGTGTGTTTTTCATGTTTTACGTGTATTTTTTAAACTTGCGTGTTTTTTTCTGTCTTCATTTTCTTTTCCCTTTTTCTGTTTTTCCTTTCTATGGTATTTTAATGTGTTTTGTTCTTATATATTTCTCGAACTATTGTGTATTAGAAACAATTTGTAAAATCTCAAGTAGAGATGGTTAAGTGGAAGAAAGGGCTTCTGCCTTAACTTCGCCATCCAAAACACTAAATAAATTAAATCTACAGACATCCTAGCGCGTTATGCAATGCGGTAATTACTTGTGCGTTGCGGGTAGCTTACCTCTTCAGGGGTTCGTTGAAAAGTATCACTTTTCTGCGTTGCACCTACAGAATTCCGAGCAACTTTTGCTTGCGACTGTACGTACTGACTGGTGCCGTATGGAGACACCCTCCTGGAGACAGGAAGTCACCGAGGAGGTGCTGGACTTTCTACCACTCACAGCCGATAAGGGTGACACGACGGGCAACTTTTCCTCATTACCTTTTATCGCGGGACCTTCTTAGGGGAGGAATCTCCGGAATGCGTGCTTCGTCTGTTTTTCCTCCTTCCGAGAACCGCTGGGAGGGAGATCCGGGTCGACCTTGCCTCCTCCGCGGTGGCAATTACCACCTGGTTACCTGTTTGGAGCCGCCGCAATTCCCAGGGCGTGCGTGAGCTACCGTTGGGGTGGGAGGGGTCTCCGGAACGTCTAATCCACGAAATGGAACGGCGGATTGGACGTGACGTTCTAATCCAGGCATGGCCCTCAGTAGATAAGGATGTCCGAGAAAGAACTGCGGGGTTTTGAATTCAAGTTACTTTTTTAGTAATGAGATTCTCTCTGTCTTTTATTCTCTTTCTTTCTCTCCTCTCTCTTTCTTATCCGGTTTCTCTCTCTTCCTCTAATAATACCTTCCTTTCTCTGATTCTTTGTATATTGCTCTATTCCTCTGATTCCCTCTATTTTTCTCTTTTCCTCTGATTCTCCCTATATTTATTTCTCTCTTTCTCCAATTCTTTCTATATTTATTTTTGTCCTGTGATTCTCTTGCTCTGATTCTCTCTATATTTCTTTCTCCGATTGTTTCTATATTTCTTTTTTGTCTTTTTGTGATTCTCTTTCTCTGATTCTCTCTATATTTCTACCTCTTTCTCTGATTCCCTCTATATTTCTTTCACTTTCTCTGATTTTCTCTATATTTCTTTCTCTCTTTCTCCAATTCTGTCTATTTCTTTTTGTCTTCCTGTGATTCTCTTTCTCTGATTCTATCTATATGTCTTTCTCTGTCTCTGATTCTCTCTATATTTCTTTCTCTTTCTCTGATTCTCTCTATATTTCTTTCTCTTTCTCTGATTCTCTCTACATTTCTTTCTCTCTTTCTCCAATTCTGTCTATTTCTTTTTGTCTTCCTGTGATTCTCTTTCTCTGATTCTATCTATATGTCTTTCTCTGTCTCTGATTCTATCTATATTTCTTTCTCTTTCTCTGATTCTCTCTATATTTCTTTCTCTCTTTCTCCAATTCTGTCTATTTCTTTTTGTCTTCCTGTGATTCTCTTTCTCTGATTCTATCTATATTTCTACCTCTTTCTCTGATTCTCTCTATATTTCTTTCTCTGTCTCTGATTTTCTCTATATTTCTTTCTCTTTCTCTGATTCTCTCTACATTTCTTTCTGTCTTTCTCCAATTCTGTCTATTTCTTTTTGTCTTCCTGTGATTCTCTTTCTCTGATTCTATCTATATGTCTTTCTCTTTCTCTGATTTTCTCTATATTTCTTTCTCTGTCTCTGATTCTCTCTATATTTCTTTCTCTCTTTCTCCAATTCTGTCTATTTCTTTTTGTCTTCCTGTGATTCTCTTTCTCTGATTTTCTCTATATTTCTTTCTCTTTCTCTGATTCTCTCTATATTTCTTTCTCTCTTTCTCCAATTCTGTCTATTTCTTTTTGTCTTCCTGTGATTCTCTTTCTCTGATTCTATCTATATGTCTTTCTCTGTCTCTGATTCTCTCTATATTTCTTTCTCTTTCTCTGATTCTCTCTATATTTCTTTCTCTCTTTCTCCAATTCTGTCTATTTCTTTTTGTCTTCCTGTGATTCTCTTTCTCTGATTCTATCTATATGTCTTTCTCTTTCTCTGATTTTCTCTATATTTCTTTCTCTCTTTCTCCAATTCTGTCTATTTCTTTTTGTCTTCCTGTGATTCTCTTTCTCTGATTCTATCTATATTTCTTTCTCTTTCTCTGATTCTCTCTATATTTCTTTCTCTCTTTCTCCAATTCTGTCTATTTCTTTTTGTCTTCCTGTGATTCTCTTTCTCTGATTCTATCTATATGTCTTTCTCTGTCTCTGATTCTCTCTATATTTCTTTCTCTTTCTCTGATTCTCTCTATATTTCTTTCTCTCTTTCTCCAATTCTGTCTATTTCTTTTTGTCTTCCTGTGATTCTCTTTCTCTGATTCTATCTATATGTCTTTCTCTTTCTCTGATTTTCTCTATATTTCTTTCTCTCTTTCTCCAATTCTGTCTATTTCTTTTTGTCTTCCTGTGATTCTCTTTCTCTGATTCTATCTATATTTCTACCTCTTTCTCTGATTCTCTCTATATTTCTTTCTCTGTCTCTGATTTTCTCTATATTTCTTTCTCTTTCTCTGATTCTCTCTACATTTCTTTCTGTCTTTCTCCAATTCTGTCTATTTCTTTTTGTCTTCCTGTGATTCTCTTTCTCTGATTTTCTCTATATTTCTTTCTCTTTCTCTGATTCTCTCTATATTTCTTTCTGTCTTTCTCCAATTCTGTCTATTTCTTTTTGTCTTCCTGTGATTCTCTTTCTCTGATTCTATCTATATGTCTTTCTCTGTCTCTGATTCTCTCTATATTTCTTTCTCTTTCTCTGATTCTCTCTATATTTCTTTCTCTCTTTCTCCAATTCTGTCTATTTCTTTTTGTCTTCCTGTGATTCTCTTTCTCTGATTCTATCTATATTTCTACCTCTTTCTCTGATTCTCTCTATATTTCTTTCTCTATCTCTGATTTTCTCTATATTTCTTTCTCTTTCTCTGATTCTCTCTACATTTCTTTCTGTCTTTCTCCAATTCTGTCTATTTCTTTTTGTCTTCCTGTGATTCTCTTTCTCTGATTCTATCTCTATGTCTTTCTCTTTCTCTGATTTTCTCTATATTTCTTTCTCTGTCTCTGATTCTCTCTATATTTCTTTCTCTCTTTCTCCAATTCTGTCTATTTCTTTTTGTCTTCCTGTGATTCTCTTTCTCTGATTCTATCTATATGTCTTTCTCTTTCTCTGATTCTCTCTACATTTCTTTCTGTCTTTCTCCAATTCTGTCTATTTCTTTTTGTCTTCCTGTGATTCTCTTTCTCTGATTCTATCTATATGTCTTTCTCTTTCTCTGATTTTCTCTATATTTCTTTCTCTGTCTCTGATTTTCTCTATATTTCTTTCTCTTTCTCTGATTCTCTCTACATTTCTTTCTGTCTTTCTCCAATTCTGTCTATTTCTTTTTGTCTTCCTGCGATTCTCTTTCTCTGATTCTATCTATATGTCTTTCTCTGTCTCTGATTTTCTCTATATTTCTTTCTCTTTCTCTGATTCTCTCTACATTTCTTTCTGTCTTTCTCCAATTCTGTCTATTTCTTTTTGTCTTCCTGTGATTCTCTTTCTCTGATTCTATCTATATGTCTTTCTCTTTCTCTGATTTTCTCTATATTTCTTTCTCTGTCTCTGATTTTCTCTATATTTCTTTCTCTTTCTCTGATTCTCTCTACATTTCTTTCTGTGTTTCTCCAATTCTTTCTATATTTCTTTTTGTCTTCCTGTGATTCTCTTTATCTGATTCTCTCTCTTTTTTTCTGTTTTCTTCTGATTCTCTATCCTTGTCTACGTTAGCAGTGGCAGTGGTCCATGGGCTGTCTTGGAACCAAAGCTTTTCCTGACTTCCCCTCAGGCCCCTTGCCATGGCGCCAGGAGCAAGGATGGTCGAAAGAACCTGGAGACTCTCATCTGAAAACCGAAGCCGATTCCCGGATCTTGAAACATCCCGAGATTGCCGTCTTCCTCTCACGTGGGAGACCGTTTCCCAGAACAATCCGACCTCGCTGTCGACTTACAAGCACGCTATGCCAGTGACGCAACGGTCGCTGGTCAAAATCAGGCCTTCCTTTGTTTGTTATTCTTTTGTGCTCTCGCGTTTTATTGCACGGCGCTGTCCTCGCTTCCACGAAAGAGAACCCGCCTCTGTGTATTAGAAAATGTCGCTTTTTCACTGAAAAGAACAGCAGAACCTGTAGTTTACTCAAAATCACTTGACGACCCTTCTAAGGGCCAAGGTGACGCGTGCCCTGGCCTTCCACTGTTCTGTTCGCTTCACCTTCATGGAGCTCTAGCTCCAAGGTGCGTAATCCTGGGGTTACAAGGGGGGGGGGGGATTTCTCACCACCAACCATCTTGTCCTAAACCTAAGGTGAGCAGACGTTCCATACTAGCCGGGACCAGGGTGAGAAATAGTTTAATACTGGTGGCGTGAAAAAAATATCTTAATCTACAAACCACCCTCCCCACAAACATACATAGCCTATAAATAGGGACATTGAATTTTCGCGATGCGCGAAATGTGAAAAAAAGATGCAATTTTGAACATTCTGCACGTAACTACACCCCCAAGGATGAAATATGCATGAGTTTTATTCGCGAAGTAATGCGAAAAGTGTGCTTTTTGACGAAATGAACGCTTTTTGGCGAAATAACCGTGAAATATCATCAAATTAAGTAGAAAACACTCAAAAACCGGCAATGGAAGTTGTGCACGCAAACTGTCGAATTGTAACGAAAGGTTTGCCTAAAGTTTCCTACCACTTGCAACTGAAGAACGTTTTATCTTCGATCACATCAGGAAGAAGCTGCAAATTGGGATTTTCCATGCACATAATCTCAGTTCGAAAACTTCGCTCCCTGTCAAGCTGCATTCCTTTCTTCCTCCGAATGTCTACTCAACTTCCAGTTTCATTGAACTTGCTAGCTGTAGCAGCGATAAATTAGTCTGTTCCCGCACATCAAGGGAAACAATGGGGTCATTTGTGTTCAGTCATGAATGAATTTTGTTTATCATCATGTGATTTTCAACATTTTTTTTGTGTATGTGCAGTAGTGATTATTTTATTTGTTGGACAGCAAGGATATCCTTTAAATACGAGTACATACAATGAATAAATCAGCAATTTAGAGATGAAGTGATTTTGTATTGATGTTTTCTTTTTGGTATATAAAAATGAAGTAGTTTATCAATTTATAGCTCTTTTGTATGTTGTTTCGTCTCATAATGAAAAAGTGTGTGACAATTTTTTTTCCCACCGCTGGTATATACCGCTGATCTAACATTTTATTTACCGCTCTCCTCAGTTTTTATTTACCATAAATTTTTCTCCCTACCTATAAATTATAATGTTATTAAAAGTAAAAATAAATTACTAAATTAAAAATATATTATTATTAATTACCCAAAAATAAATAAATTTGTTACTTTTAAATATATTGATATTATAATGTAGCAAACTACGTCCTTTACTAACTGGTTAAAGATGTTAATAAATTATGAAATAGTTGAAGTGGTTTTATTATGTGTACGTTGTTATTTAGTTTTTGCTTCATGTTAATATAAATTAATTAGTTTTGAATTCTTGTTTTACTTTTATTGTGCATATTATTTGTTAATGATCTCTTGAGAGAGAGAAAGCATTGTACACTCACAACTACACTAATTTGTGTATGAATTCGATATTATTCTTAGTACAGTATATTTGAAAATAAAAGTAATTGTTTATCTTTCGTTAGTTGTAAGAAAAACTCCCCCTCCCCCCGAAATTTTTTGGTTGGGGGATTTTTAAGGCCAAGACTGTTTGTGGTGAGGAAATCCCCCCACCCCCCAGGATGTCGCATCCTGGTCGGGACAGTCCATTTTTCTGAGTCTCTGTCCCGATTTCCTTTAACATAAAACGGGAGCCAAAAATATCCCTCTTTTGTGACAATGACTTATGGTCTGTGCGATGAGTAACGCCAGAAATATTGGGAAAGTGGAAGCTAACACCAGAGCGATTGTTGGTTAGAAATTATTTCACATTTCAATGTCAACAATGTGCCATATTACAATTTTCGTGAGTTTGTATTTAGGAGGGTTAAAAAGTAAATTTAGAGACAATATGACCAAAATTTGTGTATTTGTTAAGAAAAACACTAGAGGCGTTTTGAGGAAATTTTGGTGCAATTGTGAGGGTGTATCAAGTGTATCAACTGACAAAAATATGTTGACTTCAGTAACGTAAGCTTTTGGTGCATCAAAATGCACATAGAAATGCATCAAGAGGCAGTTCTATCAGCTACCGATTGCACGGAAAGTTCATCAACCTTGATTTGATGGATTTGGAATTCTGTGTACGTGGGGATGAATCACAAGGCGCGGATCTACGAGGAGGGCACTAGGGGCCATCCCCCCTCCCAACTGCCAGGTTTCTTGGATAAATTATTGTGCCTAATATTTGTGAAGATTCGAATGTTTTGTTTTTATCACCAAGTTTAAGAATGTTTTTTAATGTTTTGATTTAAGTCAACTTTATGCTTAGATAGGCTGATCGGAACTGGGCCTACAGTTTACATTGTGCAATATGCACAGCCCCGATGCTCCACCAGGATCGCCACTGTCGCAAAATGGCTAATGACCAGTAGATGGCGTATTGTGCGTTGGAGCTATCCAGAACTCATTCAATCACAATGGTGCAAAGACATTTCCACATGCGTTTCTGTAGTAATGCATAGGTATTTTCACCCTTCGGAAAGACTTGTCAAAGTTACAACTGCGAATTGTTAGTGCCTTCGAAACTGTTGACAACGACTTTCTGTCTCGTGCGTAGCAAGTATTTGGTTATCGTTTGGACCTTGTCTTGTCTGATTTTCTATCATAAATAGTAGCGTCATGATAACTGTGTAAAGTTGCACCATTTATTTTGAATTACCCTGTATTATAGTATTTAGATAAAAAAGTGCAAGTTAGAATTGATTCTCGGTGGGATGAGGTACCCGACTGAAATTCGCCCCTCCCAACTGTAGCTACTTGATCCGCCACTGTAAATCACTTCTTGGAGTTTGCGAGGAGCTGATGCGAGGTTTGAACCCAGAACCTCCTTAGCGCTGGTCAGTGATCCTTATCGGAAACTGCAGAGGCGGTTTTCTGAGGACTCTGAGGTCAAAGACATTCCGCAGCTGCGCGACGGAAGCTCTGATTCTTTGGATCAGCGAGAATTCTGCCAGCAGAGGCTGGAAAAGCGAGAGGTCGTGATCCTTGGTGCAGCGACTCAGCACACTCAGCACACGACTGGCTGCTGCGTTGTTGGACGTTTGGTTCACAATGGGTTCGGTGCGTGGCACTCCCAGCTTGTAACAAACGCCATAACTATTTTAATATTTATTTCTCATCTCATGTGCGAGCCATCGGTTGTGCGCATTACATAAACTTCTTGCATCACTATATTTTCCCTTTTCAGAATACAGTTGAACCTGAATTATGTGAAGGTGAAGAGAAAATAATACGTGTAACTGAGAATTACTTACAAATCAGATTCAGATACCATGTAACATAATTATTAAAATACGTACTTGTATCTATTTTGAGGAATGATTGATTGAGTTGATGTTTTAAGTCCACTTTATACACAGTAAGGCTAATCGGGACTGGACCTGCAATTTAAAGTGGAATCCGAACCACACTGTGCCTCCACCGGGTATCGAACCGGGACCCCTTGATTACCAAGCGGCAACGCTACCACTGCGCCAACGGGAGGGACCTATTTTTAGGAATGAGCTGTACGTAATACCGACTATTTCTGTGGTGGTATATTAACGAATCTGAAAGTTAGATACTTAAGTTTTATGTGCATTAGCGTCCACTTCCATTATAAATTTTACTTTCTGGTCAAGCGTGTAACTTTTCCTCCTTTTGTTCTCCATGGCCGACCAGTAGAAACTGAAAACGTTCACTGAAGGAACCGCTGTTCTGCTTTCATTATGGAACACTGCAAACGTCAGCTATCAGCAGCGTCTTTTTAAAGTGTGTAGATTCGTATCGCGATTACGTGCATGTGCTGAAAAACTACTGTAATCTTTCTCTTCTGATTTCATGCCGGCTCTCCTTGCCTCCGCACTGGATTGCATATGTATCTATTGTAATTGTAGTTGTTGTATTGTAATTACCAGTGACGTACTAGGGCCACTATTTATATTTTGAGCCTTGGCAACACTGATTGAAGTTAGGCGCGATTTGACGTTTGCACGGAATCGTCTGGCATTATTGACCATAACGTACTTCAAATGTTTTGTCAATAGCTTCATTTGTGTTGTTTATGTTGCCTTGAAGATTGCGCGACAACAATAAAATGGAATTAACTCGTGAACATTTTCGTGCGATGATTTTTTACGATTTTCGACGTGGATTATCAAGACAAGAATGCATCGATCAATTTACTTCCACGTTTGGCGATGAAGCCCCATCCTTTGCCACTGTGAAACGCTGGTATAACTAATTTAATCGTGGCCGCCATTCGCTCACCGACGAGATTCGCGAAGGTCGTCCAAAATCAGTTGTTCAAGAAAACATTGATGCTGTGCAAAACCTATTACTGCAAGATCGTCATGTGACATACTGTGAGACTGAGGCAACCATAGGCATTAGTTCCACCAGCATATATAAAATATTACATGATCATTTAGCTGTGAGAAAGGTATGTTCTCGTTGGATCCCACACAATTTGACAGAAACTCAAAAAGACGCTCGCGTCAATTGGTGCAAACAAATGCTCAATAAATACAATCGTGGTGCTTCAAAAGACGTATATAAGATTGTAACAGGTGACGAATCATGGATATGTGCATATGAGCCGGAACGTAAACAGCAGTCGACTGTATGGGTGTTTCAAGATGAACCCAATCCAACAAAAGTTGTTCGCGCTCGAAGCACATCGAAACAAATGGTCGCCTGTTTTTTCGGGAAAACTGGTCATGTGGCAACCGTGCCTTTAGAGGAACGTAGAACGGTCAACTCTGAATGGTACACAACAATTTGTTTGCCAGAGGTCTTCGGTCAAATACGGAAAACAAACAAACGCCGTTGGATCATTTTTCATCAAGACAATGCCAGCTGTCACACATCACGTCTAACAACCGACTTTATGAACAGTTAAAAAAATCGAATTGATGGATCATCCGCCGTAGTGTCCTGATTTGGCACCCAATGACTTCTTCTTGTTCCCGAATGTCAAGAATAAATTGCGTGGACAACGATTTTCGTCGGCGGAAGACGCCGTTGATGCGTTCAAAAACCATATTATGGAGGTGTCTCAAGAAGATTGGAAAAACTGCTTTGACAAATGGTTCGAACAAATGCAAAAGTGTATTGACCATAAAGGAGAATACTTCGAAAAACAATAAAGCAGTTTTCAATGCCAAATTCCTGTTTTTTCATTGTTAGGCTCAAAATATAAATAGTGACCCTCGTATACTGAGTCCAATATCTGGGATATCTCACTATGTCACGTGGTCCTGCTAGGCTATGAATAGAAATAAATTTACCAACTCCTAAGAAATCAGGTTGCCAACTCCTAAGAAATCAGGTTGCCAACTCATAAGATATCAGGTTGCCAACTCATAAGAAATCAGGTTGCCAACTCATAAGAAATCAGGTTGCCAACTCATGAGAAGTCAGGTTGCCAACTCATGAGATGTCAGGTTGCCAACTCATGAGATGTCAGGTTGCCAACTCATGAGATGTCAGGTTGCCAACTCATGAGATGTCAGGTTGCCAACTCATGAGATGTCAGGTTGCCAACTCCTAGAAATGAGGTTGCCAACTCCAGAATCAGCATCATCATCTCACTGATATGAATAATAATATTTACAATTTCTCATCGATTTTTCTCCTGAATTTTATTCTCTAGACGTCAGGCTTCGCGGATAGCCTAGGTAGCCTAGAATATACGCTTCTGGTAGTTTCTATTATATTATTATTATAATTATGATGTACGCCTTCTGTCATTGGAGTATACACTTCTGTTAATAGTAAATAAATAAATATCAAATGTGGACAAAGGCGAAGATATAAAACAAGAATCAATCAAACCAATCAATCGTTTTGAGAAGACAGCAAATACGGACCTCCGATTGCTTTTCTGCTACTTTTGGCTAATCGCGAAGACCAGGATGAACGATAATATGATGAAATTAGGTACCCAAGGCCCCTGGCGTCGTAGTCCGCTAACTGGATGGCCAAATCCGTGTAAAATTTTATCCGGATTTCATTCTTTCCTCTCTCTTCCTCTTCTTCTCTCTCTCTCGTTCTCTCTATCTCCTCTCTTTTTCATTTCTTTCTCTTTTTCTCTTTTGGGGAGGGGAAGGGAGAGAATCTTCTCTCAAAAGAGAGAGAAAGGGGAGAGAGAAAAATTTTGTGTGTATGTGAGAGAGAGAGTGAGAAAGAGAGAGAGAGTGAGAGAGAGATGAAAGGAAATTGAAAGAGAGAGAGATGAAAGGAGAGAGAGAGAGAGAGAGAGAGTGAGAGAGATGAAAGGAGAGTTAGAGAGAGAGAGAGTGATGAGAGAAGAGAATGAGAGATGAAAGAAGAGAGAGAGAGAGAGAGAGAGAGAGATTCTCCCCCCCCCCCACAATTTCTCTTTTCCCTGTCTGTTTTGCCTCAAATATCCCGATATTGGATTTTCTGATATATCCGCACAGTTTTATCGTTCATCCGTTTTACAGCCTATCGACATATTCTTTTATTCGCCATGTTCATATTTCACTGCACGGATTTTCTGCAAACCCTTCAACAAATCTGTACTATCCGGATATCCGTTCAGATATCTGTACTATCCGTAGCATCCGAAACGGATAATTTGAAATCCGGATTTTGTGGGTATCCCTAGTGCTAAGCACTCCGCCACAGAAGTCGTGAGACTTCCCGTTTCCGTCGATCAAAAATACTCCTAGGTCTTTCCAAAACCTCCAATCGTTAACCTCAGGCATTGGTTCATTGCTCGAGTTAACTTCTGAACTGAAGTCAGCGACTGAACTCCCCGGATCACTGAACCTCCGGTCTTGGTTGTGTTGACAGCAAACAGCCTTCTAACTTCTCGGTTCCAATTTCAGTTAAAGTAGAAAGATATTTTCTTCCTTCGCATTGAATATTCACGAGATCACCCGAAGAAAAGTTATCGATAGGCTCGCCGAACAGGCTCATTTAGACACGTGTTTACTCGCACGCTGTTTCAATAAATTTGACCTTACAAGTTTACCAAGGAAGGAAGTATGTTCAATATTTAATAACGCTGTAGAGCTTCATATGGCGAAGTTTATTTACGCTTGTAGCTCCCATGAGTGACCACTGACGAGTTCGGACGTGTCGTTGTAATAATGGGGGTGAAATTTGCTTTAGTTTACTTTTGAAAGTAAAACAAGGGTTGTAATGAGAGAAAAATAGGGACAGACTACACTGTACTTTAGTTTGGGTCGACAAATTGAAGTAGTTCCTTGTGTCTCCTCTTTATTTATGCTTTATAGCGTACAATATAAGCAAATTGTTGTTTGTAAGAGCGTGCATTATAAAAAGTTAACTTGACAAATATCGGGTATAAGATCGTCAATTCCACTGCCATACATTTACCGTCAAAGAATTACCATGACCGTATTTCGTATTAACGGCTTTTCAGTGGCGGCGATTGGGTTTAAAACCGGGGGGGCAAGGTTCCAAAACTGAGGGGGAGGGGAGACGGTATATTTCCCTTTGTAGAAGAGGTTTAGAAGAGTGCGGAGGCAAATGTGGCGAAAAGTGGGGGGCAACTGTCCCCCTCCCCTGATCGTCGCCACTGCGGCTATTTCATGGCTAATCTAATTAACTTAGCTTTACTTGTGACGTTGTGATGACGTCGTTCGCCTTGTAATCAAGGGGTTTTCGGATTTGATTCTCGGTAGAGTAAAGTGCTCTCCTGTGATTTGCACCACGCCATGAAGTCGTGGCGTTTCGGCTCCACACTTTCCTGATCACGGCTGAAGGTGGGAGTGATGTGATCAGCACCATGCCCCTGGCCGCCGTTACCTCCCAGAGTTTCCTCCAGGTACCCACTTTATACGACGCTGGGAGAAATCCCGATTCTCCTCCGCCGGGGATCGAACCCGGGTCTCTCGCATTGTAGACGCCCTGACGACTGAGTTACCGCGGTTCTACCAGGGATCGGGTAACTTGATACCCGGTTCGGATCAAGGACTCTTGATTAGGTTGATTTTATTGTGAGTCCATTTTTAGCACTAATAACTGTAGGTTCAGTCCCAATTAAGCTTAGTGTAGGATCCGAACCACTATGTGCCTCTGCCGGGTATCGAACCCTGACCCCTTGAAGGCGACGATATTACCACTACGCCATCGAGGAGGCCACAAACTGTTGGTTTAGTCTCAATTGGTCTATCTGCTCATAAAGTGGACTTAAAACTAATTTCAAACTGTGGCAAATTTAAATTCAAAATTAACCGATCATGAAGTTGGCCTTAAAAGGGAATCATACTTACATTTGGGAGTAGTCAGCCCTCGCTTATACTGGAATCATGCGCGTAATAGATTCTAAACTAACTTTCTATAAGCACATATCAACCATCACAAAAAAAAAAAAAACAATGCGTATGCTATAGGCTTACTTTACAGATTCACCGAAATCCATAACCCGAAAGCACTTTCCATTTACTTCAAAACTTTTGTGTCCCCCATTCTAGAATACTGTTCACCCATCTGGAACATGGCTGCCTCTTCTCATACCTCGAAGATCGAGCGAGTTCCCAGCTTTTTCCTCTCCATCGTTCGATATAGAGTGCCTGCCCTGAGACACAAGAGAAATCTGCTTGTAAACTTAAACATAAATACTTCAGAATCACGTAGATACGTTGCAGATATGAAATTACTACATAAGATCATTAATGGAAACCTAAGATGCAGCATCCCACTCCACGAACTCTCCCTCAGAGTGCCTACACACAAAACACGGAGCAAGGAAATTTTCCACACTGCAACTCCAAGACTCTCACTCATTCAACGTTCACTATTTCATAGGCTACCAAATCAGTTCAATGTCATCTCAAACCAAGTAGATATTTTCAGTTCATATTCGTCTTTTATCACCAACTTAAGAAAAAATTGTACATAAGTAATGCATTGTGAAAGTAATGTGTTTACCTTGGTACTGTCTTGACTTGCTTATGTTTATATTTTGTTTATTTTATTTTATCTTGTTTCGTGTGTTCATTTTAACACTAGGGTACTGTTTTACTGTTGTGTCTTTTCGGTTTAAAATGGCTTCTGCTGTACTGGCAAATGCAATAAATAAATAAAACCTAAACTTTGGGGGATTCGCGTTGGTCTGGTCGGTAGGGTGTCCGAGACCCGGCTTCGATTCCCGCGGTGGGTGAACTATGATCGCATAAAGCGACTCCGGGGCTCACCCTGCCTCAAATCAGAGGGTACACTGGGGATAGAGGTGACCGGAGCTTGGTGCTGATCACATCACCTCCAAAATGGCCGAAATCGAGAATGTGTGGAACCCTACCGCTGCATCCTCTAAATGTGCCTTCATAGCATGGTGCTGTATGCACGGGGAACTTTACCTTACGTCGCTTTACTGGCCGGGGTTGGAGTCGAATAAAAATAGCGTGCTGGAGTAAAAATACTCATTACTTTGCTCCTCAGATCAGAGGAGGTTACAAAAAGTACCATTAACTTGTAAATTTTAATAAACCTGAAAGTTTTGGGGGAGCAAGCGCCCCATTGCCCCCGCCAAGTTACGCCTATAACCGGATTGGTTAAAACTGCTCCAACTGTGTGTTGGGTGTGCGATTATTGCCCGAAGGAGGAAGCAAACGAAGTCAATTTTGAGTTAGAAGCAGCGGAATGCCTCTCCGGCATGGAATCCGTAAGGGCCGCCCAAATGACTCGCCCGCCCGCCGCCAGGGGTGTTACTGTCGCGGCCTCGAGGGCGCCTCGCTTGTCGTTCCTTGGCGACACTTGGCGATTGCAGGCGCTGGCAGACTTTCGGGAAGGATCTTTCAGGGAATTTACTCAAGACGGGAGGCGAAGGGGCACTGATTATACGCTTTTTCCTCTTTCAACCGCCTTAATAAGCGTCAGAGGCCCTGACAAGGACCGGCGAGTGCGTACACGAAAGTCACATTAGGTTTTGCCACACCTTAACTGAGTGGAACGCGTTGCCAGGTCGGAAACGGGTAAATATCCGTAACAGAGTAATAAACCACCGGTGGAGGGTGATGTATGGTTCTAGATACGTGCTCTCCCGTCTCCTCGCTTCCATGATGGTTCAGGAACGGAAGTGGTTCATTTCCTCATCGCACCCGCGGAAGCAAAGGGACCATCAGGACCTCGGACAAGCTGCGAATGCTTCTTATCGCTGTAGATACAACCCAGTAAATTTAGAGAAAATTTTTGGAAACCTTGAAAAAGAATTGTGTAAAGCTGAAATTTTGTACGAAGGTTTGTGTTTCTTCTTTTTGACGGTGACTATACCCTAAATGCCAGCCTTCGTGATGGAGTGGCACTAGGACGCCAGGGGTCCCGGGTTCGAATCCAGGCCTGGCATGGGTGTTGTTTGTGAGCGTTACTTCATCAGCTTCATCATATCACTCATCCTCATCTTCACGATTAGGAAAAGTGGCAGAAAAGGGAAAGAAAATAAACCAAAATCAATAAATAAACAGGGACATGGACGTTCGGAAGGAGGGGCATATGCCTCCTGCAAAATTATTATTAATCTAAAGTAATATGGAATTGTAGCTTTCATGGCAACGTGAACCAGGGTGCGAAATCATAGAAAAAACTTAATCTACAACCCCTACTCCACACAAACATACGTACCGTATGTATAAATTATATGATATACATATTTATAATGTTATTGAAAGTAAAAAAAAATACTAAATTAAAGATATATTGTTGTTATTATAAATTACAAATAAAATATGAATTTGTTACTTTTATCAGATATTATAAACTGGCAAACTAATTGAGGGGTCTAGTGAGAGAGGGAGCTATGCCACTTTGACAAGAAATGGAAATAAATTGAGTTTTCTAAAGCATTGCGTTGAGTCATAATTTGTATAACAAAGGGTATTTTTTTCTGAACATATTGTTAGGTAAATTATTCAAAAGGAAAAATATGAATTTCAATATAAATACCATTTATTATGAACATGTATGGTATATTGTTGTAGTATGCCCATGTGGAAAAATCAATCTAGCACATCAAATACTTTTGAACAAGGCTTAAATACTTTTGCCTGAGTGTAAATCATGTTCACAGGGTTACATATGATCTACATAAAGACAACTTTATATGTCTTCTGGAGGATCTTCACTGTCCATTGTTTCTGTGGATTTTAGTTTTTGGTAAACACCATGAAAAACTGGAGGAATATAAGGCATTATTGCCATGAGATCTTTTAACTTCAGGGCTGATATTAAATCTAGCACCGGTTACTGCAACACAACCTCTGCCACTCCTATTGCAGACACCATCAGTAAGTGGCATGGCTCCTTCTCTCACTCAAAATGCTGATGAGGACGTATTCAAGAACTCAGAAAATCTGCTGCAGAACAAGCGGGAGCTATGCCACATGGTTGTAGTTCACATGATAGATGACAGATGGTAGGAGAAGACTGAAAATGGCAAAAAATAAAATTTTCAAGATTTGTGGCATAGCTCCCTCTCTCTTTAGACCCCTCAATTCCTTAAATGTTAAAGATGTTAATAAATTATTAAATAGTTGAAGTGGTTGTATTATAAGTATGTAAGTTTTTAATTAATTCTTGCTTTATGTTAATGTAAATCAATTAGATTTCATAATTATTACTGTTTTGCATTCTTGTTTTATTTTTATTGTGCATATTGATATAAATATTGATTAGATCTCTTGAAAGAGAGAAGCATTGAACACTCACAACCACACTAGTGTGTGTGTTTTCGATATTATTCTTAGTAAAGTATATTTGAAAGTCTTGATTTTTTGTTTGTTGTAACAAAACTTTCCCCCGGATTTTTTTTTTTTTGGGGGGGGGGTTGAGGCCAAGATTGTTGGTGGAGGAAATCCCCCATCCTCCCAGGATTTCGCACCCTGATGTGAACGCTTGTTCGTAAGATAATATATTTCACAAATATAATTTCATTCAAGTGCCAGTGATTCACGTTAATTATTACGAGGCAGTTCAAGAAACATTATATCTTCAAGCTGCAAGAGAGTTTTGAGAGGGTAACGCTAAGGGGGAAAATATGTCTCCTTTACCCCCCCCCCCCCCCGGAAAAGATATATTTCTTGCCTCTCCCGGAAAATTCTGTGGACGTTAATGGGCATTGATATACGTAGATATCATTGAGTTTGTCCCCAGATCATCCGTTCACTATCTTCCTCGTCGCGACTGAGTGAAGAGGCATAGAAGCAACTTTTTCTCCCGCTTTCTTTATATTTTCCTTCCGTTTCTTTTTCTCTCTTCCTCTGCTTTCTCGCTTTTCTCTCTATTTCTCCTTGTTTGTTTTCTTCCTCTTTCTCTTCTTCACTCAATCTTCCTCTTTTTATTCTATGTGTTTTTCTGTCTGTTTCTTTCCTTTCTCTCTTTCTTACTCCACTTCCATCTCTCTCCCTTTGTTCTTGTTTTCCTCTTTGCCTCACTCCTCCATCTATTGCCCTTTCTATATCTCTATCTTTCTCTTCTCAATTCTCTCTCTACATGTGCTATTGTTATTCTCCTGGAAATGATTCTGCGAATCTCCAACAGGGTGCTCTTTGGATGGTTAAATATCTAGAACCAGTGGCTGCGATTATAGGGGGCGAGGGGTCAGTTGCCCCCTCCACTTTTTGCCACTTATGCCCCCGCAGTATACTAAACCTTATCTAACAAGGTAAACTGCCCTTAGTCCATCAATAAACAATATTATGTAATGTATAGGGCGTGCGAGCTCCAAAAACTTCTCATTCATAGATCCTGGAGCACGGGATCCGGTACATGCTAGATCACCACACATTACAGCATATCACCTAAAATTGTAATACAAACAATATGTAACGGAAGATACTTATTCACGTGGAAAAATGTATAGCATTGTACTGTCTACAAATGTAATGTAATGTAACTCAATTTATTAACTATGTTATTTAATCTTGTATTGTTTTCTTTTTATTTTCAGTCTTATGTATCTGCAATTATCAATAAAATAGTAGTGCACAACGATAACGGGGGGAACCGTAATTCGAGCAAAAGACGTCCCAGTTTATTGCAGAGGCACTGGGACAAGCGTATGCCCTCGAATGCATACGGGTGGAGGTTTGGTTGTATTCGGGGGTTCCCCCCTTATTGTCTAGTCCCCCCAGTTTTGGCACCTTGCCTACCCTAGCTTTGGAACCCAATCGCCGCCACTGTCTACAACCCACCATTTCCCGAAAGCGGAGTTAAAACTATTCTTGTGCAAGGTCGAAACACTCCCTCTCAATAAAGGCGATTTATTATTATTATTATATTATTATGAAGAAAGTTCATTATATAGTCTCCCTCCAACTATTTTATTTATCAAAATAAGATCCAAGTGTGCGACAGTCATAAAGACTTAGGAATATTAATAGACTCCTCTCTCATATTTGATGAGCACATTTCAGAAATTTGCAAAAGAGCAAGGAGAATGCTTGGTTATATATTTTTCTCATGGAAAGTTTTAAAAAAAGAAGATACCTTAATATTCCTGTATAAAACGATAGTTCGTCCTATTCTTGAATATGCAAATGAATTATGGTTTCTGGCTGCAACCAGTCACCTTCAAAAGGTTGAATCAGTTCAAAAACTTTTTATCAGAATATTATGCACAAAGTTTAAAAAAAATACTATGACCAACATTACTCTGAATGGTTAACAAAGTTGAATATGTTTACCTTAGAAGAAAGAAGAAAAATGAAAAGGATAAATTTTGTAGAGAAGATCTTAACTTTCCAAGTTGACAGTGAATACTTTCTGAATAATATAGCTTATAAAATTCCCAGATATTCCCATAGGTATATCTCAATTCTCACATGCCTAAACAAGGCAAGAGGTTTAGTAGCTGATCTTGTTGAAACCTACAATTGGAATTTTTGTTGATGTATAAGATTGTAGGATCCACTGTTTTATTTTATAATTATATATTCAATTTTTTAATTTTGTATAACCAATTTTGACATAGTGATATACCTGGTTGTTTAATCCTTATCATCACTTCAATAAATATGATTATTGTTATTATTAGAACAATACACAGTTAATTGCACAATATTATATAACAATAAACAATTATTAGTATCAGTGATACAATAGATCTCGTTGAAAACTGTAACTTGAAGTGTAAATATGCTAACTTTTTATGTTATGTTATTCTACAGCTTATTTTTTAAATTTTTTTATTTATTTGAAAAGTCCTGAATACAGAAAAATCCATTTTACATCAGGATATCAACCGGAAACGAAATAAACAAAATAATAAGATGGACACATACACACACATATACATATATAACAAGAATAATAACAACTAGGGCAAAAATAATATTATTTACTCTTCAGCTGCTTTATGCACGCCGTTCTGTAAGTCTGCTTTGATAAATGGAATCCCGGAGCGTCTTTTAATGAGTTGCAAATGGTTTGTAGCCTGTGGAGAAGTGATCTTTGTTCTAAAGATAGCCTTGAAGATTTAATGTAAAAGAAGTTGTTGCATTTATGTTGGGACGCGAGATTCTGATATTAAGAAGTGGCAAGAGTTTGCTGGTGATAAGTTGTCCATTAATGATTCTGAAGGGTAGTGTTAAATCTGAGAGTTGACGGCGAAGAGAAAGGTCATGAATTTGTAGAGTGGATAGAATTTCTTGTTTGGAGAAGTTTGCAAGGGTTGGGCATCTGTGTTTGACTATTCTGACGAAGAAACTTACTACTTTGTTTTCTTTAAATTGCTTTCACATGCCATTGACCAAATACAGGAGCCATATTCAAGAATAGGAACAACACACATTGTAAAGTAGGTTTTGAGGGGAGAAACGTGTGTTATGTCTGTAAATCTGTAAATTAGTCCAAGTGTTTTCATCGCTTTCGAAGTTATTCGTGTAACTTTGTACTTTTGTATTTGACTTAGTGCTGTACTAGGTTTCATACTGTGCTCAACACTTAAAATAAACGATTATTATTATTATACCATGACCGAAGCTGCAGAAGCAGAATCGTGAATATTCCTCCGCGGGGTTGTTTCTTCAGGGACAACAAATTGGTCTAAGTGCGGGCAGTAATTTTGCTTCCGTTTGTCCCAAATCATTGTCTTGGATGCCATTGGCTGCTCCATTTATGTTTTGGAGAAGCATCCATGAAAGAATGTGACCAGCTTTACCTTTTCTTTTATCCACGGGAAGGAGATGTAAATACAATGGATGACTAGAAAATATGATCTCTCGATTCCCAAGAATGGCAAGAATTATACGTGTATAATATGTAGTAAGAATAGTGCATAGTTTGTTCTACTTTTACTCAGGGCTATAAACAACATGCTGTTTTTGGTCCTTTGATTTGATTTCATTATTGTTATTTAGCCTCGCTTTTCTGCCACTCTTGTCATCGCGACGATGAGGACGAGTGATCTGATGAAACTTATGAAGGAATACTCACAAAGAACACCCATGGCCAGGTCGGGATTCTAACCCTGGACACCTGAAGTCGTAGCGCTCTGTGAAATCACTTCGCCACGATGTTCGACTTTTCCATAATACCTAGGTAAATACAACGTTGTTCGGTTTCACCTTGTAGTGACTATATTTTTAATTTCCACACGCGAATGTCATGTACAGTCAAGCAAACTTCTGGGTTGTACCAATTCCATTGAAAGTCAATGTATTCACTACAACCCAGAAGTGTCCGTGACTGTACGAGTTGGACAATTCAAACATGGCTTTGTTTCCACAGGTTTCTCTAGATACTAATGTTTTACCACCAAGTGGGGGTGTCTGAGAGGAGCGGGGGTGACTTCCCCTGGAAATTGGAAAAGCTCGTTTCAACGAATACAAAGAAACAAACAAAAGAGAATAAAAGAATAGAAAGCGTGTTTGAATTTGAATTTTTGTTTTAAATCAACTTTATGCACAGAAAGGCCAATCAGGACTGGACCTACAGTTTAAAGTGGAATCCGAACCACGGTTCAATGTGCCTCCGCCGGGTATCGAACACGGGACCCCTTGATTACAAAGCGACTACGCCGTCGGAGAGCCTGTGTGGTCCGTTGCCCCGTGTACAAATACACTAGAGCTTCTTTAGGTAGGGACATTATTGGATAACAATTTCCATCTGAGATCACGCACCTTATGGTTCGAACCCAGATCCCCCGCGTAACAGTCAGACGGCCTAGCGACTTCTTAAAATATATACGTGTGCTTGAATTGTATTTCCTTCGCATATATCTTTCGTTAAGATTCTTACACTGGTCCTCGCTTTTTGATGACACAATTTCCTTGCCCAGGATCCGAATCCCAGACCATGAGTTTTGCCTGAACCTCCTCGACTAGCAATTGTACACAAGACTTTCACCTATACGCAAGGCCATGAAAATAGGCGGTTGGGCAGAATTGCGCTGGTGCCACATGTGGGAAAAGCAAAGCGACAGCGGGACAAAAGACGCTGGTTCCCGCGCACTGTGTTGCAACGTCAACCGGGCTGCGTTGCTAGTTCGAGCGTCAGACAGACCTCTCTCCTGACATTTCGAGCAAATACTGTCAGTTTGTATCACACGGATTACAAAGACCAACTCTAAAACGAGATCTTTCATTTAAACCTCCGAACACACTGGGTTGTGCTCCGACGTGGCAACAGCGCCAACGTCTGCCACCCGCCTAATTTCATGACCGTGCGTATAATCAAAGAGGCCTTTGTGAAAATGTTAATGTGTTTCTGCAATAATTTTGGGGTTTGCGTAGATAAATCAGTGGATTCAGATGGCGTATACCTTATGGCAACACCCAACAGAGGACCAGTAGAGTCTGGAGCTACCTGAGTTTATAGGTCGAAGCCGCTTCACGACAGGCAATTGGACCTCTGTTATGGCACCATCGACGGGGAGGTGCGGCACCATTTAACCTTGCCCGACGAGGACATTTGCGTCTCAATGAATTGCTCCTAAAGAGAGGCTGCGACGAAGTAAGTGGCGGTCTCCGAGTTGTAAACGGCTGCTTTCCAGGATTCCGCTCCCTTTGTTAATTACCGAGAAGGGGCAATAAGCGAGCGAGTGTTTTCCACTCATTAAAGAGAGTCGCCGCAGAAGGATAGCTGTTGTCTTTACAGAAAATGTCCCCTTGTCTGCGGGAGTCCATGTTGAATCTAGGAACAGAAGGCGCGGCAATGAGCATGTCAACGAAAGCTATTGTAGGTGGCAGCACCTCTAGGCTTTTCATGGGCAATTGTTCTCGCATTTAAATACATGGGGAATTTGATGCTGCTATTATATTAAACTAGCGGATTACCCAGCGTTGCCCGGGTATTTATTTATCCCAATCTTGTATTAGACAGGAAAATAATGAATTCTAACTATAGTGTAAAATATAACTAATCTTAAATGTGATCGTGAATGTTACCAATGAGCTTAGCGACTCCAAAAACTATGGATTCGACACTAATCTAGGTCATTTGTGGCATTTTATTTTTCACCCCCTCTCACCCCCCATGCCGATGAACTTGGAGTTGAACCGCATTGGGAGTGTCACGAAAACTATGCATTCCATTCGCAACACAGCCTGAATGTTAGACAACCCGAGAAACACTATCGTTGTGCGGATTGCATACAGTCACGGATGTCTGTTTCTGCGGAATTTAATATCGGTGGTTCTCGATTATTTTTACATGTCACCCCACCCCTAGGGGTGCCAGGGGTGTCTTACCCCCACAGTATTTCTTTCCAGGTTGCAAGTGATACTCGTACCAAGTTCGGTTGAAATTGCTCCATGCGTTCGAGAGTTATGGCAGAACAAACAAATATACACACCCACACACACACACGTACATACATCCTAACCTCAGAAATTATGTCGGGACAAGATAGATGAATAATCAGTGCTGTAAAACTAGGATTTTAAAAAGATAGCCAATTGGCAGTTAAACGTGTATTTTTTTAAGTTATCATCTCTAATCTGATCAATTCATTCATTTTAATGCATCACACGGTACAGTACCTGGTAAAAGTACCCTTTGATGCATTTCTGTGTAACAGTCACCTGCAATAAAAGTAGGACACCTAGATCCTGAAATACCCGCTTAGTTTGTTGCCTAAACTTGTGTAGACGAACTCCCTATAGGAAAGTGGCTACTGAATTTCGCTTATGTCACCCTACAGTTAGGCAAAACGCATGGCAGGGAAGAGGATATTTCAGGATCTAGGTGAATCACTTTTGGTGAAAGTACATTAATCTCGTAATCATTTAATGGTGATTATTAGATTCTAATAAAGGAATATACTGGGTACACCCAGTATGACCAACTTCCGAATCAACAAAAAAATATGATTTCACCTAAAAATCCGCTCCCAAGATACAGTAGAGCGTCGATTATCCGAACGTCGGTCAACCGAACGACCGCTTAACCGAACTGTGTACTCGCTCGCACCTGTTACTCTCCCACCCTACCGTCCATCATCCCCCTCACTCCCAAACCAAGTTTCCCACAGTAGTCGCCGCACTGAGCCACCGCTGGCGGAACATTGCTTCTAATGGGGCCTTCATAAGGCGCTGCTGACCAAAATAAAGGATTTTTTTAAACGTTAATTTTGTGTACTGTGTGTATTGTTCATGCAAAATGCGTATGTAATATGTACATATTTTTGTTTAATAAACTGTACCACATACTATATATTCCTACTAAAGTTGCCTTTGTACGTTACTTTGTAATACTTAAAGAGATGCCTGTTTTTATGAATAAATTTACTGTACGGTACTTCTTTTTGGCAAATAAACATGTACAGTTCGATTATCCGAACAAACCAGTTTTCCGAACACCCATGTCCCCCAATTACTTCGGATAATCGACGCTCTACTGTATTATCAACGAAGCGTAGCACATTCAAACCCCTCGTTAGTTTCTGAATGGATCACTTTTCCACACACTTGGCATTCCAACAAAAAGATGCAAGGTAATGCAGAGTAACCAGAAACCGTCTGCATGCGACGTCACAAGGAATTAATCACGACTCATTGTTCGAGGGAAGGGAAGGGGGAAGCAGATGCTGCATCGGCCTCATCCTTCCCGTGGAGCCACGTGCCGAGTCAAGGTCAACGGCCGATCCCCTTCGGAGCTTTGTTTGCGGAGCGTTGACACGGCCTTTCGAGATGGAGAACAGAATTTGCCGACTGGCACACTTTGAGAAGGTTCATCGCCCTGCGAAGGGACAGGCTGGTGCAGGGGGTGAGATCATTCTCGACTGCTGAGCGGTGGGTATCTTAATTTACACACGCACACACACACATACATATACACACGCACACAGGGCCTCCCTGATGGCGTAATGGTATCGTCGCCGCAGGATCCCGGGTTCGGTACCCGGTGGAGGCACATAGTGTTTCGGATCCCACTTTAAACTGTAGGTCCAGTCCCAATTAGCCTTACTGTGCATATAGCGGACTTAAAACACCAACTCAATCCAATCCAATATTGATTGACTTTATTTTACTTCGCTTTTTGTGCCACATTTGGATAATTTGCGAAGATGGGGATGAGTGATGATATGTTGAAATTGATGAATGCCCAGGCTGGGATTCGAATCTGGGACCCCTGGCGTCGTAGCGCGATATGCTAACCACTCCGCCACGGGGGCCGGCTAATCCAATCAATAAATAAGCAAATTATGAAAACTTTGACATGGAATGACCCTGCATTTAGTTTTCTCTGTGTAGACGAGTGGTTACCGCTCGATTCTATCGGGAACTTATGCACAGGGAAATGTAATGTCTTTACTTTATTTCATTACACAAGCTTTGTGTCGCCATGTTCCTTTTCCTTGTAGCCCAGCAAATTGCGTTAGTGGTTAGAGGAGGAAGTTCCATGCATTATTTTTCCATGTTGTCCTGCATAGCCATCTTCCTTATTGTTGTAAGTTCATGATTGGTTGCTTCAGGATCAGAAATCCAACCTCACCCCGTAAAGGGACACCCTTCGTGCCGGAACAGCACCTGAGGCCAATGCCCACCTGCCCGACTTCTTACCTCACTCCCACGTGCTTCAGCAGAGGTGAGCGATCATCGAACCAGTGACGGGGTGACGTGTGGTAAGCACAACAAACCCCCAGTCGTTGTCCGTAAAGGGACTCTGTGATAATTCCGAGACGCCTCAATGCTGTTTGTTTGGGAAATATAGATGTATTCTTTCAACTCAGTACATGTGTATCAATCTGCAGAACTTTGAACGAGCATAACACAGTGAATAAATTGGTATTTCGTGACCAATTTCGTTCAAATGCAATGCCATATCAGTCTATCAAGTTATCTAGTAGTTATAAAAGTCTAAACGCGCGGTCATGAAATGAGGCGGGTGGCAGAATTTCGCGCTGTTGTCACGTCGGAGCACAACCCCGTGTGTTTGGAGGTTTAAGAGAATGAAATACAGCGTGTTCAAAAAGTGACGCAACATTATGGGAAATCTTATGAATTGTTCTCGTTTCGTTATAACGATAAATAAATACAGGGAGGTTATTTCAGTCGTTCACCGCCAGCGTGACGGCCGTTCGGCGGACTCTTCATGCAACAGGTCCCGGCAAATTGCATTACAGGAAGTCCGTAACAGAAACCGCTTGTTTTCTAATGTTTCCACTTTTCACAATTACAGTTACAATTACAATTGAAATAAGCACGTACCTTGTCCCAAATACAAATATTTCTGGCACCTTATTTCTGACATCTAATCTTAGATTAGTCATCGCTACTTTATCCTCAGTTGTCGCGACAGCGCCGGCAGCTTATCGGGGGTTGGGTGAGTTGTCTGTCAGCCGCGAGAGGGCGCTTCATACTGCACGTGTCGGCAGTGATGCCAACCGTAGGGACATGTCCCTAAGCATAGGGACTTTTCACTAAATTTCGCCCGCGTAGGAACGTAGGGACAGATTTTGCCAAATGAGGGAAAACGTAGGTACTTTTTTCAATCTTGGTAAATTACATTTTATGAATTAGTTTATCTGGATACTTTAGCGAAGAGGAGAAAAAAGAACTAACTAACAAATCTCCATCAGAATTTTGGAACATGTTATCGGTTACCAAAAACTTTCAAGGCAAGTTCCTTTTTGAAAACATTTCCACTCTCGCGAAAATAGTGCTAACATTGCCACATTCTAAAGCGGAAACGGAAAGAATATTTTCAATGTTAAGTGATAAAAAAACAAAAAAGGGAAATAAAATGGGACCAGAATTGTTAAAGACTGCAGGAAATACAGCATCACCAACCAACATCTATCTCTGCACAGCAGCAGCATGTATGACTTCAAATAACATAATCAACAGTAAACGACTCAACGTTATTCATTAGGGGTGTGCGGGATCCTTTACTTTAAAAAGTCGTTAATTCTCGACGTTTTCTGCCTTGTAAGTTTCTGGAACTTATCGAAAATTGTAAGTTTTTATTCTAGAAATGCAAAAACAATCACTTAAAGTGAAAATGACTTGTAAAATTCGAGATTTCCAGTGCTTCGGGAAATTTCGAACATTTCCCGTCCCGAAAATTTTCCGACTTGGTCGGGAAATTGCAAATTTTTCAGTCCCGAATGTCGGGATTTAAAAAAATTACCGTCCCGATCCCGTCCCGACCCAAAAAATTCTGTCCCGCACACCCCTATTATTCATTAAGGCAAGAATTTACAATACCGGACCCTTCTGTAATTTCTATGCTACGTCTTATACTCACGAAATAATTATTCGTGATGATTTATCTCAAGTTAACATGTTGGGGTGAGGGGAAAAAAATTTTAATTAACGTGTAGAAGTTGTAAAATAAGCATTTCAATTCTCGCAATGATTCTCCGTATACAAGTATGGTAGCCATATTTGTTGATATGAACAAATTACAATTAGTTACGCTGTCTACAGCGTTGCCACACTGTTGATTTCATACTTGGAGAGCATGGATTGTGTAACAATGGCGGAAGAGAACAGTAAAAAAGTTGTTAATGTTGTACAGATTGTTAGGTGGGGGTGTGCAGGAGGGCTAATTAATAAACTTATTCATTTCAGTATATTGCCCAAAGAACATGCTTACATGTGACAGCGACAATCACGATGTAGAAGAACTGATTTGATTACAGGTAAATTTGGCAACATTACATCAATCATAAAATTGCAGGATACGAAAATGGCGTCTTCGATGATGTTAAAGTGCTACGAAAAAAATATTTTTTATCGGTTCGTAATCACAATTACCGCAAAACCATTCAGGAATAGCCCCACTGAGCATTCTCGGTAAGGTTAGGTTAAGTTAGGTTAGGCAAGGCAAACATAGTTAAAATTTTGGCTCGAAAAGCGGGTAGCCCAACAAACCATTGACGGATAGCCCCACGAACCATTCAGGTACAAAAAAGGTAAAGTGTTCCCCTGTGCATAGCACCACGCCATGAAGGCGTATAGGGGGTGTGAGGGTAACGCCCCACACTTTCTTGATCCGGTCGTGAGTGGGGGTGATGTGATCAGCATCACGCCCCTGACCGCCTTTACCCCCCAGGGTTTCCCCCAGGTACCCATGTTATTCGACGCTGGGTAGGCGCCGGGGCCGCTTCCAGGTACGGTTAGGTTAAGTTAGGATAGGCAAATGTAAATTCGGTGGAAGCACCGAGCAGAAAGATTTGGTAAGTAAATGTGTATATTTTATCTTCTGTTTTGCATGCTCATGAGGTGTTGCTTTTTTTAGTCGCTTTACTTGGCGTAGGGACATTTGGTCAGTTGTAGGGACATTTTGACTACGTCTGTAGGGACATTGCCGAAAAATGGTTAGCAACACTGTCGGCTACCAGACGTCAGTGTACGTTCATGTTCACTTCTGTTTGCGTTTATCAGTACACGTGTTGCTTATACTGTGTTATTGTAATGTGCTACTCATGGCCAGTGCTTTATTGTGTGTTAATTGTTATTCATTCATTAGTTATGTGGTTAAACAAATATAGTCTTGAACAGAGAGTTTTTATGTACGATAATTACGTGAAAACGAATTCTTGCAGAAAAGTGGTCAGGGAATTACGATAGACAGGATCTCTTGAACCTAAGAAACGTGTTGTATTGCTGTTAAAGGAGGTCATTTTCAACATCTCTTATAACACAGGAGGTTAGTGATCATCATTTTTATTACTTTTAAATATCATTTTACGCTTTCGGTTTGCTTTATGCGCCGGGACGCTGTCTTCCCTTTCTGACAACTGACGATAAAGTAGCGATGTCTAATCTAAGATTTTCTGTCAGAAATAAGGTGCCAGAAATATTTGTATTTGGGAGGACACCTTTTCCACACACACACACAGCATCCTTGCGACAAGGTACGTGCTTATTTCAATTGTAATTGTAACTGTAATTGTGAAAAGTGGAAACATTACAAAACAAGCTGTTTCTGTTACGGACTTCCTGAACGCAATTTGCCGGGACCTGTTGCATGAAGAGTCCGCCGAACGGCCGACACGCTGGCGGTGAACGACTGAAATAACCTCCCTGTACATATATAGATGCTGAATAACTGAGCAACCATGCAACAGCGTATATTCATTGTGACAGAGTACATCCGCACCAGCAGTTTAGCACAGTGTTCCGGAATTGAAAGACAATATTCGTAGCAGTGTTGGTAACATCTCACAGATAACATTGAAAAGGGTTTTCAACAACATACAACATAGTTCGTCGTGTCCACTTGTGTGAAGAACAAAACGGCAGTCACTTCCATCACTTAATGTATAAAAAATGTAATAAATGTTTTCCCATAAGGTTGCGTAACTTTTTGAACACCCTGTATATCGTTGTAGAGTTGCTCTTTGTAATCCACGTCATACGAACGGACAGTATTTGCTCGAAAGATGACGGATGGCACAAAGTGCACCGGAGAGAGGTCGGTCTGACGCTCGAACTAGGCAACGCAGCCCGGTTGACGTTGCCACACAGTGCGCGGGAACCAGCGACTTTTGTCCCGCTGTCGCTTTGCTTTTCCCACAAGTAGCACCAGCGCAATCCTGCCCAGCCGCCTATTTTCCTGGCCGTGCGCTTAGACTCGAAAGCTCGGATAGCCCAAGTGTGATCACAACTTGCCCCCTTTCGTCCACTCGTAAGACACCAACAACATTGCATAGTTTTTAGTACCAAATTGTAGCCTATAAATACGCTAAAAAAAAGTGTTTCCTGGAGTAAACTCGATATAGACATATTCCGGCTGTTTTGAAAATATAAAAAATAAGAATCAAGTGTTTTTGCCATTTTTAAATACCTTTTCTATGTCTTTAGTTTCATCGCGACAAAAGACGAAGGATTGGATTGGTGTTTTAAGTCCACTTGATGGACAGTAAGGCTAATCGGGACTGGACCTACAGTTTAAAGTGGGATCCGAACCACTATGTGCCTCCACCGGGGTATCGAACTCGGGACCCCTTGATTACATGGCAACGACGCTACCACTGCGCCATCGAGGAGGCCCGGCATCTTTGGAAGCTTTCAGACCGAAAAGACAAACATCTGACAACATCAGCTTGATTTGGTTCTTATTTTACTTTTCTGCTTATTTTGGCTAATCGAGGATCTGATGAGTGATGATATGATGAAGGAACACCCATGTCTGGGACGGGACTCGAACACGGGAACTTCGAAGGCGACCACTTAACGAGATTGGCCACTGAACTGGCTATAATAGTTTTTGCCTCAAATTTTGTCAATGCTTTCGAATCCTTCCGCCGGTTTCGTGGATCGGACTTTATGTTGTCACCCAAGTACCGGGTTCGAATCTCGGCCTGGGCATGGGAGCTATACTTTTGAGTGTACCTTCATCTCTTTCATCTCATCATCACTCATTCTTTACGTCGCGATTAGCCAAAAGTGGTAGTGAATAGGGATGGCAAGAAAATCCTCATAAAGGATATTCGGGTGTCAAATTATTCTGTTTCCATTTTGAGATGCAACGGATAATTCGGATATGCAGATAAAACATTTGACGAAGGATTTGTAGAATATCCGTAATTTATTTTATTATAAAACATAAACTAAACGTAACGTTTCAACTTTCTAGCAAGGTCTTCTTCAGACTCTGCACCAAGTACAAATGTAACAAGGTACAAACACAGGACGATATATATACACACACATTACTCCCCTCCAGACTATTAGAAAGTTGTTCTGGAACATTCTAGAATTTGTATTTTTTAGAATGTTCCAGAACAACTTTCTTATAGTCTGGAGCGGAGTATTTTTGTGTATATATATCGTCCTGTTTTTGTACCTTGTTACATTTGTACTTGGTGCAGAGTCTGAAGAAGACCTTGCTAGAAAGTTGAAACGTTACGTTTAGTTTATGTTTTATAATAAAATAAATTACTGCCTTGGTCAGCATATTGAAATTTTTATATCATGGAAACAAGGCTTAATGGTGTTAGAATATCCGTACAGTGAAATACGAACGTGACGAATATAACAATATGTGGATAGCCCGTAAAATGGATAAAATATGAAACTGTCCGGATAATGCATACATTCGGATATTAGAAAACTGGATAGAAAAAAATCCCATATCCGGAAAAAATTGTATAAAATTTAAGAATAAAGATAAAAAATACAAATGCGTTTTTCCTCTATCATTTTTCTTGTAATCACTTACTGTTCAGACACCCCCCTCACCAAAGCATGTTTTATCACGCATCTCCGCCTACTGGCAAGGCAAATCACCAGGGAGGTATTTGCTATAGGAAGTCACAAGATTATTCGCATGCCCTTGTGGTCGTCGAGGTGAGGGGAGGGAAGGGGAAGGGATGCTTAGTAACTGAAATATTTTCACCACGTTGCGTCACGGAGGTGAAACTCTTTGAGCTGGATTGCACACACTGGCGTCATGGAATAAATAATTTGCGATCTTTCCTTGGTAAGGCATTTGGTGGACAAAATACTAATAGACCCCTATTATTATTATCAAATATTACTAGAATAATTAAATCAATAAGAGTTAGGTGGGCACGAATGGGAGAGAAAAAAGAGTTTACAGGATTCTTGATGGGAAACCTGATGGTAAGAGACCAGTAGAGAGGCCAAGACGAAGATGGACCTAAATTAAATCATTAATGATGGGAAAGATTGGATTGTTCTTGATCAGGAAAGGGACAGATGGATGGCTTGTGTTGCTGCAGCCATAAACCTTCTGGTTTAAGAATTCTAGAGAGTTATTTAGAATAAATGTTTTATAGAAACATTTATTTGCATATTCTAGCCTGGTGATTTTCATCTGCAGGCCTTAGGGATCGGCTCAGGTATTTTTGGGTGAAAGGTCCAACCGTCCATAAAAAAATAATGGTTACTTACTTACTCTCTAGTCTTCTTAAACCCGAAGGTTGATGGCTGCAGCAACACAAGCCTTCCATCTGTCCCTATCCTGGGCAAGATCAATCCAATCTTTTCCATCCTCACCGATTTCCTTTAGGTCCATCTCAACGTTATCCCTCCATCTTCATCTTGGCCTTCCTACAGGTCTCTTACCATCAGAAGAATCCTGCGAACTCTTCTTTCCTCTCCTGTGTACATCTTATCCTTAGTCCAGGGACCTCCCAAAGTAGTCCCCTGAGATCTGAATGGGGGAAAATTTTACCTTAGGAACATCCATCGCCTCGTGTTGCTGTTTCTTGACATCTTTTTTTACAGTGCAGAGTTGTCAGCTCTACGCCTAACCCCCATATGAATGGAGGTCCGCACCTGTCTTTGGTCAGCGGATCCCTCGGATCTACCTGGGAGAATCACATTGTAGTCCACCAACCATGCCCCACTTCTGCCAATTGTGGGTCGCTCATAGAGCCATGACAGGACAGGTCTGTAGATCCCAACAGAGCAAGATGTTGACCATTTTACTCTATTGGTTGGCTAACTGCATTGAAAAAGTCACTGGACGATGTCACTCACATCCCTATGAGCTGTATATTCATAAATTCTAAAAGCGACTAAAAGTGTTGCAAAGGAAATCTGTTCTTCTTCCTGATAATATAACACACAATGCGCAAAATCTCCACAAAAAATAGTGTGGCAGAAGAGGCATTAGCTTACAGGTACGCTTACCATACGCCATACGTCCGGGATTAGTCCGGACAGTCCTGTTCTTTTACTGCTGTCCGGGGTGATGTCCGGGATTGCATAATGTCCGGGGTTTTGAGAATCTGAACATAAAAATAGCTACCGGTATTGGATATTCACGACCAGATTTTGACCGGCAAGGTTTGATCGAATTTATACCATCTTCTGTTTTCTCTAAAAGAAAACAATGATGTTCAGGAACAAAAATTCTTCTCAAGCGTAGACAATTTTCATAATTCTACAGAGCATTCCCTGACATTCGATACGAGACTCGGCGGCAAGCGGCCCGGCATCAGAGCTTGTCTTTCCCGGTGAACGGGGTCCGTGTTTCCGAAGTAACACTCGACAAGATAAATCCTTTGTTGTAATGTAAACTTTTGTGATGCCATATTAAGCCACAATCTTCAACACTCTGACACGACACAACACAACTTCCGAGGAAGGATTATACTGGCGTCAGTCTGCAACGTCAACAGAAAGGGAAAGAGAGCGAAAAAAACAGACTGTAGCGTGCGACTGTCGCGGACCCCGTTCACCGGGAAAGACAAGCGCTGGCGCCGGGCCGCTTGCCGCCGACTCTCGTAGCGAATGTCAGGGAATGCTCTGTAGTACCCAATACTTAGAGTTGCGGAGAAACAGTTTTGATAAAGTTAGTAAGTTTCAGTGGATAAATTTACAAACTGAAATTGCCTGGTCTGATTTACCAAGAGAGTGTAATATTGATGATCTATTTGATGAACGTACATTGTTGAACAAGGTAATTCAAAACCAAAAGGTAGGTTGTGGTTCAAGTTCTGAAAATGTACCGGATACTATTGAAGAGAAGTGGCGAGCAATTTTTAAGGTGTTTCAAAAGACTGATACCATACCGTACCAAAATTTCTAAAATGGTTGAGTCTTTGCCTGGAACATCTGCTCCAGTTGAGAGAGTATTTTCAATTATGGCGAATATTTGGTCTGCAGAAAGAGGTAGACTTCTAGTATCCACGGTTAAACATCTGCTGAATGTTAAAATTAATTCAGAACTTTCATGCCTAGTGAAAATTTAAATGAGTCAACTAAACATCAGAAAATGTATTATTCAATTAAACATTTGAAAATGAATTTTAGAAAATAATATTGATATTTTTTCTTGTACAATTTATAGTTTAATGTTCCAATAAAATGTTAAGGCTTTTAAGTAATTTCAATTTATTTTTGTAAAAAAAACAACCTGAAATTCAGCAGTAACGAGTTGATCGCGAATATGTCCTGAGTTGGACCCAAAGAAATATGGTAAGCCTACTTACAGGCGTGGTTTATCCAGAATTTTCCATGGGGGGGGGGGGGGGAGGGTAGAGGCCTGTAAGAGCAAATTCAGAGCCAAATTGACCGTCAATTGGACAGCTTAAAGGGATGTTTTGGCGAGATAAGTAAATCCCGCCCCGATTGAAAGAAAACTCGCACCGACCTCTGTGGCGGAATGGTTAGCACGGCGCACTCTGCGACGGCTTCCTGCCTCGGCATACTTTGTGACTTTCCCTTCAATAATTTCATCACTCATCCTCATCGCTACGGGTAGCCAAAAGAGACAGAGAAGCGACCTTAAATAACACAAATTCGTCTCCAGGTGAACTTCCTTCAGTGTTATGGGTATCCACTGTCACTTCCCGAATGGCAGCGCTGTAGACTTGTTTCTTTTAACGACCCGAAAGTTTCGTTGGAACTTATTTCGTCGCTCGAAGACAAAGAGGGGGGAAGCGGAAGAGACGACCAAACCGGAAGTGCTTGTTTGTTTGCGTTCGACGTCACTGGAGATGTTTGGACTTGAATGAACGAGATGCTGACACGATTGTCTGATGAGAGCGCTCCACGCAATTTCCGTTTCCGCGGATTTCCGATAAAAGAGCTTCCGAACTTCTCCGAAAATGACAATCGGTTCGTTCTGAGTGTTCTTGTAAGCATAAGCTCCGATTGTCAAGTGTTGAAGTGACAAGATTAGCAGCCGGATAAAATATGGCGGGCAGAGGACTATGAAAGAATGATGGTGGGAAACATGACGGTGCCCAGTGCGACGCGTTGAGAAGCAGACTCGCATTCCTGCTGCCAAAGGTTACAAGTTCGAGTCCTGGCGGAAAAATGGGTGTTGCTCTGCTATCGTCCGTTCGTCAGCTTCCGTTGACACATATACATGTATTTTGATTTCAATAACACGTTAACGTGCATAAACAGCAAATGATGCACCTTTTAGTGTGTCAAAATACACATAGGAATGTATTAAAGGGTAATTTTATGAGATGAAGTTCCGTGTGATGCACTAAAATGCATCAATTTTGAAGATCAGACAAGATCATTTCGAAGATAACAAACTTTCACTTTTAATGCATCAATTGACACAGCTAAATATGAAATTTTGTTATCTTAGAAATGATCTTGTCTGATCTTCAAAATTGATGCATTTTAGTGCATCACACGGCACTTCATCTCATAAAAATACCCTTTAATACATTCCTATGTGTATTTTGACACACTAAAAGGTGCATCATTTGCAGTTTATGCACGTTAACGTGTTATTGAAATCAAAATATATGTGTCAATTGACACGTTTTGGGTTCTGTGTGATAGTTACAGGATCGAGACGAGACGAACATCGAGTCTCGTCTCGTCTCGTGTTTGGTTCTCGTATCGAGACATACATGCAGGATGAGTCAAAAGTTCCTTAAAGTCTGCCTGATTTGATAGGCTTCCCATTTAAATTGTTTGACTTGAATCTATATGGCTGTCAACAATATGGCGGACCGAGGCTTGACACACACAACTGTGCTTCCCCCTTGGCCTAACCTGTTTCTATCATGATCAATTGTACCAAGAATAACTCCTGTACATTTTGTAGAGTGTGTTAAGGGACTTTTTCTTCCCCATAAAAATCTAATTTTAGTTCACCAATGGGTTGCCACTAATGGGTTAAGCTTACAATTACTCTGAACAAAATACAGGGTGTCTATAAAAGAACTCCAGGGTTTTAGACAATGATAGCGCGCAAACGGTATTAGGTAACTCAGGTTAGTTAATCACTTTGAAATCAGTAGCTCATCAAGTTTTATTCACGCCGTTTGGAGTTTATTCCATCAAAGGTTGGCAACGCTGCGCAGCGTTGACTTTGAAGTGGCCGAGCCGAACACAGTCAGTGCAACGGCGACGCCACAACAGAAGGCGCAGTGTGTGATATGGATTGTAGAAACTGGATCTGTTATTACTGTGCAGCGGAACTTTCGACGGGAGTACGGTTGAAGGAAAGGGCCTATTCCATGGCCTCCAAGAAGTCCGGACCTTACTCCCTTAGACTTTTTCCTATGGAAACATGTGAAGAACATGGTTTATGCGGAGAAAATTCAAGATGTCAACCATCTAAGGCAAAGAATTATCGCTTCTGTGGCAACCATCAGCCCAGACGTGCTGGCCAGGACATGGCAAGAAGTCGATTATCGTTTGGATGTGTGCCGTGCTACAAACGGGGCACACATTGAAATTTACTAAATTGTAAACAAAACTTGATAACATTACCTTCAAAAATATGTATTTACTTTTTCCTGAGTTTCAGTTTTTAATAAAATATTTAGCTTCAAAACCCAGGAGTTCTTTTATAGATACCCTGTACATGATGAGCATTCAAAAAAAGGTAAAGTTTTCCCCTGTGCTTAGCGTATAGTGGGTGTGGGGGTAACGCCCTACACTTCCTTGATCCGGTCGTGAGTGGATGTGATGTTATCAGCATCACGCCCCTGACCGCCTTTACCCCCCAGGGTTTCCCCCAGGTACCCATGTTATTCGACACTGGGTGGGCGCCGGGGCCGCTTTCAACGTTAGAAAAGTTCCAGGATTTGAACAGGGACCTTTAGCATGGTAGTCAGACGCGTTATCGACTGAGCCACCGCGGCCACTTCCATATCCTTATAAATCTCGTGTGTCTAATAAAGAAATCTTGGTTTTTGAAATATGAGTTTTAGTTTAGTAAAGTCTCCAACGACTTTGTTCTTGTTTTTAAATCCACTTTATGCACAGAGAGGCTAATCGGGACTGGGACTACAGTTTAAAGTTGGATCCGAGCGTGTGAGTTCGATACCTGGTGGAGTAACGTAGTAGTTCGGATTACATTTTAAACTGTAAATCCAGTCCCGATTAGCCTTACTACAGAGCATTCTCTGACATTCGCTACGAGACTCGGCGGCAAGCGACCCGGCGTCAGTGCTTGTCTTTCCCGGTGAACGGGGTCCGCGACAGTCGCACGCTACAGTCTGTTTTTCTCGCTCTCCCTGCCTTCGCTCTCTTTCCCTTTCTGTTGACGTTGCAGACTGACGCCTGTATAATCCTTCCTCGGAAGTTGTGTTGTGTCGTGTCCGTGTGTTGAAGATTGTGGCTTAATATGGCACCACAAAAGTTTACATTACAACAAAGGATTTATCTTGTCGAGTGTTACTTCGGAAAGAGGAATTGTGGAGAAGTGCGACGACGTTTTGCAACGAAATTTCCTGGTGTTCCAGTTCCACATAGGACCACTATATTAAACCTCGTAAAAATGTTTAGAGTAACAGGGTCAGTTCTGAATAAAAGTGGAAATAAAAATGGGGAAATTTAAAAAATAAAGTATACAAAGACAATCCGCACACCATCCGTGAGTTAAAAGAGAGTATTGTACGATAAATCGGGAGTAGACGAACTTGCACGTGTAAATGCCAATTTCCTTCGGAGATACCAGGAATGTCTTCCAGCAGAGGGACATAATTTTCAACACCTTCTGTAGTCAAGGTTAGTACACAATATGAAAACTGTAATTTTAATAGCCGACTCTAGCAACAGTCGCGGACCCCGTTCGCCGGGAAAGCCAAGCGCTGACGCCGGGCCGCTTGACGCCGAGTCCCGCAGCGAATGTCAGGGAATGCTCTGTAGAAAGAGGACTTAAAAGACTTAAGTAAACTCGAACTCGGGACACCTTGATTACAAAGCGACACAAGGGAAATACAAACCATCCACGGCCATCTCTTCGACGACCCGACTCCCTTTGTCCACAAGGAGGCTCCGTGGAAATTAGAGTAATTGGAAGAGATGCCGAGGTGTCCCAGACCGCCGGGTCAATCAGAGTAATTGGCCAAACGGAGGGATTTTAATTAGCGAATTAACAAGCGTATGGAGTGGATACTTGTGTTTCCCTTGTCTCCTGAGCGTTCATTTCTCCCGGTACAGAAGGGTGAAGGCTGTCGGGAATTCTCAATTGTCTTTTTCCATAGCTTGAAAATTCCACGATACATTTCGTGCAATTGCACGAAACAGGACTGCATACCAAACAGGACATTTTTACTCAGGCATACAGTTATACAATATATTACCAAAAAGTTACAAGAATTTTGGAAGAACCACAATCTTTAAAAGTAAAGTGAAAAAATTGTTATTGGAATACACATTATATTCAGTTCAAGAATTTCAGGAATTAAATAACTTTAAAAAATAAATTTAGATTGTATACACTATATAATATGTACTTTTACAGCACTAGTTCACTACAAGAACAATTTGTCATTGTATGTTTTACTATTATAAAAAAAATCTGCCAAATTGATGTATAGATATATATTATGTGCGATGTCAACATGTTGTATTTTGTAATGTACATGCACCAATGTTTCTCAGGGGTACTTTCGGTGTGAAAATTGCACCATAAACAATTTCATACATTTTAACAGGAAATTGTAAACAGGTTACTGTATAGAGAGATTGGTTGAGTAGTGAGACAAAAAAAACATTTCCTAAGGCTTGACTAATCCTTGAACCAACTCTCTAGCCTTCTTAAACCTGAAGGTTCATGCTGCAGCAACACAAGCCTTCCATCTGTTCCTATCCTGGGCAAGATCAATCCAATCTTTTCCATCCTTACAGATCTCCTTTAGGTCCATCTCAACGTTGTCCCTTCATTTTCGTCTTGGCCTTCCTACTGGTCTCTTACCATCAGGTTGTGTCACCCCGGTCGAATCTGATCATGCTTCCATTTGAAAATAGGGAGTTCAACATCTGCGCGTGCATAAATTATCTGAGACTTGCACGAGATTCGAATGTTCGGGAATTAATCTACATTTCTTAAAGACAACCAAATTAATAATTATGCAAACGTTTTTGGCATTGGAAAAATATTTTAGAAAGGTGTTATTTACAACTTTGATTATTTTGTGTAAATATTGTAGAAGTCTAAATTGCATGATGTAATTATGGAAACGTGTAAATATCGACCAAGTTTCCTTGGTATTTTGTAAACAACCATTTAGTATAAAAAGTAACCAGATTTCTGTATCATTCTGTAATCTTACCTGATTGCTGGTATCACAAGTCCACCTCGTAGGAAGAACTGCCCCGTCCTTTGTGGACGCTGCAATTTTCTTGGGTTAGTTTCTCATAAACCTGCTGCTTCGGCTCTGGCTTCTTGCAAAAATGCAACCGTGAACAATCTTGGAAGGGTTACCCGTTTCAGATTTACCATCAAATCTGCATCAGTTAACTTGAATCCAAGATTGCCAGTGGATAAGTGTTATTGTATACTGTGCATAAACGACAATAAACAGGCATTATTGGAAGAACCTTCCATACCCTTTAATTTATAACTTAAGGAAGGTATTAAATCCGACACCAGTGATCAAGTCAGGGCCTGCAATTTAGTTACCCCAATAGCCTGATCAAGGGTAACGTAGCAACGTTTTCTAGGACCTAGAGAACCAGTGTAGGTGCGTGTCAAAGTTTTCAAACAAGAATCCTGTAAACTCTTCTTTCCTCTCCCATTCGTGCCACATGACCTGTCCCATGTAAGTCTTCTTGATTTAATTATTCTAATAATATCTGGACATGAAGTCCAAATATTTTCCTAAGGATTTTATTTTCAAATACTCTTAATATTTGTTCCTCTTTCAATGAAGAGAGGAAGTTTCGCATCCATATACCACTACAGGCAAAACTACTGTTTTGTATGTTTTTTGTATATACGTTTGTCAGAAACTATATCTTGCAGGCCCTCGCTTGTTTCTTTCTATAGAAAGTGATTCTCTCTCTCTCTCTCTCTCTCTCTCTCTCTCTCTCTCTCTCTCTCTCTCTCTCTCCTCTCTCTCTCTCTCACACACACACACATACACACCAGGGACGTATATTACAGGCTAGCTAGGCTATCTGCGAAGCCTGAAGCCTAGAAAGGAAAATACTGAAGAGAAATCTTAGAAACTGTGTGAATTAAGCTGATTTGAAAAAGAAGATAATGGCGATTCTGAAGTTGGCAACCTGAATTCTTAGGAGTTGGCAACCTGAATTCTTAGGAGTTGGCAACCTGAATTCTTAGGAGTTGGCAACCTGAATTCTTAGGAGTTGGCAACCTGAATTCTTAGGGATTGGCAACCTGAATTCTTAGGGATTGGCAACCTGAATTCTTAGGAGTTGGCAACCTGAATTCTTAGGAGTTGGCAACCTGAATTCTTAGGGGTTGGCAACCTGAATTCTTAGGAGTTGGCAACCTGAATTCTTAGGGGTTGGCAACCTGAATTCTTAGGGGTTGGCAACCTGAATTCTTAGAAGTTGGCAACCTGAATTCTTAGGAGTTGGCAACCTGAATTCTTAGGAGTTTGGCAACCTGAATTCTTAGGAGTTGGCAACCTGAATTCTTAGAAGTTGGCAACCTGAATTCTTAGGGGTTGGCAACCTGAATTGTTAGAAGTTGGCAACCTGAATTCTTAGGGGTTGGCAACCTGAATTCTTAGGAGTTTGGCAACCTGAATTCTTAGAAGTTGGCAACCTGAATTCTTAGGGGTTGGCAACCTGAATTCTTAGGAGTTGGCAACCTGAATTCTTAGGAGTTGGCAACCTGAATTTTTATAAGTTTGCAACCTGACTACCGTTGGGATGGCAACGTGACATCCTTGAAGACCTCAAGAATGAGTCTAGTCTTCTCCCTTCCTCCATAGCCTAGGACCAGGTGTCATTTGAGATATCCCAGGTCTTAGACTCAGCATACGCCACTGATACACACACACACAAAGCACAAACACACACATACATACATTTGGAGAGCATAAATTATGCCAGGCAACGAGAGGCTCTCCTGAAATTTGTCATTTTACTTTGAGCAGCAATTTTCATTTACAAATATTTTCTAGGGAAAATATTCAAAAATATTCAGACGAGAATGGAAATGGATTGCTGTGTAAGCTAAGATCAAGTTCCTCGTGCACATAGCACCGTGCCATGAAGGCACATTTAGGGGATGTGGTGGTAGGACCCCACACATTCTCGATGTCGACCATATCAGCACCAAGCTCCTGCCGCGTTTACCTCCCAGGGTTGCCCCCAGGTACCTATTGATTTGAGGGTGAGTGAACACCAGAACCGCTTTATGCGGGGACAAGGACGGAAAAATTTCGCCACATCACCCACCCCGGTTTTCTTGTTATCAGGGAGGCCCCCAACTTGTCACCCAGAAGCATCACTTGCCAAGTTCGTTTAATGATGGTGACCTGATAAATATAAAGTACATCGTTAAGTCCAGTGGCGGACAATTAATTTAAAGCTAAGTTTATATAAATAGTGTGTCCGGCGCCCGTGGCGGAGTGGTTAGCACATCACGCTACGACAGCAGAGGTCCCGGGTTTCCGAATCCTGGCTTGGGCATGGATGTTTCTGAGTGTTATGTCATCATTCATCCCCATCTTCCACAAAGTAGCCACAAGTGGCACAAAAAGCGAAGTAAAATGAAGCAAATCAAATAAATTTTATTAGAGTGCGCGTCAAATCTCCTGCATATGGCGATAGCCAATAGCGGCGCACTGCAGCGGTGCCATATCGAAATCTCACACGGAAAAGAGACAGCGTGGTTGAGCGAAACGCCTTGTCAAGGAGAGCACGGCAACGCCGCACGTCTGTGATTCGCTGGTGCTGTTCAGCCGTTCAAGGTCATTTGACGCGCACTCTAGTCTTGTAACCGAGGATATCTGCCTTGAACGGCTATTTTGACAAAATCCTCTTTCCCTGCTGGCTGTTTCGGGGAGGAGGAGGGTTTCAAAGGTTGCCGCTTGTTGCCCAAAGAGAGGGGGGCAGCGGTATTTGGCTGTTTGACCGTAAGTTTCTTCATAGGTAAACGCGGCAACAGAGGGTCATTGCCATAAAGGCGGTTCCCGCGCCGGTTAGGGTGACGGGACTGTAGATTTAACTTCCTGGAGAAGAGAATTGTATGACGGGAGTCTCGTAGACAGCAGCTCTATTCCTTACAGATGGAGAAAGTTAGAACACGTATAATATTGAGAACATGGATTAGATTTCTCTTCGGCTGATCCTAATCGACGAAAAGCATTATGGGTGTGGCAGATGGAACAGTCCCAAGGCTTCTAGTAAATACGCCTTCCGCAATAGCCTCTTCTTGTTCGCTGCACTTTTGGACTCTCTCTGCACCCGCACTTCTGGTTACGCGGTGCAACACCGACGAACTGTGGACCTTCGATGGTGAGATAGTAAGCAGACCGCTTGCAGCACTCGGACACCGAATCGACTGGAACTGTCTTTGAAATGATCTCTCATTATATATTGACAATAAAATTATTTCGTTTCTAAAACAGAGTGGCACACCGTGGTGGGCCGCAGACATCCCGCAGTGAAGAAATAGAATCCATTAACAAAAAAAAAAAAAAAAAAAAATGAAATACCGCTAGATTGAAAATCCTGGATAAGGCCTTGTGATGGCGAATCTCTTGTGACCTTTGGTATGGCATGCAAGGCCGGCCACCTATTCTTTCATTTTCCGTTCGAGGATCTCTCCGGCGCAGTGTTGCCACAATCTGAGGGTAAAATTTCCCTTTGCAAAAGCCAAAATTTCCCTTTTTACCCCGTTCTCCCTGTGACCACACCATGAAGGCGTATAGGGAGAGGTGTGGAGTTTGGGCCCCACACTGCCTAGATCTAGGCCGAAGGTGTGGGTGATGTGATCATCACCACGCCCCTGACCGCCTTTACTCCCCCCCCCCCCCGGAGCCGCTTGAACAGGTGGAAAAATCCCGGTTCTACCCCGCCGGGGATCGAACCCAGGTCTCTCGCATGGTAGTCAGACTTCTTAACGACTGAGCTACCCCATCTAAATAAATCATGTAATACTGAGTAACATAACTCGAAAAAATATTGGGTCTGATGTCTTCATGTTTCACTGAAATTTGGTATTTTTCAACAAATTTACATTTTCGCTTAAAATTCGGTCAGAATTTCCCTGCAAGAGGGAAATTTCCCTCCACGTGGCAACACTGCTCCGTCGTGCGACTACGTGCCAAGGCTGGGGCGACCGGAACGTGTGGGCGGTTCCACGAAAAGGAGCCCCTCGGGTGGGGCAGCACCGAATCACGACACCGGTGACTCATTGGCTCAAAGAGATCGGTGGGCGTGGCCTCGGGACGAACGTCATGCCACCTCAGCTTCCCGGAACTGGGGAAATATTTGGGGGAAAGGGGAGGGTGAGGTCTCCCGGGGGGTGAAAGGAATGCGAGGCTGGGATGACACAGCGTTTTTGGCACCCCTCACGTTCTCTCTTGATAATGCGGCTGTATATTACCTGTTGAGAATTTTAATTCTTCAATATTGACTTCACTTTTAATTTATTCCACTGCGAAATCATGTATAGGATATGGGTTTGCGGTGGATACAAAACAATAAGTTGTAAAGCTCTCCACATGTAAATAGAAGTGTATCAGAATCAAGGTTCAAGCATTTTAGAACGTCTAGCGTTGGGCGAAATATCGCGATATTGAAAACATATCGTCCAGGTGCCAGGAGTTCCAAAACCTTTTCGTTTCACGGCACCCTTGGTGTTTGAAGATTTTTCAGCGGCGACCAAGTCAGAATGTAGGCCTATCTAACACTTGCAACATAGGCGCCGACTCCATGGGGCTTGGGGGCTCGAGCCCACCAATGTTAACGATGTGGGCCAGATCTAATGCATTATTTTGCTTCTCTTGTATAGTTTACTCTGAATTGTGCCACATGAACTTAACTTTAAATACACATTTGAAATGTTCTAGAGGGGCTGAAACCGGTAAACCATCAACTTTGGGGGGGGGGGGGGCTATGACCAGAGACAGCAAAACACATGACTTATTACTATACTAAGTATATAATTATGAGTATTGTTAACATCTTTACTAAAAAGAGTTTCAGGAGACGATGTGCATGAACTAGGGTAGTGGATGGGACGTTTGGGCTACAAATGGCTCTCACATTACACTCAGAACGAGATCATTGATATATTAGGGAGATCTGTTTTGCGCTCCGTGGTAACAGATAATAAAAGTCGGGAATATTTTGCTATTATGGTTGACGAAACTTGTGACATATCCATCCATGGAGAATTAATATTCTGCATTCGAGCTGCGAATAAAAAAATTGATATTTTTGAGGAATTCATGGGCTTTTACGAGATTCCAAACACTGAGGCCAAAACTTAAGAAAGGGAGGGAGTGAGTCATTCATTAATTTATTTCAGTGATCAGAGTCCCCCCCCCCCCCTTTGCAACGGTCAGTTAGTGTGGCTAGGTTGCTTGCCTTAAGTTAAACAATAAGCACACATTTCAAATTCAGAAACATTTTATTTGTAAAAAGTACTAATAATTGCCATTTAAGTGAAAATATTGGAGCATCTCGCGGCACCCCTGTAAGAGCGCCGCGGCGCACACTTTGGGAGCCACTGAACTAGACGATATATCGTCACGATATATATCGTGTGGGCGATATATGCTTTTTATTTATTTATTGCAATTTCCAGTACAGCAGAAGCCATTTTCAACCAGAAATAAACAACACTAAAACAGTACACTAGTGTTAAAATGAACACATGAAACAAGATAAAATAGAATAAACAAAATATAAATATAAACATAAACAAGCCAAGACAGTACTAAGGTAAACAGATGAATTTCACAAAAGCATTACTTATATACAATTTTTTCTATGTTGGTGATAAAAGATGGATATGAACTGAATATATCGATTTGGTTTGAGATGACATTGAACTGATTTGGTAGCCTATGAAATAGTGAACGTTGAATGAGTGAGAACCTAGGACTTGCAGTATGGAAAGTCTCCTTGCTCCGTGTTTTATGTCTAGGCACTCTTGAGTGAGAGTTCGTGGAGTGGGATGCTGCATCTTAGGTTTCCATTAATGATCTTATGTAGTAATTTCATATCTGCAACGCATCTACGTGATTCTGAAGTATTTATGTTTAAGTATACAAGCAGATCTCTCTTAGAGGTGTCTCAGGGCCGGCACTCTATATCGAACGATGGAGAGAGGATATTACAATATTTTAGCGATATATGTATATGGTGTCAGCGATATTTCGTCAGGGGTCCCGGGTTCGAATCCTGGCCTGGATGTTTGTGAGTGTCCATTCATCAATTTCATCATATCATCACTCAACCCCATCTTCGCACAAAACTGACACCAAAAGCGAAGTAAAATAAGGCAAATCAGCAGAGATATCGCCGATATCACGATACGGAAAAAATATTGTATCATCTGTGAAAATATTTTCTTGACGATATATCACGATATCAAATTTTCGATATCGTCCAAGTATTCTCGAGTCAAGCCAGGAACCGATGTCCAATCACAGCGCAGAAAGGTTATTTTGACAACATGCCACTTCCCTACTGGCTGCTTTGGGGAGGGAGATTTTTAATGTGTCTGAGCACTAGGCCTAGTTGGTTGTTTGACTGTGAATTCCTTCGTAAGGGAAACGTCGCAACAGAGGGTCACTGCCATGGCGGTCACCGTGCCGGGAGATACCGCGATTTCACTTTAGGTTCTGCCGTCTGAATTCTCCCCCTGTATAATCCTATGTGGAGCTCGTGTTGCCTTTTCGCTAGGGAGCGGAAGTTGATGACCTAAAAAATATAGGTATATGACCTATAGAATGTCCTAAAAAATGGGGAAAATGACGTAAAAAATGCAAAAACTGACCATTAAATTTGTTAGTTTCGGGTTAAAAATTTAAATGAAAAGGAAATTAAAGAAAATGCGATCTTGCCTTAAAAAAGGGCACCAAATGATACCACATGCACATTCAATTAAAATATGCAACGAGGATTTCCAATTGAAACAACCGAATAATTTTAAAACAATTTTATGAAGAAGTCGTTTCCTACGACACAACAAAGGCTGTCACCAGTTCAGCATTTCATTTGCTCGTAAATTCCAATCCTGCGAGATCTATATAGGCCTATGCTCACCTTGGTGAAAAGACTCAAGAATATTACCAAAATGAAAGAAGTGGAAACAATACACCGAATATTGCGAAAAATGACGGGAAAATGCCGAAAATCGGGGGAAATGACCTAAAACCTGAAAATTACAAAAAAAATGCAAAAAGAGTACTTTAAAAGTACCTTTTTTTGGGTTCTAGACGAAGTGTAATATTCTGTATATTTAATGGGCATCGTGTCCGATATGTCAGAAAAAAGATGACATTTCATCAACTTCTGCTCCCTACTTATCATCATTCATCCTCATCTTGGTCAAAAGGGGCACAAAAGCGAAGCAAAACAATTCAGATCAATCAGAATTATGCAACCTTGTTCACACGCCTCTTTTTAAAGGTTTGTGCCTTCCAAACAAAACGTGACTTTCTGTACCTCTTGTTGCAATGGGCCACGCTTTCTATCCACATATTTCGTCATGCAAGATGCTGTTTTGTATATTTTAACCTTTAGATTCTTGGATATTAGATTAGAAAAGTTCATAAATCTACATTATCAGAGTCCAGTCTGTTTTTTTTCAATTTGCAGTTCAACACTTGAATTTCTGGAAAATCATTCGTATCAATGACTATGTTTTGATTACTCACATTGACAGATTTCCCGCAAACAATAAGAATACTGTGCCACGAAAGGGGATGGTTATAACGGAATGGATTTTCAGGTGGAGCACCTTCCCAAAAATATAGCTGTTTCCACAGGCGTCCGGAAGCGGGGGGGCAAGGAGGGCCGTGCCTCCCTGGAAAATGAAAGTCAACTAAAAAATTTATATTTTTCACATATAATTTCATTTCAGCCACAATAATATGTGTTAATTATTGCATAAATATGGTAAATTCAAATTTAAGCATTTTTTTTTGAGGGAACAACACTATTATTGGGGAAAATGTGCCCTGGAAAAAAAATGCCTTCCTTGCCCCTCCCAGAAAAGAATCCTGCAGACATCCATGGCTGTCTCGATCGTTTTAGATTTGTATTTTAGGACATGAAATCAAGTAAAATGAACACACTTTGTTGCACCTTTTCGTAAAATTAGCACATTTATCCCCTTTTTTACACCCTCTTTGATGCTTCAGCACCTTTTTCCTTCCTTTCCTTTCATGTTTTGTTAACAAATTGAACAGAAAAATAAATGATTTTCACTCTTCTTGAGCAGCTATATAAAATCCTATAGTCTCCTTTTGTAGAGCAGAACGAGAGCTATAAAATGGCATAATATAATCATTGCAGCCCCAATAGTTCCCAAGATAATGTAGCAAAACCCGTGAGAGAAAACACAAACTTCAACAAACCTATTCGACAGAACCACAGTCAGTGTTGCCACAATATGAGGGCACAATTTCCCTTTCCAAAGGGCAAAATTTCCCTTTTTGGACCAATTTTTCTCTTCACCTAAGCAAATTATATAATAAAAATAATAATTAGTAGTAGTAGCAGCATTATTAGTGGTGGTGGCGGAAGCAGTAGTAGTATGTAGTTAAGTATTCCGTTGAATTCGTTATTCGTTTGAATAAGAAATATTATTTTAAAAATAAATCACATTTAGTTTCATCACTTCTTGACCATATGTCCCAGGTTTAAATTCTGGTCAGGAATCCATTTAATTGTTAATCCTCATCGTTACTACTTATCAAAAGATGAATAAAAGCAACGTACAATAAACTTAAAGGAGCAGAAACATGTAGGCATAGCAAAATAAATAACATAAAAATGTGGCGATGTAATTCGAAATTAACATAAACTATAATAATGCAGTCAGATGACCTTAAAATTTCCCTGCAATTGTGGTATTTTTAATTGAAATTCCCTTTTCCCTTTAGGCTAAAATTTCGGTCCGAATTTCCCTGCAAAAGGGGAATTTCCCTTCATATGGCAACACTGACAAGAGTTCTCTATACGGTCCGCGCGCATTATATACAGAAGGCACTGGAAAAGAGAGCTTTGAATAAAATCATATTATCAGCACTTTCTTTCAACCTTTTTGAAGACCCGATTTTTCCCTTTCCAGACCATAATTTTGCACCTTAAAATCCCTTCCCTAGTTATATCCCCTACGAACCCCTCCTTGAGCACGCCACTGCTTGCGTAAATATAGAGACAGTAATGGACAATTTCCTTGGTAATACATATGCATCCACTCTGTCACATGTGTTTAATGACCAAAACAAGGAAAAGTGACGCCGCCTGCTCCAGTTTCGAGCAGCGCTCGGAAAAGCCCGGCCTAACCCGATGACCTGGCAGCCCTGAGGTCCCGCTTCTCGGAATACCACCCGTTTTCCTGCCCTGGATATTTTTTCTCCGTCTTGGTCACGTGGGGCGATGAGGAAACAAGTGATCCTTACCTTTACACGACGGAAATTGTGCTGGTCATTTTAGGGACGAATTCTCCATTAGACATACCGCCGGAAATCTTAACGTGGAGGGAGCTCAGTGGCATCTGGTGGCAAGCAGGCGCGTCGCCTCATGTATAGGTCTTAAATTACGTACATATTAAATGCACATACGTATATTTATTCGAAAAAATACTGTTTGATGTACGAGTATATACACACAATTTACTCTGACACGACTTCTTTCACGTCTGATAACTTTTCTAGATAGTTGGTAACACTGACTCCCACGGTGTTCCACGGAGGGCGTTGAACACAATTGCTGTGCGTGTTGCATAGAGC